>NC_070585.1:13082244-13402994 GCF_027409825.1 Scomber japonicus
AGCTCATTTCGCCACCCACTAGCCTGGCAATACAAGTGGTCAACATCATGTGAACTCCACAGGTTTCCCTTATTAGACCTGAATCAAATTAAAAGCAGGGATATTCTCATGAACTAGTAAATGCCATGTTTACAACAATAAGGAGGTCCTCTCTCACTGTTTCTCTTCTTCAACTGTAAATCAATTGATCTAAAATCAAACTACAGAGCACAAGGAACTGTTGGAGCAGATATGGGCGGGATGCTACGATTAGTAATGATTAGATGTTTCAGCCACCACCTCCCAACCAATGGCAACACATTTACTAATGTCTGCCTCCAATGATGAGGAGCCATGGGTTGCTATTGATCATCTGGAGACTTATGTCAGCCACATAGCCTGATGTTTATTGAGAGAGAGGGAGAGAGAGAAGAGGAAAGAGATTAGCCAGCTGCGTTAAACTGAGATTTTCCTCTCATGCATTTATTCTGGATGTGACAAACCAGCCCCAGCTCACTGTCACTAACAAGGACAAAGGTATAGTTGCTTGCCATGGGAAATCATAAACCTGTTTGTGGAATCTCTTCACTAGTGCACACTCCCTTCAGTGCTGCAGTATGGAGAAAGTACTGTTTTCTCATAATTCAGGCTTTAGTCGCTTCCAGTCTGCCTAGAGAAGAACAGCTTGTTGGGCTTGCTGAATACTTAAGTTCTTCATAAAACAGACTGTAGGGCATCTGCTGTGGACACAGCCCTCCATTTCAACTAAATACCATACATTTTCTGAGTTATATTGCTGAAATAAATCAACATCCCTACACTGTCATGATAAATATTGGGATTCTGTTTCTACAAATCCCATCATCTGAGTAAAAAAAACAATACAGGAAAGGATCGATTTTGTTTTGGCAATTATGGAGGATTTCATTTGGGCTGTAAGGCTGTTTCCTGCTGCCTCCTCACCACGTCACATTAAAACCCTGAGGAATCTCTTATTACTTTAAGCTACCCTCTTTTCCTCTGATCACAACTGTGGTCTTTGAAACTACATAATGAGAACTGAGTCATTTTCTTAAACAAACCCTCAGAAAGATAAAAAAGGAGACTGTGACAGAGTTGAGAAGGTGTGTGTTAGCCTCTCACTTCTCAAATTTAGATTTCTAGACTATATTTTTGTTCCTTCGCCGCCCCTACAGGTTGATTTTCCTAATAAAATATCTTTAAACAGTGTCCTTTTACTGTCCAGCCACCATAATCCACATTAAAGAGAGATGAGTTGATAAAAACTGAGTCATCGGAGTCACCTTCAGTTATTACCCTGCACTCAGAGCAAAAAGCTTAATACAAGTGATGCAGCCACTAGTGCTCTGCAGGCTTTTTTTCTTTTTTTTGCCCTGTGTTTTGCCTCTCAGGCTACATACAGTCTGTCCTGCCATTATTAAAGAAAGCACAATAAACAGTTTCATTATAATTTGTTGTTTGTTTTGTATACACTCTGTGGTTTTTCACAAGAGGCATGTTTGTATCCTCATTTTTTTGCTCCTCACTTTAAAGCAAAGCACAAACCCAGTCTGTGCTTTGATAATCTTGATATTTGATCATCTTGAACTTCATCCATCATTTCTTTAACTAAACCTAAACTGTTGTCTCCCTTAATCTCTTTCAGACAATGCTCAAGGACGACTCCTTGCTACTCATACCAAATGTATTGAAGGTGTTCTTGGAGAATGGACAGATTAAGTCCTTTACATTTGATAGCCGTACCACTGTTAGGGTATGTATTCACAACAGCTCTGCATATGTGAGAGGCAACTGAATTTACAGTCTGATGTCCACAAGAGCTGAAGGATGTCAAAATATTTATTTCAGGATTTCACATTCTCAAAAGATTGCAATGGGTCGTAAAAAATATCATAATGTTTAACAGTACAATCCATTTGCACTTTGTCACATACGTATCTAATAAGTAATCATTTTCAGGAGAGATTAGAAAAACAGCTCTCATTTTGTGAAACGACATCCTATCAGCTTTTGGAATTTAAAATTTCATTAACGTGATTAAGGACATAAAGCAACAAATGAATTCAGTCACACAGAGGTCATTTTCTGTCTCTATGTCAGTCTCTAAGATGAGTCTGACATCTCCGAGCAGACTCATTAAATAGACTCTATTAGATTTCACAAATCTCTCCTCTGCTCGTGGAGGGACAGACAGGGAGAAAAGGAGAAGCACAGAATCGCTTTAAAGGAGCGATAGAGGAATCTCTCCCCTGTCAGCCTAATTAAATGGAATTTCAGCATAATAAGAGGTCACAGATCAATAAAACAATAATACAGATTAAATCAATGGCACAATAGCAAGGTTGTGTGCCCATTAGACTGTCTGCCAGCTAAAAAGCTAAAGAAGTGCTCCTGCAGTATTCTAGGCTACAATCTATAGCATTATGTGGGTCCTTCAGTTGATTGTGTGACTTCCCCAGCTGTCATTTAATACAGACCATACAAGTCAATACTGTTTAAACTGCTTGTCCTTGCTTTTTAGAGACAGCTGTTGCTTAGGTTACATTGGTAAGTCTAAGTAATTGTTTAGAGAGCAAACCATTAGGGCACAAATTTTAAGTCTCTTAATGAGCCTTCAGACTGACACCGAAAGCCAAACTACAGGAACATCACTGCTGCAGAATCCCCTTTAATGTCCAAGTCTCTAATATATTAAGAGGGGAAAGAAATTATCTTCAGGCATAGCTCACAGTTGGATTTAATAAACCATAAATTTCCCCTCAGAATTTCTCTGTGCATTTTAGGAAGATAGGAGGATATGACAAAAAAGCTCTACATCATTCATAGATAGTGATCTGCACCACACCAAAAGTTTACCCTGCTCTCCGCGACACAGACGTTATTTTCTTAAATTGGAGGCGCTCACTGTGCTGAATAAAAATATCTGTGGAAGCTGTCTGCTGCTCTAAACGACAAACATGATATCAAAGTAAAGCCAAAACAGAAGATGGATATCAATTTGACAAACTACTGTGTACAAGCATGGAGTGCATGAATTCAGGGTAAAAAAAAATAGCCTCCATACATCAAATACATGTATTTCTTTAAGTAGAATGTATTCTTACTGTGGATATGTATTTCAGTCTCTAATCTGTTTCCATCTCTATTCTTCCAGGATGTGATCTCCTCCCTGCAGGACCGCCTCTCACTCCGCTACATTGAGCACTTTGCCTTGGTGCTGGAGGCAGGTGGTCTGGACCAGAATCAGAGGCTGCATCTGCTGCAGGAGAACCAGCCTCTGACACATGTGAGAAACAGAAAAAAGAATAAAAAATGCTTTTACTCATGAATATTTTTATGGAATTAGGAGAGCAGAGCTGAGTCCAGACAGCATCACAGATGCATCCAATATGTAGTCAACCCTGTTCACCTATGAAACATTTCTTTATAATATTTGTGACTTATACCAAATATGATGTTGGTTATCTAGCTGATACTGTCATATTCCCTCAGGTGGTGCATAGAACCTATTTCCAAGGGATGAAGTGTCTGTTCCGCATCTGCTTCTTCCCCAAGGACCCTGCAGACCTGCTGAGAAGGGACCCTGCTGCTTTTGAGTACCTCTATATACAGGTAAAGCACTGGATTAAAGGGGGATTAAGAAAGATGTCATTCAATCTCATGACACTGTTGGAAAGCGGTCTCCTCAAAGAGCAAGGTGTGCCAAGAGGGAGCCAATGATTAGAGGCTGTCATAGGCAGCTTGTTTTATTTCACAGTTTCCATTAGATTATGTTTGCCTTCTTGACTGATTTTAGGGGTGAGTTAGTAAAGTGACAAATGCCAGAGTCAGACTTTAGACACAGAGGCCATGTTGTAGCATCTTGTTGCATTCACATCAACACTCATTGGAAGCGGTCCGTGACAATTAAGCTAATGATAGAAGGATTCCCGTCTTTAACACGTATACAAAACAACAACATTTCATTATGTCCTCACAGAGTCGCAATGACGTAATCAAGGAGCGCTTTGGCATGGATTGGAAATCTGACATCACATTACGATTGGCGGCGCTCCATATCTACATCACTGTGTCCTCCGCAAGGCCTAATCAGAAGATGTCTCTCAAGCATGTAGAGTAAGTCTGCAAACTAAATTATCCTTCAAATGAACTTCTGACAAATTACATACAAAAATGTATGTATTGCATTTTTACCAGTACCAGATCAGTGAGTCCCACAATGAAGTTTGTTCATTCAGTAATATCTAAATGATTAATAATTCATCCCAATAGTATTAAAAACTCAAATTAATAAAGGATCAGTTTCCCTGGGCTGTTATGAGACAAAGAAATCCATTGCTTTGTGAAATTACATCTCTCCCTCAATTTGCTCATTTATTCTTCAAAACCTCAACCTAGCAAGTAATTAGCCTCTGCTGTCACAACCACAGAAGCAGAACAGATCCACTGTGCTTGTAATAAACTAGGGTGGCCATGTCAAGCCATGGGTTGTAGAAGATGCAAGCTAGGCTCACTGTGTCTTTCTGTGGGATGATAAAAGGTATTTGTCTTTGTTGAGATATATTTCCTGGACTCTAATTAACCATTCCACTGTCATTTTCTATTGTGTATACCACTGTTCTCTATATCACAGAAAAGAGTGGGGACTAGAACCTTTCCTGCCCCTCACTCTGCTTCCAACAGTGAAGGAGAAGAATGTGTGTAAGAGCCTGTCTCAGTTGCTGAAGACCTACCAGCATCCACCACCGTCAGGCAACAAGGTGCTGCTAAATAACGAATAAATAAATAGTGAAAAAATGTTAATTGTAAACATTTCCATATATGAAACATTTTGAAAAATGTTTGTGGATGGTTTTAGTGCCTTCGGATATACTGCTGTTATTTTCAGAGGAGCTGAGTTAAGATGTACTATGACTTGAATGACTAGTAATCTTCTCATACATACTGCTGTTATTACACATTTATAAGCATTGAACACATATAGACCCCTCCTCCTTCCTATTTTCTCCTTCTCTTGATTACAATGCAGATTTAAATCACAACACTTTGCTTTATAGAAGCGTTTTAATGTATTGTATTTCATGGTTATGTCTGCATGATAACCAGTCCTTTATCCTCGGACAAGTCCTTCATCTTTATAGATGTAACTGTTGCATAAGACTTTGTTAGAAACATGTGTGGCTCAACATTGCCCCCATGAGGACATATGATGGTCCAGGAATCAAATTGAACTTTTTTTTACACTTGCCAAATGGTTGGTGAATGTTAATATTTTTCCCAACCACTCAGTAGATTACCATTGTTTTTTTGGCCAGTGAGTGAAGCAAATCTACCAACTACTTGCATATTTACTCGCATTTGACTGATAATTTTGGTATCCTGCCTGTCAAAGATGAGAGTTTCTAGTTTATCATTCTGTTGACAGGTCCCTCCTCTCCAAGGGAAGCTGCAGTACATGCGTGTACTCAACGACCTCCCACCTTTTGGAGGAATACTGTTCCACACTGTTGGACTGGTAATATGTTTTGAACCTTTCTGTGCAGGAATACTACATGTGTACCTCTTTTATTTAATTCCTAGTTTCATTTACTTTCCTTATGTGTCTCTAAAGCTGTACATCAAGCCATACAAAGAGCTTGCTTCTTACATGTACTAATGTAGCATCTTCAAGGAATTGTCTAAAGACAGAATTTTGAACAATATAATGTTTTGTTCTATAGTGTATGTAAATAATTATAAATCTCTTGTGTTCTTCTATAGGATGAGAAACAATCAGCTACAACACTACTGGTGGGTCCTCGACATGGTATTAGTCATGTGATTGACCTGAAAAACAACCTCACAACAGTTCTGACCGAGTTCAGCAGGGTTGCCAAGATTCAGCTCTATCGAGAGAGTCAGGGAGTGGCACGTGTGGAAGTGACAATACATGAGGCCAAGGTATTGAAACAAATCTCAAAAGATGCATAGTACAATGGCATATAATACAGCCAAGACACAGATATTTGTGTTGTTCAACAATTTAATAAATCTAATTTCATCAGGTCATTACAAAATGAGCAGGCAATGCTCATTGCCTGTCCCCTAAACAGTCTCCTAATTCCCCTCCCTGCCACCCCCTGCAGCCCCTGGTATTACTCATGGAATGGCCTGATGCCAGTAACTTTGCGTGCCTCATCTCTGGCTACTACAAGCTGTTTGTAGACCCTAAAAGGACCATCTACTTCCGGACCCCTGGTCAGTCTCAGCTGACCAAGGCAGGTATGTTGGAAGTCTTCTTAGCCTATAGCAGTTAATGTTAACTATATGCTGTGGTTAGGCAGTATAAACTAAATGTTACAATAATTTGCAGAAAACAACATTGTTTACTTTAAACTTTAAAACAAAAGATCCATATCGCACAATTAGAATGGTATAATTAAAGTTATTCTTCCAACATATACCAGCATTATATTAGACATTGCATGTCAGGCAATATTTGGTAATTTTCATATGGTCAGTCCACATTGACATTGGTCTGTTTGTTCATTAACTGAAACCATCACCAGGTTATCCTTGAACTACCATCCCATGGCGCCCTCTGCTGTCTCTCTTCCTTCTGCTGTCCCATCTCCATCTTGACTCATTGGAATGAGATAGTCCATATTTATTTTTCCCAAGATATAATAACATGGAATTTTGCGATGCATCTTGCTGTACTTTTTGCTGTAATCACATACATTTGTACAAACATGAACAGATCCTCTGCCATCTGCTGTCTCAACTTGTAGTCCACATAAAAGAAGGATCATCATACCATCACATTCCACCAGAATCTAACCTTCCAACCTCAAACAACCTTCAACTTCCAACATCCATCTCCAAAATAACAATAATCCGCATGTGACCACCAGCTGTTGACTCTGCTTTCCCATCTGGATCATCTCTACTCCCACAAGTTCTTAATACCTCAAACTCTCCACTGCTCTAACAATTCTATCCTCAGATTACAGAAGCTCCCACCATGCCCACCCACGTTCTGGGGCAACCGGCTTGCCAAGTGGAGGGCGACGAGGGGACGAGAGGGAAAGCTCGCACAGAGAGTCAGGGTCTTCAAGGGCCATAGTTCCTGCAGAGTCTCAGCATCTAGGCCTGTGTCATGTCCACCTTCAAGAACAACAACAATTTCAGGAGCTCCAAATACACGCTGAGGCTGAACTTGACATAAATGAGAACTTTATTTCTCAAGAGCCCCCTGGGCGACCCCGCACCAAGTCAGATCCCACACAGCAGAGTACAGAGGAGATTGCTGTGGTTTCAGAGGGCACACCAGTGGAGAATGCAGGATTTAGAATCCGAGCACTAACACTTGGTTTATCCCAGAAAACCTCACGATACTTCTGTGACTCTTGCAAAGCTAGGCACAGGGCAGAGGGTCTATCAACAGCAGTGAACAGTAGTGGTAGCTCGGGGAAATACTGCTCCAGTGCTTGTGCCTCCCGAGATGGAGGCGCTGTTGATCTCATGGCCTTACCGCCACCCGGAAATGAAGAGGAGGAGGAGGAGGAGGCAGATGATGCAGGAGCAAAGCTGCAACCACCACCACCTGCTATTGCTGCCCCACCACCCGGCTTCAGGGACAACAGTTCAGATGAGGATGACCCAAAGAGAGGAAGGAAGGCTCGAAACAGTGCCAGCCAAGGAGTCACCTCTGGGAAACTGTCCCAAACCAAGGAAGATGTGCCTGTGACACTGATTGATAACGTAGCCACAAGAACAGTCAGAGATCATGCCCAGGAGCTTGATGATGCTCTGGTGTCCACCTTACAGGCACTGGAGGCTTTGGCAGCTTCTGAGGACTACCCCCATCACCCCCAACAGCCAACACAGACTGCAGGTCAACAGCCTCAGTCATGCCACGGCCCACATCTCACTTACAGAATTAACAGCAGTAATCTAATAATCTAACAAAAATTTCACTTCTTTTATCAATTAACATTACACAGCACATTTGCAATGAAACATCATTGTATTATTACTAAAGAGACTCCTCTTGTGAAAGGACAAACAAATCTAATAATCTCTCAAAGTAGCACAGAATTAAGGTAGAGTTACCTCATACCTACAGGATGCGAAACAAATTGACCTAATAACCTAAACTAGACTTACATGAAAGTCAAGTAAGTCAAGTCAACAACATCATGTATATCTTGAAAATATCAAAAAATAAACATTTTGACATATTTTATGAACATAGTCAGAATAATAAATATGCTCATCTTTGCACACTTCGCAAGCACACACATAGCTGCATCTGCATGCAAAACCTGCAGTTATTTTATGGAAGCCTATTAGTGCATAGTGCGTAGATAAATCTAACCCTTAAGGACTTTGGAAATTGAAATTCAGTAAAGTATTGTTTTCTGTTTGTGATTAAGATTAACCCTCTCTACTGCAAATGTCTGGTTCAATAACTAAAATAAACTCTAATATGATCTTTTCATATTTATGTGCATGTATTGATTATATCTTGATCATCCTAATAGTGTGCTGTTTTGCCTTCCTCCTCAGGGCTGATTGTCTTAGCTGCCATTACACCTGAGTCATCATTGGACTCAGGCCATGAGACCAACTCCTCTGAATTGACAGATGTTTCTGAAATGGTGTCGGCTATGAAACAAAACCAGAACCAGGCCTACCTGCTGGCTCACCATATCAACAAGGAACGTATCCTCTGCCGCCGTGACTTTCCCCTGGCTATCCCTGGTTGCACTGCAAAAACCATAGGGACTGGGGCCTTCTCTGTGGGTCAGATTCGTGCTGGCTGTCCACCCAAGCAAGTAATCCTCAGCAAGACTGTTCCCTTTAAAGTTAGCCCTAGTCAAGACTCTGCAATACTCAGTGTTGTAACAGAGCAGGGAGGCAATCAAGACACCACTCAGACTGGGCAGAAAGCAGAAATGAAAGCAAACTCTGTGTCCACCAAAGCAAACACTCCTGATCCCCCTTCTAAGTCACCTGAAGAACTTAAAGTGTCTGATGATTCACTGACAGCTCAAGTGAGTAGAGATCAGACATTATCAAATTCTTCTGGGGAGACACTGAGTCAAAATGTTTCTGAGGGCATAAAGGGGAAGACAACAACACCTCTTAACACAGACCCTAGCATCAAAGCCTTACCTATCCTCTTGCCTGTGGACAGAACTGCCTCTGCCAAGATTTCCCCTACTATTATGTGCCAAGATGCCGAGACTGCCTCTAGTGAGACCATGAAGCCTTCAAGCTCAACAGAACTGCTGCCAGTTGATGACCTTTTCTGCACATGCCCAGTGCAACAGGAGCCAGGGCCTCAGTTAAGAATAAAAGATCCACAGGTTCAGAAGGTAGTAGTGTTTCAGTCCTCCTCCCCCACAGATGATGAGCGCCTTCGTGCCAAAGGCCTTCAGCTGGCTAACAGTAAAGAAAATGCAGTGAGAGTAGGAGCAGATCCTAGTTTGTCAAAACCCAGCCCTCAAATACAAAAAAAGTATTCCCCACGTTTGCCAGTAAAATCAGAGAGAAAAGAGGAGGCTGAAAGCAAGACTGAGGGTGCCCAGGGAAAATCCCATCCTGATTCACAAAAATGCCCCATAAAATCATTACCTATTTTAGATGATCTAACAACACCTAGCTCCGGTGTAGATAAGGTCTCTACTCTCCCAGCCAGAGATTCAAAGAAACAGGGCAGTGGTAAGGGGAAGTCCCAGCGCAGTGCCCCTTTCTTGAGCTTTAGAAACCTTCTTTCAGCTACATTTCCAGCAAGAATGCGAAGAGAAACAGATGAGCGAAGGGCTCAGTTGCAGAAAGTCCGACAGTATGAACTAGAGTTTTTAGAGGAGCTGCTGAAACCCAAGTCATCCCAGGGGGAATTTTTGCCCCAGGGATCCTCACCTGTACCCTCAGGCACTCCTTGTGCCTGCCAGCTCCGCACCAGCCCTGTCCTAAAGGCACCTGGTATCTCCAGGGAGCAGCGACGCAGCTGTGACTGTAAGAGAATGGGTAGGGGCATGCGACTACCGGACACACCAGTTGGCTCCACAACAGAGGCACAGCACAGAGGCAGAGAGAGAACTATCTCGAAGACCACTCCAGCAGTCTCCAAAGCCCCTCACACCCAAGGTGCTACAAGGAGACCTCAGACCTTAGAGATCAAGACAACACGAATACGTTCTACCAGTCTTGAGTCAAGAGAGCCAAGGGGTGAGCACGGCTCCTGCTTGCCGACCTGTACTTCACAAACAGATTGCATGGGAGCGCCACAATATAAGAAGCTCCAGAGGCGATACAGCATTGGAGAACTGGATAACAGCACTAGCACACCTGTTTATGCGGAGGTGAAGCCCAAAGCCAAGAGTCTTGAGAAGGAGATGGAGAGAGTAAGGGCCACAGGACTGAGGCTACCCACCCCCATCGAGCCAGTGCACACACAGTCTCACCAGGCAGAGGGGAAGGGAAAAAAGGGTGTGTTTTTTATTCAGGGAGAGGAGCTACTGCGTGAAAGTAAAGAAGGGACTGGGGAGGTGCTGCTGACCTTGCCTAGTGAAGACAGTGATGAAAAGGATAAATGTTGCTCATTCTGTTTCTGCTACAGGAAGTGTGAGGCAGCTGATGAAAGTAGTGAGAAGGATGAGCTCTCATACTCCATACCTCTTCAGGTCCTTCCAGGCATGGAGCTGGATTCACATACTTTTCCTGTAGTAAGCAAAACACTCCAGGTTCTTAATGCAGAGGACTGCAGCGGAGAGGAAGAGGAGGAGGAGGAGGAGCCACAGACACAAGAGATTGACCTAAGAGCATGTGGTACATTGGAGGGGAGCCTGGCACGGGTACAGGCTCTTCAGGGGAAAACTTTCAGCTTACCTGATGGTTTCCTAAATGCTCAGTTGGATGCTAATGAGTTGCTAGCAATCCTGCGTCAGTGTGCTAACAGCCCACAAGCTGAGGGTGAGGCTCGTCTTCAGCCCTCACGGATTGCAGAATACAAACAAGAGCTGGCAGTGCGCTTCAAAGAATTCAGAGCTTCATGTCGGCGGGTGGCAAGTGTTGAAAAAAGCCCAACACGAATGCTTGCTGTTGTCACAGCTAGCTTTCAAGTGTTGTGTGAACTAACTCAAACCTTCATCAAATTGGTCAGAGGAGTTCGTTCAGAAACCCAAAGGCTGCAGCTGTTGAGAAAAGTTGAGGAAGTAGCTATCAACTATACCTTGCTTCTGCGCGCAGCAGAAGAATCAATGGGACACTCAAGCAGCCTGCCGACAAAGACAATGAGTCCTCAAGTTTCCTCTAACACTAATAACATGAGCTCACTCACTCGACCCATCAAAACTCTTCCTGCCCAGTAAAAATAAATCTGGCAGGGATGTAATCAAAACAACCCTGAATGTGGGTGGCTACTCTATCCAAATTCATTATTTATTTATTGTTTACATTTTTTACAGAATGTGCAATGAATCATCCTCAGTAAAAATTGCAATGCAGCTGTTCCATCCCATGTTTACAGGCCCTGAGGTAGCCTCCTGGATATTGTTTTGAAATATAAAGATACACCAAACTAATGCACAATGGAATAAGAACCCTACAATAGACTGGGTAACACAGGGCTAATCACCTCACATCAATATTCACAATATAATAAGTCATTATGGTATAATATTTTATATGTAATGTAGATTTGAGTTGTGTCTACTTAGCAAATAATATAAAGTTTTGTGGAGAAAAAAGGTGATATATATTTGAAATGTATTGAGTCAAGAGAACTATAAAAATTATAATAAACCATCAGAAATAAATGTATGCTCTGGACAAAGATATTTCAGAAATTTTGTCAAGTAGCTACTTCTGTGAATTGCATAGTCCAAAGCGTTGGTTGGTTAGATGGTTATGTGCTTGTTTGTTGAATTTTCTAACTGTTGTAATTCAAAATGGAGATCTCTGTTGGCTATGTCTGGCGTACTGATGCAAGAGTCAAAATGTAAATGGTAGTGTTTGAAAAACGAAAACCGCCGAAAGATAATTATGACATATTTAACTATATTGATGGACAGAGGACCATTCTTACAATAACACTGCAATGGTATGAAACACACCTGCTCACGGCAGACAATGTAGCAGAGACACAAGTCACAGTCTTATCCTCTGTACAGTCATCAGCTGTAGAGAAGGAGTACCCACACTGTACCTAACACACAGAGTATTTTACACCATCACTGATCCATATCTCACTTGCATCTCACTTGTCGTGACATCGTTTTAAATATATCCATCCACTTGCAAGTGAGTAAGCTTATCACTAGGATTTTACACAACTTCTGAAATTAGCTCTGAGGTTGAAATGTATCTTTTAATGTTTAATTCAGTGTTTTTTATTCACTCTGCTGCTGAAAACTCACTTGAGTCCACACCACCAATTTTACATAAATCATCTCCTCAAAGCTAAAACGTACCCGTTTCAAAGGATCCTTTGTTTTTATTCAGGTTTTCAGATACAGTATAAACAAATTTGCTTTCTATGTGCTGTTCTACATTGTGCAATCTAGCAAATATATAAGAAACACACAAAGTAGTTTTCTATGTATTTTAATAAAAGTAACACATCTGTTTCCTGTCTGAAATCTTCTTTGTGTCTCATCCTCTTGTTACTGGAAATGAATCACAGAGGCTTTATACTTGTGCTGGCCTAATATGTATACTGGGCATACTGTTAAAAGAAAGTGCTGTCAAACCAAATTAATAGAGACAACAAAGCTGCGAAGAAACGTAATATTGCTGTTTCTTACAAAAAAAAAAAAAGGAAAAAAAGGTCAGTCCTTTGGCATACAACACAGTACTCCAGTAAACCTTACTCAAATGTTCATAAAATCCTGTATATGATGACTTGTGATTATCTGTACTTACCTATTTGTTTTGTGCTCTTTAATGATGACAGTAACCATACTGTACATCCTTGAATGAAGGTATTCGGCTGTTAGGTGGCAGGAAACTAACTATAGTATACTGAATGCCATACAATAACATGGACATAACAAATAAACTTACAAATGCAAAATATTTAACATAAATCAGAAGTCAATTCTGGTATTCATTTAATGGTACCTAAATGTATTACTCTGGTTATTTTTAATCATTTCAGCGTTGATTATTCGTTATTAATTAGGGTGGGCAATATCGATATTATATCAATATCATGATGTGAGACTCTTCTCTAAGATTTTGAATATTGTAATATCGTGATATGGCATAAGTGTTGTCTTTTCCTGGTTTTAAAGGCTGCATTACAGTAAAGTGATGTAATTTTCTGAACTTATCAGACTGTTCTAGCTGTTCTATTATTTGCCTCTACCCACTTACTCATTTTATCCTCATTACTGATGATCATTTATTAAAAAATCTCATTGTGTAAATATTTTATGAAAGCACCAATAGTCATCCCTACAATTGTTATAATATCGATATTGAAGTATTTGGTGAAAAATATTGTGATATTCGCCCAACCCTGTGTGTGATTCTACATCACAAACTATGTGATTATTCATCAATTTTGCAATATAGCCATCAATAACACCTTTCATTTTACATATTTTACACATTCACGGTGTCTACAAGCACTCTCTTTTAACAGTTTTTCCTTCGCTGTTGATGTGGCATTTTCCATAACCATATACAGTGTTTTCTCTGTCACTGTACTGCATGTTTTCCCTATTAGACTTCAACCCTAGACTTTCAAGGGACAGATACTTTGGTCACTGAAGATGATGATACTGTTTGTATAGATAGTTTTCCAGTTCTATAGTGGAAAAAACAGGCAAAAATTAAAGGCCGTGGTGGCATATATGTAAATGTTTTCCACATGATATTCGGTATGAAAATGTATTATTCTACACTGTAAATGTAAATAATAAGATCAAATATTTGAGAGAATAAGTGACACTTTTAAAACATTACTTGTAACCTGAAGATTTATCTAAACTCTTTTGTAAAAAGGAAAAGATAAAACATGTCTGTAATGTAATTATTTATAGTAGTAATGTAACATAGAGACTAATAGCAAAACATATATTTTAAAGAGTATATTATGAGTATAAAGCATGGGACATGTTTATTTTTATAAACAAAACTATCAGACAATATTCTCTCATCAGCACTTGAAATTTTATTGCATTACTGATAAACATTTCTATGGTTGTCATTGTCCAGTTGCTTTGCTAAACTGTGGATTTGTCTGTGTTTCATTCACACAATGAGCCATGGCTTAATCCATTGTTTTCTTTATGTGCACCTATTCATTCCTGTCTTAATTTACTGTCAATGATCTTGTCGTCACTGTGGTTTTCTGTCTGTGTACAAAGTTAACCCATGTTTTAAGAGCAATAAAGTATATTATATAAACTCTTTCGGAGAATTTGGAAATGACATTGCATGCTGTAAACTTGCAGAAGTCATGGTGTGTCCGTTAAAATGACTTCAAACGAATGACGCCACGTGAAAGATAATTATCTGGAAGCGTTTTTCTGCTGCTTCTAGCAGGTTCTTACTGTTGTGGATGCCTCATTCATTTGCCTCTGGCAAAAACTAATGTTGACTCAACAATGTACATATCACACACTTGAAACAACAACCATTCATGGTAAATGGTTTTATGGTGCTGCTATTTAACATAAAAGTACTTACTAGCTTTTTGTGTATGTTATTTGTCTTATTGCTAAGATGATTTTAAAAAGTAGATATAGTATAAACTTAGCCAATCTCCAGCCAAAATATTGCAGTATGGTTATGTTACAGTCAATTATAAAAATGGCAGTAAGAAAGATAATCCAGTAAAAATATAACAAGTTGTGGATGTAAGAAATCTCTCTCACCATTTTACACATAAGTCAACCCTAAATACACAGTACTACGTTGCTGTAATCGTTAATAGACTTCATTCATAGAAGGCATTTTGACATGTCACAGTGGGAAAAGCACAGGTAACAAAATAAAGTTCTATTTAGTTGCTTTAGTTTATGCTAGTCACAGTCATAATGCCTTACTGGGTTAGGGCTAGCTAGAGCAAACACTTGGATATGACAAGACAAAATACCTGCTGTGAGAAAAGGCCTATACTGTTGAACTACCAGTGCTGTCCCTTCCCCCCCAGTTGTTTTTTCATTCTTACCTCTTTTAGGGACTGTATTTTGCTGGAACACATGTGTTGGTTGTCTTATATGAACATGTTGTCTCTGAGGCCCTACAGAGCCATTGGGACCAAAATGACAACGTTAAATTTTGTTCTTATGAAAATAAAATAAACAGTTCTTGTTACCTTTCCAATTTGTTCACTAGATTACTTGATTGATTACTAAGTGTGTATGAGATATTATATTTTTAATTGCATATACCCGACACCAAAACATATATAATTTTAGCTAATTTCTTCAGCGATTTCTACTACATATCCAGTTCGACATTCTAGCTCACATTTTCAGAGGTCCCGTAAACATTTGGGGATTCAAAGTCTGGGTTTACAATATCCATTAATTTTAAGAATATTTTTTTTAACAATTATTTATAGCATTAACTCACTTTTTCTTATTCTTCTTTGATTATTGTTAGCGGTTGGCAAGCAGTTTATATGAGCACGAACTCGCTTTTTAGTGCACATATACGCTTTTATCTTTTTATCAGTTTGTGCAGGCTCATTGAATGATGCCTCACGCCAGGATGACGTAATCACGGCGTCGACGTAAGTGAAAGCGTGCGCGCCACGCCGCGGGAAAGAACCGCATGCGCGATGTGTGGGACATAATGGTGGATAGGTAGGAAACACACTTTAGCTCGCTAAGAGTAGCCCGTCAACTGTTGATTAATTTGCAGTTGTTGTCTTGGGACTTCTCGACCTCTCTGACTCGACAGCTGCCCGCTTGGACTGAACGACGCCCTGGACCGCAACAAAATGCCTAATATCAAAATATTCAGCGGTAGCTCACATCCGGACCTGTCGCAGAAAATAGCAGACCGCCTGGGTCTGGAGCTGGGCAAGGTTGTTACGAAGAAATTTAGCAACCAGGAAACATGGTGAGTTGTTCACCATTGGTAGCTGTATTGATTAGAGCTTTTTGTCAGAGGTGAATCAATTGCGCAAATATTGTAGCCTAGCCACACGGATTTAATTAGAAATGTTGTGTCACGCTGAAATTGCCGCGAAGTGTTAATAGGAACTTGCAGTCCACGCATGGCTTATGCTAACAACCTGCCTTGTAATGCTTAGCAACCAAGTCACCTGATGTTAAACTGCCCAAAACACTGCTAAACATTAAAGTGTCCGATTATGTCTCCTATTAAACGTGCTTTTTTCTAACATTTTCTAACTCTGCGTGCCAGTTTTCTCTATTTTTAACCTGTTTCAAGCGTCAGCACCCGCAGACACAAGCCATTGTTTACTCTGGCTCATCTGTCTCTTGCCTGTCATTGTGTGTTAGCTCTATTGTGCTAAAGTGCTGTTTGTCTTGTCACCTCTCTTCTCTTGCAGCGTGGAGATAGGGGAGAGTGTACGTGGGGAAGATGTGTACATCGTGCAGAGTGGCTGTGGGGAGATCAATGACAATTTGATGGAGTTACTGATCATGATAAATGCTTGCAAGATCGCCTCCGCCTCCAGGGTCACTGCTGTCATCCCCTGCTTTCCTTATGCACGCCAGGACAAGAAGGACAAGGTGGGGGTGAGGGATATCTGTCTAATTACCTTTTGTCATGCCATTTGCCATCCAGCATCATGACAAGAAGCCTGCAGCCATGTCCATCAACGACTCCTTGACACGGCATATTTGCTTTCTTTTTTTTTGTTCTTTGCCTTGCTGTGTTTGCTTTGCTGTTTCAGTTGCAAGTCCATTTCATTTTGTGTGGATAAGTACTTGTCATAACATCTTAATCATATTGCATGACTGAAATATTGCATCTCCTAAATCAAAACCTATTAATCAATAGACTGTGTAGCTCTTTAAATATCTCTGTTAAATAGCAATAAGTGTTGTATCTTTCTTGAACTTAGAACCATGTGACAGTTATTTTTTTGCTGACATGTTAAATATTAATATCAATGGTTATATAATATTGTAACTTAAATGGATGCAAATATTGTAATATCAATTTGATTTGTGATACATATTAAAGAAATGTCATTTTCTGACTGGTATAATTTTTAAAAACTGCAAAGCTCTCAGTTCAATGTTATATTTAGAAATGAGCCATGCCTATTCCATGTGACTGACGAGATCTATTTTCATTGCAGAGCCGAGCTCCCATCTCCGCCAAGTTGGTAGCCAACATGTTGTCTGTGTCTGGTGCGGATCATATTATAACGATGGATTTGCATGCCTCTCAAATACAGGTGAGCAACACAAAAAGCAGACCCAAATAGAATTGCAGCTTATTCACTTTCCTGGCATTAATCAGTCCTTGAATCATTGTGGTGTATAGTCTAAACCTGTTCCTGTTTTTGAAAAACTAACTTATTAGAACTACCTGATTTTCAAAGCTTAACAGTTACATAGGTATCAACAAAGGCAAGGCAACTATATTTGTATTGTGCCCTTCAACAAGAGTAAACATTCAAAGTGCTTTACAAGAAAGATAAAATGCATCAAGCCAAAATGTAAAAGAAACAAAAAAAAGATTTAAAAATAGTTAGATAGAAATAAGTAAAAAGATAAAGAGAAAGACATGAGCCTTCTACAGTCTTTACAGCAGTAGTATATATTCAGCTCCTGTGACCCCAGTCCACAAACCACTGTAATCTTTTTCCAGGGCTTTTTTGACATCCCTGTTGATAATTTGTACGCTGAGCCAGCTGTGTTAAAATGGATTAAAGAAAACATCCCCGAATGGAAGAATTGTACAATTGTGTCACCTGACGCAGGAGGGGCCAAGAGGTATGTTTGCTGTAGCTGTTCTACCCTTGAGCATAGTTTACCTTCATCATTTCTGGAATTTACTTTAGATTTAAAGTCTGTTGGCTTTGCTTATCTCTAACAAGGGTGTAATGTGACGTTAACAATTAGGTTTGTTTTGTTTTTTTCTCCCACCTGCACACCAGCTGTAACTCTAATGTTGTACTTTCCCTTTGCAGGGTCACCTCAATTGCCGATAGGTTGAATGTCGACTTCGCCCTCATCCACAAGGAGCGGAAGAAGGCTAATGAAGTGGACCGCATGGTTCTTGTTGGAGATGTGACTGATCGGGTCGCCATTCTAGTCGATGACATGGCTGACACCTGTGGCACAATCTGCCATGCTGCTGACAAGTAAGCACAAAGCTTTTGTTGTAAATTGGGAACTTTATGAAATAAAACTACTTGACCAACAGCTGTGACTTCTAATTTATGAAGATCTCATTACCATATTCGATTTAAAGACTTGTTCCAGGATATAATGTCATGTTTCTCTCCCTTAGACTAATTTCTGCTGGTGCCACCAAGGTGTATGCCATACTAACTCACGGCATCTTCTCTGGCCCAGCTATCTCACGCATCAACAATGCTTGCTTTGAAGCCGTTGTTGTGACTAATACAATCCCTCAGGAGGAGAAGATGAAGCATTGTCCCAAAATACAGGTCAGGACACAAAATTCACATCAATTTCACTCTCTTGGTTCCATAATTTCATTGTCTAATAATACAAAGCAACATACCGTTTTTAATATAAGTGTTTATGTAGTCTGTGAAAAATTAAACACAATTTCCCAGAGGCCAAAAGGGGTGTCTTCAGGATGATTATTTTGTCTGGTCAATGGTATTTATATGTATTTACAATGGTAAGAACCAAAGGAAGAAGCAAATCCTCACTTTAAAAAGCTGATATTCTTGCCTGATGAGTTACTTCTAAATGGTAATATCCCATCTTCTCTTTCTCCAGGTTATCGACATATCCATGATCCTTGCAGAGGCCATCCGTAGAACTCACAACGGGGAATCTGTGTCATACCTGTTTAGCCATGTCCCCTTGTAACAAATGTCCACCATCAACTCTGTGCTGTTACACCAAATAAAAGAAGAGGGAATTATCCAACCCAAACACAACCATTAGCAACAATGTTATGCTAACTAACCATGAAAAAAAATTCATGTCATGTCTGTTACTAATGCTGACCCACACTCCCCTGAGTCCCTTACCTCTTGAGCAGTGTCCCTTCATGTCTTGGGCACCAAAGCAATTGCAAGCTATCAGTTTAGGCAAGCATATTTATTGTACCTGGATAAATAAGTGTTTATCCCCCTTTCATAACCTGTTAGATACAGAGTTTCTCCTGACCATGTCACCTCACCACGAGTCATTTCAATCTATTGTCAAAGAGCTTATTAATATCCCTGGCAGGTTCCAGTGGTCAGGAGAAGCATCTGGCATATAAAGCTGTTACAGTGCTTTTTGTTACAATGAACGAGTGTAGTTTTTCATGTTGCTCTTGTATTCTCTGCTGTTTCAAAGAATATAATTAATGAAGTGAATGTGTATTGAACTAGTTTACAGTGCCACTGAAGCTCCACTCAACCAAGAGTGCCTCAACAGTCTGAAATGAAATGCTTTTTCCTCCAGTCGTATCCTTTTAACCCACCCCTTATTTTGCTGTTTATTTCTCACTGGATGAAGAACTTTCACGTGTCTTATCAAGTTGTAGAATGTTTGAGATGTTTGTTTCAACTCTTGAGGTACCCTCATTGAGTGGGGTTTGCCCAGTGTCCAGGGTTTCCCTTCAAGGTTGTACGGTGAAGATCTTTCCATAGAGAAGCTGTCTGGTTTTTAACTCGGGGTGGGGGGGGGGGGGGGTGTCTCTGCAGGCTGGAGCTTCCTTCAGAAATGTTCACCTGCTTTTTTTTTTTTTTTTTTTTTTCTTTGCTTCTTTTGTATGTCTGGAGGAAGGATTTGTCATTTATGTGCATATTCCAAACCTTTGTGTTTACTTTTTCAGTAGGATGAATGCATAATTTATCTGAAGATGCGTTCTTAATAAAATTAAATATGCGTTCAATCTTAACATGGCTCTTGTATTATCTTTATTATTATTATTATTAGTACTAGTATAATTATCAATCATGTGTTTTATTATTTATTGTATTAATGCACAATTGCTTTTCAGTTTCTTTAGATAAATGTTTATTAGTTGAATATTGAAATGTTATACATGACTGGAGCTGCTACCATAGATGGCACTCAATACATTTACATTACTATTTTCGTCAGTCATTTGCATCAGCACTCTCAACATCTGAAGAAAAGTGCAAATACTGGTTGTAATAAGGTGCCCTCCTTGTTGGCAAAACACACTAAACTGCCTTCTTGGGTGGCAAAAACGTGTCCTAAAGTGCCCTCTTCAGTGGTGAGAACACACTGATGTTCCCTTTTTTTTTCTTTTCGCCCCTGCCCTTCAAAAGGTCTGTGCACGCCACTGCTGAAGAGTATTCATATTGTTCTGACCACCTTGATTGATGAACGAAACAACCAATCCCCGACTTCGTGACGTAGGCCGTATTGACCAATGGTTATTCTGAAAGAGGCGGGACGATAGAAGACACCGGCAGATTAACGATTCATACACCCTGTTACCTTGACATGGTTTCATTTCATCTTCTCAGAATCTGACAGTGTGTATGATCATTGGAGTTGAAAAAGAAGGAAGCGACGTTGTTGTCTGAACTCTGAAGTGGACCAATAACAAGAAATTAACGAACCGACTTAGAAAGACAAATTGAAGACTAACGGACAATTATGCAGAATTAAAATAGACACCACCACGCTTTACATATCTGTTTTGGCTGCCTGGTGACAACTGTTATAGTGAGTACATTTCTCCTTTGGTTTAATTTACATTTTTTGTTGATTGTTCAGCAGAGATAACTGTACTCCTTAAGTGAAATCCTAATTCTCCCGGAAGTTTCCGGACTCTCCCGCATATTGATAGCGATTCTCTTATTGTATCTAATTAGATACAACATCCCAGAATCTGGAGCGAGCAATTAAGAGCGTGACTGCGTGTGTTTGATTGATCATGCAATGCGCGCACGAGAGGGAGCGTGTGTGTGTGTTTGTGTGACTGTCCATCCATGAAAGAGAGAAAGAGAGAGATAGAGAGAGAGAGAAAGAGAAAGCATCGCTCTGCGGTCTGTGTTGTGTAATAGAACCCAACCCCCCAACCCCCCGGAAATTAGTTTTTGCAGGTTGAGATGTCTACCTAGGTCCTCTTTCGATTTCTTTAGTGTCCATATGCTTGTTAGTGATGCAGGCTAGGCCAGGCCATGTAGCTGCAGGTTTTCATTCCCACCAAGCAGGGGTACACCAGACTCATTTAATCAACTGATCTCAAGATTCAGACAGTTTGAATCTTCTGTGAAAATAATTTGTGATGTCATTTTTTTCAGCTCAAGAATGACAGGAGGCTCCGAACATAAACATGAAGAGGGCCTTAAGGACTCCATGGTTCGTTTCCACAGCTACTTGCATGGAGGGACCTCCAGCTTGCTCTCCACCCTCCCCACCATTATCGTATTCCCTGTCTACAAGACTGTGTTCCGTCAACAAATCCACAACACACCGGTTCACCGTGCAGTGGAACAGCTCTACAAAGAGGGACCTGCAAAGCTCTACAGGGGTGTGGCCCCGCCGTTATTGATGAGGACGCTGAATGGTACACTGCTCTTTGGCCTTCAGGACACCCTCCTCCACCATCTCTCCCACAGTGACATCTCCACTTCTGCTCTGCCTGCTCTCGCTGGGTTTGGTGCAGGTATGGTAGAGGCTATCGTCTTTACCCCCTTTGAGCGTGTCCAGAATGTGTTGCAGAATGGCCAGAATGACCGTAGTCTACCAACCCTGAAGAGAATTCTTGTCAGCCTGAAAGCACAGAGGCCAGCCTTCGGGTACTACAGAGCCTTCCTGCCCATTACAGCCCGTAACGCCCTGGGTAGCTCCCTTTACTTTGGCTTGAAAGGGCCTGTGCGTGATGCTGTGGCTGGACAGGGGCTCCCTCCCATGATCTCCTCCTTCATGTCTGGGACGCTGACCTCCATGGCAATCAGTCTGACTCTGTATCCACTGTCTGTGCTAGTGGCAAACATGCAGGCACAGGTGGGAGGGGACATGAAAGGTGTCAGGGCTTGTTGGAGGGTGCTGTGGGAATCCCGACAGCGGAGTTTGGCTCTGCTGTACCGAGGTGGTTCCCTAGTAATTCTGAGATCATGTATCACATGGGGACTCACCACAGCTATCTATGACAGTCAGGTGAAACGTTCAGGCTAAGGACACACAGCTGACAATAGTTTGTTTTATTGTTGATTATCCAAAAAACAGTACTTTACATGGATTATGTGTCATGCAGACATTAATTTTTGTCCTAGTATGGTATTAGTTATCATTTCTACCTCTCAGCATGTCTTACCCTATGCAAACAAGGGGCATCACCTCCCATAGATCCATCCCTCCTTCATACCAGCATGAATTCAGGGCATGCTTGTCATCATAGGTTAAGCTCATGTGTTATTAATAACATTCACAATGACTCTGATCTACAGTTTGTCACAGTAAGCCATAACAGTGTGACATTGAGTCAGCATACATGATACCAGGACCCTGAAACTGAAATTCAGTTCAGCAACCACTGATTTTATTATTAGCCTCTGTGTTTTTCTTACTGTGACATGTCAAAATGTCAGAAAGTCATATTGCAGCCACGAGGACATGATCCATCATCTGGTTCACAATTATGTGCATTATAATGCTCAACCATGCCAAGCGGGAACCACTGCCAGGACTTGAACCCTGATCTCCAAGGTGGTGGGTCTCAGGTGCCTTGCATTATTTTTACTGTCTAAAAGGGCAATTATACCAATTTTACTTGAAGTTCTACATAACTTGTATACAGTTGTAGTATACTTCCCCCTGTGGCTCTGGAGGAGTTTTCTTTTTTTGAGTACTTGTGAAATTTTGTCTGTATTATCATAGTATAAAGTAGAGAAATTAGAGTAAAAGGATGAGTGATGACATCTAACAAATGTCAGCACCTAGACTTGGACTTGTGATTTCATGGTCCACAGCTTAGATTTGTTGATGGAAGTGCAATACTAAATCACTGGTGTTTCTCTTTAAGTGCATTATGGAGATGAATACATGATCAAAATATATTGTTACTATGTTGTGTTTTTGTGCAGTATGATATAGATGCTAGATTAGAGGAGTTGATCAAATGAGTTCGGGCACAGTGGCTCAGTGGTCAACACTGATGTCTCACAGCAAGAAGAATCCACCAGTCAGACGGGACCTTTCTGTGATAACGGTGCTTTTTCTACTTGTATTTATGTAGGTGTCCATGCAGGTTAGGTTAAACAGAAAGTAAATTGCTATATACCACTGTGATACACTGCTAACCCACCCCAGGTGTACCCTGCCTCTCACCACTGTGTGGGACAGACAGCAGCCTTATTATTCACAATGTTGCCCATTCAATTAAACTGAATCTATTTGAATGTCTAAAATGTCCATTGACTGTAACCTCAACATATAGTTGTGAAATTATATAATAACATAAGAATAATTGTTTGTATAGACATGTATAATAAACATATTAGTCATGCAGTTTCTATGCTGTGCATGCTGTTTTGGAAAGTAACTAAGTGTCTTTACTCAAGCACTGTACTTAAGGGCAATTTTGATATACTTGTACTTTAATTGAGCATTTTTATTTCATTCTACGTTATACTTCCTCTCCAATACATTTCAACATCACACTTTCTACTGCACTACATTTATTTGACAGCTTGTGTTACTTTTTTAGATTTTCTTTTTAGATTTAAAACAATAGATAACATAACATGCTTTTAAAACACAACTTATTGTTGAAGATGAAACCAGCGGTTTTTCAACCTTTTGGGCTTTTGACATCTTACAAAAAGTAGTCAGGGTCACATTTCAGATGTATATGGGTTGTTACCCCTCCTGTTGTGCTCAGGTCAAGGAAGGAAGGAAGGAACGAAGGAAATGAGGAAGGAACGAAGGAAGGAAGGAATTGGGGAAAGAAGGAAATGAGGAAGGAACAAAGGAAGGGAGTAAAGGAGGAAAGAAGGAAGGGAGGAAGAGGAAGGAAGGAGAGGAAAAAAGGAATGAGGAAGGAAGGAAGGAAGGAGGAAAAGAGGAAGGAAGTAAGGAGAGAAGGAAGGACGTGAGGAACAGTTAAAAGAGATGGGGTCAATTTGACCCGGGTGCACAACAGGAGGGTTAACAGCTCCACTAAATAGTTATTTTCCCTCTAAACTTCTCACATGGTTTCGTTTCAATAAATGTTCAAATGTTTCACCAAAAATCAAAGATTAGAGAAAAAGTCCAAAAACTAAGAACACATTTGTGTATCAGAACTATCCTGTCCCATTAATCATCCCACATTCTCACAGATTCTGAGCAGATATGGTGACCCTTTATGGTGACCCCCCTAGGTTGGGAACCACTGGACTAAACCTGCTAACTATTTAAAACTATCTCCACCTCCAGCAGCTACAACAGTAATGTAGAGGGACCAAATTGAGTACTTTTATGTTATTTTATGTTTATGTTGTTTTATGTTAATACTTCAAGAATATTTTGCTTTTAATACTTATGTACCTTTACTTAAGGAAGATTTTTCATGCAGGACTGTTACTTGTAATGGAGTACTTTATACATTGCTGTATTTGCACTTTTACTTCAGTAAAGGATCTGAGTACTTCTTCCACTGCTGCTGAATTCATACTGTTTAAATGGATTTGTTTTTAACCCATATCGTGACCATACCACTAGATGGTACTGTTTTTAAAAAAAAAACAAAAAAAAAACAACCACAACCAACCAACCAAAAAGCCTCATCCACATTAACTGAACGTGTGTGTGTGTGTGTGTGTGTGTGTGTGGGGGGGGGGGGGGGGGGGGGGGGCAATAAGTGTGTCCAATTAAAATCTGAGTTTTGGGAGCCAATGAGGTTCAGAGCATCGGTTCCCATGTCGGTGTGCAGAATGGGCGTGTTTCCTCTATTTAAACCGTTGCTTTTGCAGAGATTACACAGACACGTCTCACCTGTACAGGACAGTTTCACTGCACACCCCTACACCAGGTAAGAGGATTTTCAGTTACCTCTCTTCTGCAGTTTCTGCATTCAGCGGCACTGTCAATCATTGCTATGCAAAGTAATTCCAATATCATGATTCATTTCAAAAATGTATTTCTATGTCGTAAGTCTTATTAGTGTTATTCAACCATAATAATAACCTAATACAACTGCCATGCTACAGTAAATTATGCTGTGAGACGTGTGGGGATACCTCAAGTGCCAAAGCAGCTTCTATGTGGAGCTTGTGCAGTCATCACTGAATTTAGTTTTTTCAAGCAAACTTGTCGTAATAGGTCTGACTATGTGTTTTCACCTGTTATAGCCTGGTGAATATGAAGCGCACTTCGTATACATTGCTGCAATCTGTAGGTGTGGGCATGTAAAATCTTAAAAGTTTTTTTTTCCCTCACGCACTTATCAAAACTGAAACATTTCATTTCCCAACTCAGTTCTCACTTAATTTATATTTGCTTTATTGGCTCTGGTTTGTAGCTTTATAATGTCCAGACAGAAATGCACAATAAAGCATTAATGGTACTGAATAGCTGCAGATAACAGTAATGTAACCTGACACCACTTTGGAGCAGGTTATACTATGTGCATGTTGTTTCTTGTGATCGGCTTACATAACTCCACAGTACAGCCCAGCACAGTCTTTCTAAACTGAGGTGTGGCTGTATTTGAGTACCTGTATGAGCATGCCTGCAGACAACATCTAGAGTGATGAAAAGGATCATGAGATCATGCCTTAGCTTTCTCATGTATTCTTTTAACGCGTCCTCATATCTTTTGTAATAGCTAAGCTACCTGTTTTGATTTGAATCTTCATTCTTGCTCTGTCTCTCTCCCACTTAGAAACCTTCCAAAATGAGTGACGACAATCCAGTCAAAGAGGAGGTGCAGCAGTTTAACAAGAAAAGTCTAAGGAAGACTAGCACAAATGAAAAGAACCATCTTCCAACCAAGGAGGGTAGGTGTTTAAGATGAACTAAGTGGATTCTTTAAAAAAAATCCCATGTGCCCTTGACACAGGTTTCTCCTTTTCCGCACCCCCTCGTTCTAAGTAGTATTACACCTTCCTGCCTTTCATTACGACAGGCAACTGCAAACATTGCATCACTGATAAACTGTAAGTACACACCCTACCTAAGAGCTTGCCCTTGTGCCGCCAATATGTTCATAAGCAACAAGTAGCTCCATCCCCACCTCTACTTTTATCTTAGAGTGACGCATAAGACATTTTTTATGACTATGAGATCTTGGTCTCGTTAAAAGATATATCAAGAGTGGAGCTTTGTGCAGTCAGAAATGAATAAACTGTCAGAGCTGGTGTGACATGAAGCAGCAAGAAGAGGAGAGTTTGTGGCTTAAGGCTTATCCTTTCCCACCAGAGGCTGAGAAACTCTCTGCTGACTGACTCAGACTTATGTGCCAGTGGAAAAATACCATCAGTATTAGCACAGAAGCAGGTGTATGTTGGCTTTTTATGAGTCTTTAACTGTGATTTTTCTCATGAGAGATCCATTATGTTGCAATGGAAGGAGGAACCTGTGTTGAGCATTGCTTATAGCACAATAAATTGGGGGTTTATTTTTTAAAGTTTTTTTTAATGTTGAGTTTGTACCTAATTTGGAAGAGTCCAAGTGACATTATGTAACTTCTGCAAACCTCAAGTTAAATTCATAATCAATGAAACACACTTGATCCATTGTTAGAATATTAACTAATATTAACCAACTTTAGATCAATACTGCTGTCCGACATTCAATAATGACTCTTTTCTCTTGAATCTGGAATCTTTTCTACTTGAGTTGTGGTTAAACTATCTTTTAGAGTTCACCATTAGCCTGTAACTCTTGCTTGTAGCTACAGTGGCCACACATTTATTTTTATTTCAATTTGGATTTTGGATTTTTCACTCCTAAACCGCCACACCCTGACACACTCTACATTTACTTCCACAGCTTAATATTGTAAAGTACTGCAGAAATCATGGTCAGACATTAGATACATACCGTAGATACATTTTACAAGTTGCTTGTAATGAGGAATACTGTACAGTCTATGAGCCTTCTTCTCTGACTTTGTCTAAATATTATAAACTCGGAGTGTGGTGTGTGAAAGAGGTGGATATTTATCATAGAGTGCTTAATTTATTATTTGCACTCCAGTCAGTGCACACCTGATCACTGAGAAAACAACTGAGGAAGAGAGAGAGAGACACTTAACCATTTAATGGAAGTTCTGGCAATTTATTAGTGACAAACTCAAACATGTAACCATCTGCCGCACCAGATGCTGCACAGTCAAATCTTACCCACCACCTAGATTATTTGACACTGATGCATCAGATTATTGTTGTACATCGGTTGAGGTTTTAAAGGATGATAATATTTAAACAGCTTTATGAATTATTTGTATACATCCTAGGACTAAAATATATGTTAAGATACAAGTTGTTGGTTGTAGGTTTAGTATTTTCTGACTAAAAAGACTAATCATCACAATTCAGATTTATACATCCTGGGTTTTTTTTGTTTTGTTTGGTTATTGTTGTTGTTGTTGCTGTTGCTGTTGTCCTAATAACAATTTAGGACTAATCATCATTCTCCAAAATGATTCATACATCTTTGTCTCTGTCTCTCTTTTGATCACACAGAAATTGAAGAGGAGAAGAAAGCCAATAAGGAAGGGAAATGATTGGAACACACCTGGCACTGCATTGTAATCAATACCATAAGTTTGCCTGTAAATGGTGCCAACCAGGAAATGTTCCAAAAAACAACACATAAGATGATATTTTTGTTTTAATAAAATCAATGTTTCAAAAATGTTTTGCATTTGTGTCAGTCTGTCCAACTGTCTTGCTGAACCATCTTGTTTATGTACCACATATTTGAAGAGACCAGGACACTATTGTTTCCAATGTAAACTGGACATGGTGAAAGTAATTGTAAACCACGAGTGGCAAACATTTGAAGCTCAGATATAATTTCAATATCAGATATTGCAACATGTTTCTCCTCCCAAGACCACAGTGCAGGTATAACATTACTGCTCTAGTATTCGATAAATGAAAGTTATGGTAGTTAGAGTTACACTGGTTAATCTGGTTAATTGTTAATATTGAGATTCAGTGTCATTTGTGCAGCTCTCCAATCAATTTAACATAGTCTATTTAGTCTTATGCCAGAAAACTGAAACTTCAAGGAAACAAAACTGAAAATTATGAGAACAGACAGAAATAGTTTGTAAAACTATGTGATCTTTTATAAATAATTCATTTAATTGACATACTTTTAATATAAGAAAACATGATGTTCAAAGTACAATTTATTGTCAGAGTACTCTGTGTGAAAGAGAGCAAAATGACGTTGTTCGGTGCTCCAGTGTACAAAACAACAAGCAAAACAGTAACATACAGTGTTTAGGTCACAGTTCATTCAGTGAGGATATAATGATACAAAAGTCAGTTGCCATGCCCAAAGGTCATTTATGAGAATGTGTGAATGAAAGTAATAAAATAATGATCCCAGTATGACAGCAGTAACATTCAGTTAATCATTGAGCTGTAGTTTGATTGCATTTTTGAATGGCAGAGTGAATCCTACTAACTTTATAGAAAACCTGTGGCAGGTCTACGCTTGCTGCAGGAAAGGGAGTGGATCCACTTCAGGTGTTACACATTCCACATTAATAAAAAGCAAGTTTTAACATCAAAATATAGTTTATATATTAAGAGAGTTCTTCACCTGCTGTTTTTAAGCTGGTGATGACAACAAGTTCTCATAAATCTTGTGTCATAGCAGTATGAACATGCCTCAGAAAGCCCATACTGAAGGAGGAGGAATGCTTTGCACGGATCAGTGGCTAAGCATGTTTTGTTTCCTCAGACTGACTATCTATGTGGATTGCTTAAGATGCGTGGGCTGTGTTTTTCTATAATAAACCTGTTGAAACATGCTCACAGAGCAGCAAGCAATAACCTGTGAGCAAAGACAATCTTTACTTCATACTATCTAATTGGCTTCAATATGGAATTTATTTTCAAAAACAGAGTTGTGCAGATTTCTAACATCTCTTCAGTAGTCTGAAAGCCAGTCAGAGACCATGAAAAATACATTTCTGATCAAGGGGATGATAGTTTTCATGACTGCAAAAAAGTGAATTAGTAGATGTAGATAGAAGTAATTTTCTTTTCCAATGAGCTGTCAGAGTCAGGCTTGTCTGGCCAGTATGACAACGTACAAGAAGAAAAATAACAGAAGAAGACACAACTAAATTATACGACTTAGACACAGATATATAATCTCATTTAATGTCTTCAAAACCATTCTGGAGCCATGTACTGCAGATCAAAAACTTTCATGTGTTTTTCAGTGGAGCATTTCCTTGTTATAGGCCTACTGCTAATTTGCACCTGGATTTGTATTGCCTGTCCCTGAATAAGCCGTGTGACACGTGCACATGATTGTTGTCTCTCACGAAAAACACGTTATACAGGTAGTTTCAGTGGTATCACAACTCCTTTTATTTCCCCTGAATGTAAAGAGATAAAGTTAATGTTGGTACCTATTCTTTGTGTGTTAGGCCTATACCTGTCCACACTCTGTCCAGTATAAAGGCAATTATGACAATTTTGAAAAAGGCAACCAATACAAAATGTGAGTAAGTATCATTTGTCATTTTTTTTCACACCATTAACTGTTTTGCTGCATTGAGTCCAGCATATGTAAGTAATCCTATATAACCAGCTTGTAGTCTATTTAACACACAAGCTAAACATTTTGGATCCAATCTAAATGTGTAACTCTGAAATCATCACTGTCTTTTACCACTAAATGGTAAACTATTCATTTTCACAGAGTTGCGATTTCTGGCACAATGTCACCTTTGTCCAAGGTGCATGGTGTAGTAGTAGGAAGAACCACTTTATTATGAGACTTGTGTGGCTTTCATCATGGTCAGTATACAACACACTACAAAGAACATTTAAATAAGATGGATGTCAGCCCCTCTTCATTATTAATTTTCACCAGACACACACAGGGGAAATCTTTTTATTTATTGTGAATATAATGTTATAAAACAGATACAATTGTTTATTTTTTAGTTCACCCAAGAAAAAAAGGTGAGGAATAACATTTCAGTAACACAGTATTGTTCAACAATCTATACGCTCAACATCTATTGCATGTCTATCTGTCCTGGGAGAAGGATTGCTCCCCTGTTGTTTCAGAGGATGTTATACTGAAGTACAGATTCTAAAACCCTATTAGGCTATATTGATTTGACTTGACTTGACTTGACTTGGCCAGTATTTAGGAGATACTTTTAGTGTTGTTTGCCAAGCTTTTAAAATTTTTCCTGCTAAGACTTCTGCCTCTGCTCCTGCATAATGAGAATGAATGCCCATAGTACCTTATTGCCCCACCAGAACACTATGCTCCTAGATTAAAGGCTTACTTGTGGTTCTTAGAATGGGGTGCAGAGCCTTCAGTTATCAGGCTACTCCTGTGGAATTATCTTCCAGTTTGGGTCTGGGCAGCAGACATCCTCTCTACATACAAGAGTAGGCTAAAAACGTTCCTTTTTGATAAAGTTTATAGTTAGGGCCAGGCTTGTCTTGGAGCAGCCCCTATATGCTGCTGTAGACATAGACTGCCGGCAACTTCACTTGATGCACTGTGCTCCTTTCTCCTCCTCTCCCTCACTGTGCTTCTCTGTGTCTCTCTCTTCCCTCTCCCCTTCCATTTTTGATCCAAACCCAACCAATAAAGGAAGCCTGGTTCTTCTCAAGGTTTCTTCCTGTTAAAAGGGAGTTTTTCCAAGTTTTTGCTCATGGGGGAAGGTTGGGTGAATAAGAAAGTTAATTTTAGACCTGATTAGGTAATTTAGTCATCTGTAATAGTTTACAGATTACTAGTTATCCCATTTAAAATGTAATAAGTAATGTAACTATTTCAATTGCTTGATCAAAGTAACTTATTACATTTGATTACTTTTTCATTACTTTTCTAATTTTCTAATGAATGTTTGGGTAAGTGTACCCATTAACCCCACCAAAATCGGATGTTTTTCATGGACATGATGTATAAGGTAGATCATTTTTTATAAAGCAAGAATTATCTCTCATTTGAAAATGCATTCATTAGTCCATGTAGATTTTGGAATATAAAATAAAGATATTTTATGAAAAAGATCAAAAGTCTAAATAGTGACAACAACTAAGCCAATGTGTGTTCCAAATAAGCCTGATTTATTTACAAAATACAAAAAATGAAGATTTTAATAATTAAATACAAATAATAATAACAATAATAATAATAAACAGCAATATATGTATTAAGTAACATGTTTAACATTAAAAAAGAGGGTATAAGCCCTTCTCCTAGGCAAAATCTTAAAGGTCTGACTTCAGATGTAAACCCTTTTGTAATCATCATTTTCATTCATCAAGTAACTGTAACAGATTAGTTACATTTATTTTGTAATCAAATTACGTAACGCCGTTACATGCAACTAATTACTCCCCAACAGTCTGTTCTGTCTGTCCCACCTTTGATGCAGAGGTGTGTTGCACCATTATGTAAACAGCGACACTCGATGGCTACAATAAAGATTACAGCGATATGTTGCAGTAGTACTGCCTGCCTCCGATAGGGGGCGCTACATAGCAAAAAACCAGTGGGGGGAGGGGCGAGCGCCGCTGCAGGTCTGGCTCAGTGGGCTAACTAAAAGTCTATCAACAAGCTAGTTAGCAGGGAGCGATATGGTGAACGCTATCGGCGAAGCACAATCAAGAAGATAACATGCAGTAGCTAACCAAGAGTAACTCTGGCGTCTTGGCAATCACCAACAAGCCTCGGCCTGTTTCAGGTGGATGTTAATTAGCGGCTTCATTCATGCGGTCGCTGGTGCAGAAAGGAGTTTGAGCTCTTGAGCAGCGCGGGCAAGCTCGCTGGGACAACACGGCTCACTCACCGGTAAGGTTATGACTGTTTTCGCTGGTAGCAGGCTAACCGAGCTAACGTTTGGATATACGTGTACGAGTAGATAATGCTCTCACTACAGCTGCTACATGCTTGCAGTTCGGAGGCGGAGTTCATGATGTGTTACAGCATCTGTGTGTACTCGGCAGCTAATGTTAAATTAGCTGTTTAGCAATGTTACCGCGACTAAAGAAAAGTGGTCGGTGTGATGTAAATACGGGTTGTTGTTAGCTGAAATTGCTGAGTTAACGATTTGACACACGAACTACTTTGCGTAACTTGTAAGGTCTAATTGTTCAGGTCTAAAAAAGGATTGTTTTATCGATAAACTCAGGCTGTAGCTGTGATCACTCTGAGTTGACTTGTGTTATGTTGCTGCCAGTCACTGTTTGTGCATCTGGCAACATAACGTGAACATGCATGTAGTCCTGTTACGCTTGAACCAATGCTTTCCTTCTGTCCTTTATAAAACATGGTGCTGCTCTCTATTGTCCTAATGTTACTGTGACTCCCAACAGTGTCGGAGCATGGTGGTCCCGGACAGTGCCAGCGTGGTCCCCCAGCCTGACAATGGCAGTCCCAGAGGCCACATGGAGAGCTCCAAGTCCGGGTGCGAGGAGGAAGAGGAGGGGGGTCAAGACCTAGCAGGGGTGGAGCTGGAGGAGGTCCGAAAGCTGCAGGAGCTCGTTCATAGATTGGAGGTCCAGAATGAGACTCTCCGCAACAGGGGAAGCAAGAATATCATCCACAGAGGAGCCAGCAGCAACAGCAACCTCACAGCTGCCGTCAATATCAATGAGAGACTGACTTGTGACCTTAGGTTGGAGCACAGTGGTGAGCTGGGCAGCAGAGACTTTGAACTGTCACCCCCTCAGGACAGCAGCAGCGGCGAAGACATGTCCCCTCTTCCTGTGGCCAACAGACTGGAGGAAGAGGATGAAGAGGAGGGGGTAGAGGAGGAGCGGGGGCCATGTGGGGGCTTTCTCACATTGACTCACAGCAATGGAGCAGGACAGACCCAGGGGCAAAGCCAGACACCAGACAGCCCCTCTCAGGAAAGTTATGAGTCAGAGACACTTGCAGAGAGCGACTCAGGGGTGGACCAGACTGCACTGGATGAGGTGGATGTCCTAGATTTGGAGGATGAGTGTGCAGAAGTAGACGACGCGGACAGTTGGTATGTTTCAGCTGCATTGCTTATCCCTTTTTTTGCCAACATATATTCCTGTCATAGCTGGCTAGAGCAACTAAAAGTGTTGTGGATGTGAGACACACCACCATAATATAACGTATTATGGTGCTACAACGCAGCAGCATATACATTCATAGCTTCAGGAGTTGTTTATTTGTGTCATACAAGTACATGGGCTGCTTCAGCAAGATGAGTCACTTATGCTTTTTTATTTTAACCTCTGGTTTGAAAGTGTTACTCCCCCACAGTGCAGTGACTGTGTAGAATTAGGTTATTGAGATGTAAAACTTGTCCAAGACAGAAACGGACTATTTTTCCTCATCCACAAAGGTGAATCTTTTCCTGTATTTTCAAAGCCCTTCTTGAAAGTGGAAAACATTTTGATCACCACTGAGGATTTTTTAAAACTGTAACCAGTGACTGTAACTAATGATTAGGTGTTAGGGATGAAGAAGAGAGGAATACAAAAGACTTCGCGGCAAAAGAAGTGCAGCCAGCCAGTGTTTGATTCAGAAGCAGTTGATAAGAGTGAGATGTTGTCGGTTCAGTTGATTCTACTCTGAGTTCTCTGGACAGGTAAACAACAGGTGTTAACTTGTTCTCTACCGGTTTGGTAGGTTAGGGTGAATGTCCTTTATTCACAGCTGCATCATTGAGTTCTACTGAGCTGGAGAAAAATGTTTTACTACCATAAAATGTTAAATATGTAAACCAAAACATTTTATAGGCCAGACTGCACATAGCTCTGCATTCGCCAATACTTGTTGTACACTGTACTAAAGAGAGCTATGTCTGCATTAATTCCTGATGGTAGGTCAGGTTGGAGCTTATTTTGTTTTTTGAAATAAGACATATGAATTTGCTCATTTCCTCCAATTGCAGAACATAATTATCAAAAAAAAAACAGTAATAGAATATTTATTGCTTATTTAAAAAAAAGCAAATTTAATAGCAGAAATCAGTCCCGACATCTTAGTGTTGGAGTATCGTTTATGCTGTACACTTGGATAAAACAGGTACCATATTGTGTTCCTGATTGCTACTTTAGCAGCTCAGCCATGGCACTGAACAGCCGGACCATTCATGACTTATTTTCAGTTCACATCATTAGCCATACCATATGTGCTTTGCGAGGTTATCATAGCCAAAACATCCAGTAATCCCAACAGCGACATAATCTGATCTGCTCTGGGCTGGATGCTGCCGCATGGCTAAACTGCTTTGGGTGGGATTGCACAGCATGTGATGTGGGGCCCCCCTCTGTGATGAGACTGCAACAGGCACAAAAACACTGGACCTGAGAGCTACTGCAGGATTTTATCTTATGAATTACAAACACAAAATATACACACAAATAGAATCCCAGTAACACATGCTCACAATTGGAAATCCAGGGAATAACTTCCAGATTTATAAGGGAGCAGACAATCTTTCAGATCTACCACCCTACAACTCAAGACTGCCATGTGAATGTTTCTTAGAGTATCATTTAAGAAAATACTGTAAGTCACACCAGCCCCTTTTCTACAGAGATCCTGCAATATTGCCATACAGATGCCGACTGAGTCAAATAAACTACCGCCCATGATACCATTCTGGCGTGAGGCATGACGTGTAACACAACAGAGGTGACGTTTAATGTGCGTTGTCCCGCCTTGCCGACTGTCCCTTTTACACAGACATCAATTTGGCAATGTGATCACCTCCGCTGTCGGCTTGTCCATCTGCAGAATTGCATGTGCAGTGTAAACAATGTGACAACCAATGATAACAAACTGAAAGTCAGCCACCGTTTTATCACTTGTTGAAGCTCCTGTATAATTTAATGCTGTAGCAGTAATGTTCATGGAGGTACAGTGTCAGTCTAACAGATGTTTGTATGGACCTGTGATCAAAACTCTGCCGTGAATGGATCAAACACGGGCAAAAGGCGTGTTCATTACCTCGTATCAAACATAGGTTTGTGTGCATAAGAAGAAACCGTGCTCTGCGGCAGGATGTGTGACCTGAATGTTGTTCCCAGTATTGTCGCTTATTCCAGTGTTAAATGGGTCCTTTTGTGTGCACCCAATGGGAAGATGATTTGTCATGACTGGTTCAGAACCAGTCATTCCGGGCCTTTTGTGTATCCAACTCAAAGGATCAGACCATGTGACCACCAGTTCAAAGCTTGTGACTGTTTGTCTTAACTGGGGCAAAACTTCTTGCAGTAGAGTGTAACACAATGACATGACTTCTCTGTTTAGATGTTGGATTATCCATCATAGGATTTTTTTTTTCCACACACCAAAGCGTTTCCACATATCTGCCATAATGGCGTTGGGTGTTGCCTGCCACCACACAAGGATGCCATGGGACCCTGATGTGTTAAACAGAAGTTATGTTAGGATAAGGTGGAGCCAGGTTGTTAAAGGATGCGATAAGGATGTTTTTAGATGTAGTACTTAAAGTCAGCATGATTAGGATTTGTCTGTTGCGGTTTGTAAACACTGCATTCAAAGTTGACCCCTCCTCCCTGGCTCAATGACAACAGAAGTGCTATGCTGCACGTTGCTACGTTTTGGATTTTTTGTCTTTCCGCCCTCACTCCCTGCGCGCCTTTATTGGCTGGGGGCTACACACCCACTGCCCAAAAGTTGACATCCCAAACACATCAAAATAAGAAAATACAGGCTGAGGGCAGGGTCAAATCTAGTGGGTCATAAATCATGATTGAGACTTGAGAGGGATTATTTTGTATGAGTCAATACATCATTATTGTTGGGTTTTTTTTTTGTTTCTTCTGCCTTTTAAAGTATCTGCTCACTCACTACTTGCTCTGATTACATCATTTACTTTATATAAAACAGTCTGGTTATTTATTAGATGTGGGATCTTTGCTGCTTCACGTTATTCTTTTGCCAGAAAAACCATTCATTGGCTGGGCGTTAGTTCTGCCTGCGCTCACTCTGGCATTGTGAAAAACATTCTCACTGTAAACCACATGCTCAACACTATTAGGTGCATACCTTACAGGCCAGTGGTTAACACTAATCTCCAGCCTGTTCTTATTCAAATCTTCTGCTCTGCGCTTAATGGCAAACACCTGACAAGCATGTTTAATAAAAAGTAGATTAGGCTTACTTTTTTCAACCTCGAATCAGCTTTTTCCCTACCTCAATTTTCACATCTCAGTGTTACTCTCCCAATCACTTTTACTCCTTGTCAAAGTTTTCTTCTTTGTCTGCCTTTTCTCTTCAGGTTATATGTGTCTCCTAAAAAGCAAGTAGCAGAGGCTGGTCCTGGGTCTCCTTTGAAGTGGTGTCGGCAGGTTCTTGACCACCGCAGCCCGGAGACAGAAATAGCATGTCGGACCCTGATCAACCGTTTGGACCAGAGTACGCATTTAACAAGCACACACATACATGTTTACATCAAACTCTAGGAAATCCTTTAACTACAGTATTTATGAATCTGCAGTTTTGTAAGTCCCAAATTAATAATCTATAAAGGTCTTGAAGTCACATTTTGCTGCTTTAGAGACGCAGCCTCACTCCCTTCTTTGCATGTGCTCCATTCTTATTTACTGCTCACCTCCACTGTGCATGTGCACCCATCTGTGTGTTTTTGTCGTATGACAATGGCCAGGTGCTTTGCAGTGAATGTGTATGTCGTGTGTACGTCTCTATGTATGGACAGACGTTTGTGTCTGATCCAACACACCCCATTCATTATTTATCCAGCTCACAGCTCCTACTTCCTGATCACTGCAGAACCTGAACAACAAAGCTATTCACACCAGGGCTGAATGACTACATGAAGTCATGGACTGGGTTGGATTACCTTCCCCCCTGGGTCAGCTCTCCTTTTTAAACTGCAGCACCAGGCTACAAAACTGTGTAGTGGCACGGAGCATGTTTTATCCAAATCGTACATATGATATGATTAGCAGTAAAGATATATGAACTACATTACAATATATTGTTTTATTTGAAACCTGTTTTGTTATGTACATATGCAAGAATTAGTTTGATTTTAAGGCTCATGTGTGAAAGATTCATACCTGCACCTGCTATTAAACTGAACATTACTGTTTACACACTCTATATAGCTTTTGTTTAAAACATCCTGTAAGTATATGTGATGACACTTGCATCTCAACCATACTTGCTATTGTGTCTTTCTCTTCACGTTGTCCGTTTTTGAAGCGTCTACATTCTTCTCAGGGATCTAATCTTTCCCTCATGTTCCCTGCAGCGTCTCGATGGAGAAACATGTACAGCAGCCCATCAGCAGAGGCAGGCTCGGCAGGCTCAGGCCTGATCTCTCCTGGGTACCACAAATCAACTAACAAATCCCTACTAACTTGTGGCAGCTCAGGTATGGCATGACATTAACACACTTTGCTCCTCATTTTCTGCTCAACACAACAGTGGGATTGACGTCAGTTATTGTAAGGATTTAGGTCAGTTGAGATGCGTGTGCGCTAATGCGTCAACGTGTGCCCTCAGGGATCTGAATGGTAGTATTTAAGTTATTCTTGCATGTTTTACCCAGTTTGCTGAACATCACATATACTTCCTGCTAACCATTTTCCAAACGATTAATTTTATTTCTGAAATAAACTTGCTTGGGAATGGTAATCCATCACAGGGAACATTATTTGAGGTTCAGTTGTTAGTCAGGGTTTCTGGCTTGCAGGAAGGTCTAAAATAGAAGTCTTAAGTTTTGAATGCTGTTAATTAAGGACTGTCTTGTCATATAGATGTCCTGAGCGTGTAGAGGGTGTATTCGCCATCTTCTTGCATTATGAATATTGCTGTTGGTCAGCCCACGTTTAAATGGCAGATGTTAGACTTTCTGTCCTCCCATGTTAATGCGTTGCGAATGTAGATTTTCCAAATCACTCGAGGCTTCACTCATTTTATATTCACTGTGAAGAACCATCTATCTCAAGTATTCAAGATTCAAGAAACTTTGTCACATAGTCACAGAAATGTCTCTTTGAAACAGCTCAGTAAAGTATTTGTACTTCTCCCTGACTTCATTTTCATGATATATTAAAATGAATAGAAAACAAAGTGTGCCTGGCAGATAGGGAAAACATCTGCAACACCAGCACAATTTGGAAGATGGTCAGCATGTTAAGTATATGTGATTATATATCTCTGGGGATGAAAACACTGCATATTGATATATGGAAGGTGTTTGGCTAACCTGTGTGAAATGTATAATATTGTGGATCTTGACTTTGTGGTGGCATTTGTTACTTTGCACTCCTGTTATTGCACACAACACCTTCACTGTATGAAGACCAACAATGTCTGTGTTGTCCAAACCCTGTAAATAACCAATCTTTGCATGAACTTGAAAATGCTTGGCTTGTGGGCAGTGGTGACCCTGTCTAATCCCAGACTTTTTACATAACAAATGCCCATGGATGATGTTGTCGTTTCCCATTTGTCTCAGTCTGAGTGGTAGGCTTGTGTCAGACAGACATGCCTGTTAGGGAAGCTTTTGCATACTGCTTTCCTGGGTATCATAAGCAAACAGTCCCTCTACTGGAGTAAACTTCCTGGACAAGGCTGTAGTAAAGTCAGGGTGGAGTGACATACTAACCACTGGCAAACAGAGCTGTAGTTTATATAACTTATCTCCACAAATATTATGATGGTACAAAATGAACATAATATGCTGATCACACCTGGTGAATATCGAACTTAAATCTAAATTTGTCGTGATACAGGAAGGCAGCTTTCTCCAATATTACCCAACTATACAAAACAAAATTCCACTTTGACGCGCTATTCCGCTTCATTACCTCAAAGTGATCATTCAAAGTGAGGCTGATCAATCAATCCCTGTCGTCTGCTAAGCAGAGTCAGACAGATCCTGAAGGCATTTAATCTTTTGTGATCAGTTCAGTTACCACATACGTGACAGTCTGACATTTGTTATAGTCATTATATTGTGTGAAAGGGGCCCATTAATCAAGAGTGGTTGACCACTGTCATTATGCATAATGGAGGAAAAACTTTTCTCATTACACCTTCCTGAGGGGAAATCCACAAAAAGTGTTTATTTAACAAAAATGCATACTGTAGTCTGAGTACCTTTTTGAAATATTATGATGTTCCCTTTATGGGCAAGCCCTGCAGCCGTTATATTACAGGCTATGGTACTTTCTCTTTATCCCTCCCTATTTTTCACTGGCTTTTATATGTTCGCACAGACCACATGGCCAGTTTTTGTAAAGCAATTTAGTTTCTCTCTGACAAAGGTGTAAATAACTTGCTGAAAATGCAGTCAATAATGCCTTGATGTGCAAGATACTGTTTGAAACAAACGTCTTACTGTGTTTACAGGTGTCACAGGTATGCAATCAGCCCTGAGCTCCCAGTCCTCTATAGACAGTGAACTCAGTACATCCGATGACTCCATCTCAATGGGGTATAAGCTGCAGGATCTCACTGATGTCCAGATTATGGCTCGCCTACAGGAAGAGAGTGAGTAGAGGTTTTACATTTGAATTTAGTGCTTTAATCTGTGTCTATACGGTATATTCCAACTTTGCTTTTTAATTTTGATATTTTTGATGTCAGGTTTGAGGCAGGATTATGCTTCCAGCTCAGCGTCTGCATCACGCCGCAGCTCCACAGCGTCTCTGCAGTCCCTACGCCGGGGTGGCACCTACAGCGACCAGGAATTTGACAGTTACAGCCTAGAAGATGAAGAGGATGAGTTCTGCTCCCTGCCCCAACGGCGGCATCGCTTCACCCCCTCGCCCTTAGGCTCACCCCGGTGCCTGTCTCCCTCCACTTCCAACCACGGTCAGGAATATAGCAGCCGACTCGGGGCTCCACGCACAAGAACCCCCAGACGATCTCTTCAGGGCCCCAGTGCAGAGCTGCTCAAATTTGCTAAGAGTGAGGGTACGTAAAAGGCTGCCATAACCCAGGATTCACACGTTGGGTCAAAGAGGACAGCGTTAACAACGCAGAGATACTATAGCTGTTCTACCAAAGCTGTGATGATACACCTTCTGTTGTTGCTAAATGTGTTGTCTATGTGTGGTTCCAGAAGAGTTGAGGCACAGCATGCCTAATCTGGCCCCCCGCACCAGCCTACGTTCCCTGGAGGCAGTCAGAAACAGCCGCAGCATGGAGGCTAACCTCCAGAGCTCTGGCAACCGCATGTCCCACCTGACTCACTCCCCCTCCACAGGTAACCCTACCCTCCTCACCTGGTCCACACCACTCCTTTCATATGATGGTACACACCTTGCATATATATCCCTCTGTAATGTCACTTGTGCCCCACCACCTCACCTCCTCTTTACCTGAATACTACTGCAGGAAGGGTTGGACCCATGTACATATACGATTTAACTGAAGCTACAAACAGCAGATATTCAATGTTAAGACAGTAACATTCATAAATTTCAAAAATTTATGAAAAAAAATAATGTAATCAAACACTGCCAATGCATCTTTTACATGTAATTAAATTCATAAAAATAAAAATAAATGCTAATGTTATCTTTGAATGACATTGGCACACTGATATTATCCTTCCAAAAACTGAATGTAATAGGAATAATAATGATAACTTATTATTATTGTTATTATTCGGACCATGATTGTCTAACCCTAAGTGCACACTGAAACATCTAGAACTAACTCACACTGTATATGGGTCAATATACACTATATATAGGAGATCCACAAAGCATCCCAAATTTTGTCCTACTCCTCCCCTTGACCACTCATATTTCCTGACTTACTGTAGGTAATCTGCAGGTAACCATCCTCATCCAGAACTCTTTCATTCACCTGCCACAGGCTTTTTCCACTAATTTGCTCCAAACTTGTCCTTGGTAACCCAGTACTGCTTGCCCTGGTTTAAAGGCATGTCTACAACTCATACGTCCCACATCTGTGGAGTTTGGATTGAGACTACAGCATTTTTTAAATATGTAAACAGCATTTATCTCTATTACCCACTTTGTCTTGAAGAAAGAATCTGGATTGAGATTCTGTCGTACCACTGTGCCTCTCTTCTGCTAAAGGTATGGCTTGTAGTCGACTGCGTAGCAATGGCCAGTCTCCTCTCTCCCTGCGGGCTCCAGTTAAAGCTGTCACTCCTGCGGGCTCCGTGGCACCTTGTCGTCAGTCTTCCCGAGGTTTGCCTGTTGTCCAAACACTTCCTGCAGGAGGGGCCCGCAGGGTCCAGTCCCCGGGCTCCACTAATGGTGGAGCCTATGTACCCGGGAGAGCCTCTGCTGGAGCAGGCAGGCCTGTAGTGGGCCGAGGACAGGCTGCGCCATCAGCGTCAACCAGGAGTAAACTTTCACAGCCGCCAAGGAGGTGAGTGCTTTAAGTCAAAACTATTGAAAGGGTACTACACAGATATTATACACATCAAAATCTGTTTATATGCATTTGGGAGTAGTACTGACTCACTTGAGTAACTGTAGGTTTGGGCTGAAAATGAAAAATATCTTGGGGGTGTGGAGTTAGAAGGGAGGATACCAAACATCTGTAGGCTACTCGTTCTCTTTTCTTGAAGCTATGTTAGCTGCGACTAGCATAATACACCTAAGTATCTGACAAAATTATTTGTTAGAGTGTAGTTGAATGACCAACTAAACAGTGATTAAAGACTAACTTTCGCTTTTATTGACAGGTCTTTGGGCATGACTAGAATCCCAGACGACTCCTGGAAAGATGGCTGTTACTGAACCTGACCGAGGATGAAGGATGTCCACTGCTGCAACCTACACGTGACCTTTCCCCATTGACCTTTCTTAGTACAAAGAACACAGCCAATGTGTCACACAACCTCTCAGTCCCCCATTTCAGACTGGATCGCTGGGCTGCACTGGATTTGTAGTTAAGACTAATCTCTTTCCCTTGCATGAAACATTGTCAACCCACACACAGAGAGGATGTGTAGGCAGACATGAAGGCACACACGCACACTCCACTTGTTATATGGACCAACTCAGAGCTTCCAGAAGATTTGTTTGTGTCAATTTTACTTATTTTTCTATGGTAATTGTGAGAAACTGCTGGAATATTAAGGGTTGTAATAACTTTATTCTGTTGATGTTGTTGATATGAAGACAATTTAAATGAAGATGTTGCTGGTTTGTGCATTTTCTGTGTGAATTCCTACTAGATGATGGTGCTGAGTGTTGCATGCTCGGTTTTGGTTTTCCTTACCCTTTCAATCATTATGTAACTGAAATATGACAAATCTTCCATGTGTCCCTACAATGATCCGTGTGAATTTATGAATGTTTGAGTGGTTCCTAGTGATATTCTCTCTTAGATTTGTAGTATTTCGGTTTTTGCTCTTTGCTTTTACACAGCAATACAACTCCTGTAAACCACACTGCCCTTAAGTAGTATAAACAAGGAAAAATATAGTTTGTGCCAAGGTGCATTTCCGCTGCAACACTCTTTCTAATTCCAGAAGTAATCTGAAGTCATCAAAGGTACTGTTGGCATACTGCATTTACCAGGCATTTTTACTGCAAATCCAATGGTGGAGTTGAGTGTTTGCTTTTGGGTACCACTGTAATAAATAAGATGTTTATGCACGAAGGCCTTGTGCCAGCTATGCACCCTCATGCAGAGTGCCTCTGAAAATTTGGGAGCTGTCATGAAAAATGAAAAATAAAATAAAAATAAAATCTACCCTGAAAATATAATTGCATGTGTGGTCACTTGAAGTATATAAATGCCAAGTGGAGGTTTGTTTGTATCGCAGGCTAATAAGTCTCATTATGCGGCACAACACAGCAGCAGCAGTATGTCCCGGATAGTTCCTGGGTGCAGCATGACCATAACGCTTCTCAAATGAGTGCTCGATGCTACCCACCCCTTGTGACAAAATGGCCTACAGGCCTCATCTGCGCATACAAAGTGTGAGCGCACAGTGTGCAACCACATGAAAAAAAATATTATTAGTCTGTGTGATAGCGTTCAATTTTATGTCTTAAGATTAGGGCATAAATAGCCTATGTTCCCATTAAGAGAATGAGTGTGTTAATGTAACTGCTCTCTTATGCATGACGCAAATAGTAAGGGATCAGCGGTAAACGAGGCCACGCATTGTCTGCCCCCCGCCCTCCCTCTGCTCGTCAGGACGCAAGCTGATTGGCCGAGGCCTAGCAAAGAGTGCCCGGGGATCCAAAACTGCAGGCCGCACTTAGCTTACCGTCAAAAATAAACCAAAACAATAACAGACAAAACGGACAAGGCGAAGAAACACCGATAGAGTCGGGAGACGACGTTATCAGGTAAATTTATTTTGAATCGGTCAGAAAGGCATATGGAATAAGACGCGAGGGCCCAGTCGGCCGTAGTGGGCCTCTTTCAGCCTTGTGGAAAAACAACATGGAAGATAATGCGGCACAAGCGGCTCCACTTAGCTTAGCAAGCTAGCTAGCCAAACGGACGGCTGTTGCCACGCAGATTATAGCGACAGGTAATACAATAAACTCTTGAGGCATACTAATGTGTTGCTTATGCTGGTGACTTTAGTAACATTGCAATATTATATACACATGGTGTTCAAATGGTCAAATAATGTCGGTTCTTGGGTGTCTTGATTTAGCCATTATGCTAAAACAAAATGGCGCTGGGAGGAACAGCCCTAGCTCGCCTGCTAGTTAGCTCCGGTGGGTGGAGGGCGGTAGCCGCCCGAGTATGCATTGCATAACGTTTACGGTACTTGAATTGGCGGCCATAAACGCGGAGCATGTGTAGTTTTGTGCAAAGAGAGTCCAGAAAACAACACTTATTTAAAACGATGAGTATGACCACACAGTGTTCGTTTTTATCCTAAAATCATATATCCGTGAATAAACATGCACCCATAACGCCACCCCATATCACTGCAGACATGACATATTTGGCTTATTTTGAACCGTCATGTGGCAACAATGCATTCCCCTCCATCACCACACTAACAAACAGAACTCCTCTTAGAGCCAACGGACGCACTGCCTGTGTGCTCGTCCTTAGTCTCAGCTGAGCTGCAGCCATCAGACTCAACTGGCTCCAGGTGCATAGCTCTATATGTCCCCAGGTTGAAGCTGTCTGTAGTACTACTGATAGGCAATGGGTGGAGCCACTGGTCAACAACATACCAGTCCCCCTTCTCAGAGGGAGCTGGCAGTTTTTCTGTATTCAAGTTGTGCAGAGCCCAGTGCCTTTATTATAATCCTGAGCCGATTTAAAAAGTTTGTTTTAAAAATTATTTAAAAAGTAAATGTGTTTTAAATAATCTGAATAGCATGTGGACCCATAATTAACTCATTACCTACTGTCTGTCTTCTCTTTATCAGTGTTATGTGTGAGAGTACCAATTGTGTGTATGTTTTTCATTGTCAGACGGGTTGATTACCTTGATGGAAGGAAGCACATCAAATATCCTGTTGGTTTTATTCTAAGGTTCTTGTCATCAAATGTGAAGGTATGTCGTAAATGTTGCATTCACTTTCATTTTTAGTCATGTGCACTCACAAGTGAAAGAAAATGGCTAACGTTGTGTGTATGGTAATTTTCAGTCATTTTTCTGACTAAAGACATGGACCAAGGTGGAGGGGTGTTGGAGCTACACACACAGGAGCTGAAGATGCCTCATACTATGATCATGCAGGACTTTGGTAAGTGGTCAAGTAGGTCAGAGTGTCACCTGTTTTATTGTTAACAAGCACACCTAAAGCTGAAACCTGTCATACAATTCAAATAATAAACTACTAATCTTTACCATTGTTAGACATCTTTTTCATATTCTACCATGAGTACGGGTTTCTTGAGTCACAGCTGTAAAAAGTTCAGTGCTATCACCTAAGTAAATTATATGTTCACACTACCATAATGTGGTTAGTTTGACATTATCACTTCATCTGACTATAAAAGAAGGAATCTCTGTATGTGTGCGTGTCTGTTCTTTGCTTTGCTGAAGCTCTAAAGTGCAGTGTGCAGTGACCTAAAGTGTGAAGTTGTTTGGATAAGAAAGATATCATTAAAGGCAAGGCAGAAATATATTTCGCATATCATGGCCTCTCCAATAACAGGGCCCTGGGCACACTTCAAATAACGACTATTCATCTGATCAGTGTCTCACTTGGCGGGTGCATTACTGAGGACCCCAAGACAGTGCAGTGTCGTCTGCAAGTTCATTATAACCAATAAATTATGGAATTATTACATTTTGAATGAGCCTTTCTGTTTTAACCAGCACAGTTTTTCGAGCCTTTATGTCACTAGTTAAGCATCCTAGGAAACTGACAGCATTGCGACTTCAGGACTGAGATACACTTCCATGGAAGAGATGAGATGAGACACTACAGTCAGAGAAAAGAAAACATTGCACATTATTCCTCAGAACATGACCAGAAGTCACCAAGTTAAAAATAACAAAAACATTTAAAATAATAAAATATACCGATCAGTCATTAGAAAACATTACCCTTACTGGTTGACATGGCATTAGATTAACGGTTTTATCCAGCTATTCAACTAATGAAACATTTTTGTTCAGTGAAATCAACATGCTTCTGTAAAACACGAGCCCTAAGTTGATTAACAGTAAGTCCAGCAGCTGAAAAAATTCAGCTGGCACAGGTGTTGTACCCACAGAGATAGAAGAAGAGGAGGAGGGGCAGTGGCTACTGCCCCGCTTAGTGTTGGGTGCGCTATACAGTGTCTTGGACACAAAAGTTAACCAGTGTTGTACATTAATAAAATATAAATAAATTCAACCAACTAGTATTTCTGGTACTGACTAGCTAGGGTAGCAACGTTTAATCTTCTAGTAAACTAATCACACACATCCTGAGTGTACTCAATCACACCTCACATCAACAGTATTGATTTTTCTATGCATTGAAGTAGTGATACCAAGCCATCAGTCCATTTCAATCTCAGCGTGTTTTGAACGGGTGCTGCAAGAGTAACCACAACAAGAAAGTGAACATCATAAACATATCATAAGATGCTCTGACATCTTTTTTCATGGATTGTAGCTTTTATTTCTATTCTGTTGTTGAAAACATTATCATGTAACCCTCTATTCTGTTTACAGTTGCAGGCATGGGGGGTCTGGCTCACATCGATGGGGAGCACATTGTGGTCTCTGTGCCTGAGGGTATGCTTCTTTCTGATGTAATGACGGACGAAGGCATCCTTCTGGAGCATGGGCTTGAGGTGGAGGGCCTGGAGACCCAGGTGGTTCAAGGCCTGGAGACAGAAGTGGTTGAAGGACTGGAGACTGAAGTTGTGGAGAGTTTACACACAGACGTGGAGGGCTTGGAAGCAGAAGTGGTTGACGGTCTCCAGACACAGGTGGTGGAGCTGGAGGCTCAAGTTGTCGAAGGCCTGGAGGGTGAGGTAGAAGTGGAGGGTCTAGAGGCGCAAGTGGTAGAGGGTCTAGAAACTGAGGTAGATGTGGAAGACCTGGAAGCTCATGTTGTCGAGGGCCTTGAGGAGGAGGTGGAAGTCGAGGGCTTGGAAGCAGAGGTTGTTGAAGGCCTAGAGGTAGATGTAGAAAGTCTGCAATCTCAAGGGGTGGAGGGCCATGAAATGACCAGTGAGGACATGGTGACCTCAGAACACAGTGTGATCATGCCTGACAATATCCTGGGAACAGAAGTTGCAATAGAGGAAGCTCTTGACGCCCACCACCACCACCACCATGTCCTCACCTCAGATCTCATCCAGGACTCCAACCACCACGATGAAATACCAGACCAGGTCTTTGTGGCAGAGCTTCTTTCTGAGCACCAGGACAACACTCTGGACCACCAACTCGTTACAGAAGGGTTGATCGTGACCGAGGCCAACTCCGAGACCATAATCCACGAACAGCTGCCAACTGAGGCTGTTCCCCTGCAGACAGATGAGGATGATGATGCAAGAAGCAGTTCTGAGGATTACCTTATGATCTCCTGTAAGATAGTTTTCCATATGATGGCACAACCTTGAAGACACTGTTCTTATGCAGTGTTGTGTTTATTATCGCTAATATACAATTTTGGTAATCAAGCTTATTTGTGTCATTTTATATTTGTCATGTAGTGGATGAGGTGGGAGAGAAGTTGGACATCGGTGACACTCCCCTTGAGATCAGCACTGAGGTAATGGAAGACAAGGAGTCCAAGGAGGAGGACGGCTCTGAGGTCATCAAAGTCTACATTTTCAAAGCTGAAGCAGATGACGATTTAGGTAAATTACTGAATTATCAGTTCAATCATTTCAACGATCCAAGATATTATCAAATTCTTCCCTGTTAGGCTGAATGTAGTTTAGGCTTTGACTTAATTAATCATTTTGTTCCTTTAAGGTGGAACAGAGGTGATAACTGAGGATGATTACCAGAACGGCCATCCTGATCTTGAGGCTGCATCATCAGGCAGACTGGGAGTTGGTCGCGACAAGATGGTCTACATGGCCGTCAAGAACCATCCCAAAGAAGAAGATGACGATGAGGATGACAGTGATGAAGATGAAGATGATGACATCAGTATGTTCTTTTGTTACAAAACCACCTGATTAAAAGTTTTTAATGCATTTTGTAACCAGGTCTTTGACTGTTATTAGATGATTTGCTCAATAACTATATGTTTGTATTCATAACCTGTTTATTTATATATTTATGTTTATGTCTTTTAAAATAGCTAATTTAATCTGGTCTCACAATGAAAAGTGTTCCTAATGATATTAAAATTTCATGCTTGTTCAGGTAATACCATTGATCAGGTGAAGAACGGAGCAGCTACACCATTTCTTCAAATCCGAGAGGGGCTTGGCGCCAACCGTGTGCTCAAACCCAAAACGAAGAAGAAGAAGAAAGGAGACACGCGGCAGTGTCAGACTGGTATGAACTGTGTAAAATTCTGTCACTATGATGAGATTGCAGTCAAACACCTGTAGTGTCCAAACAACAGAAAATATGATTTGATGATTCATAGTAAATAAATTTAACACAACTGGTTGCACACAAATTTTCCACCTTCTCTTTCAGCTGTCATCATTGGACCTGATGGTATGCCTCTAACTGTCTACCCCTGCCACATATGTGGGAAGAAGTTTCGCTCGCGAGGCTTCCTCAAATGCCACATGAAGAACCACCCAGACCACCTGTTAAAGAAGAAGTACCAGTGTACAGACTGCGACTTCACCACCAACAAGAAGGTCAGTTTCCACAACCACTTGGAGAGTCACAAGCTGCTGAGCCACAACAGCGAGCGCTCTCCAGAATACACTGAGTACACACGGCGCTACCATGAGTCCAGTCCCCTGGGTTCTGACAAGCTCATCGTCAAAGACCGGGAGCCCAAACTACATCACTGCAAGTACTGCGATTATGAGACGGCTGAACAGGGCCTGCTCAACCGTCACCTGCTGGCAGTGCACAGTAAGAACTTTGCACATGTGTGTGTCGAGTGCGCCAAAGGCTTCCGCCACCCGTCAGAGCTGAAGAAACACATGCGGACCCACACAGGCGAGAAGCCCTATCACTGCCCACACTGCGAGTTCCGCTGTGCAGATCAGTCCAACCTAAAGACTCACATCAAGAGCAAGCATGGGGCGGATCTGCCTTTCAAGTGCAGCCACTGTCCCCAAGCGTATGCAGATGCACGGGAACTCCAGCGTCATATAGAGATGGTGCAAGGCCACAAGACCCATCAGTGTCCACACTGTGAGCACAAGAGCACCAACTCCAGTGACCTGAAACGACACATTATCTCTGTTCACACCAAGGACTTTCCCCACCAGTGTGATGTGTGTGAGAAAGGCTTTCACCGGCCCTCAGAGTTGAAGAAACACGCGGAGACGCACAAGGGCAACAAGGTGCACCAGTGCCGGCATTGTAACTTCAACGCTCCTGACACCTTCACCTTGAGTCGCCATATCCTGTCCTTGCATACAAAGGATCTCCCCTTTAAGTGCAAGCGGTGCCGGCGAGGCTTCCGACAGCCCGCTGAGCTGAAGAAACACATGAAGACACACAGTGGTAGAAAGGTTTATCAGTGCCAGTATTGTGAGTATAACAGTACGGACGCTTCTGGCTTCAAACGCCATGTCATCTCCATTCACACCAAGGACTACCCCCACCGCTGCGACTACTGCACCAAGGGCTTTAGGAGGCCTTCGGAGAAGAGCCAGCACATAGCCAGGCATCACAAAGACATGTTGATGTAATCGCACACACAAACACACTCCTCTTTCCTGAGTAAATCTGTGTCACACACCCAGAGGTAATTTTAGTGTATTAACAAAGAAATGATGGATGTAGGCTGTTGATGAAGACGACAACATTATAATTGCCGTTCTGTGTTCTGTGTTGTAATGGGTGTAAACCTCCTCCCCCCGCCCCGAGGTAAAGCAAGAACACATTCTAGATGGGGGTGAAGTCTAAAAAAGACAGTGTGTACACTGAGTGGGACAGCTGTAAATTGTGTTTTGTTTTGTTGCAGAAAAATCACATATGAACATTTATTCAGGGTTTCAAATGCTATATTTTTATACCCACTCAGCTGAAATGCTGCAAGATGATGACTGTGTCCTGTAAAACAGAAAGCGGTGCTTTGTGAACGTCATGCCAGTTCTTCAGATGATGTGGAGTGAGTACAGGAGAAGTTTGCCTGCCTCCATAGTACCAACTAGTATCTGTTATCCTTATTAACCAGCTTTTATCCTGACATTTGTTTTCAATGCCACCTGGTCTTTAAGGGGCACGGCCATTCATCAATGGTTTTCAGTGATGTTGACAAACATTGAGCTCCTTAAAAGCATATTTCATTAAATTTAACCGTTGTACTTTCATCATTTTCCTCCCAAGTCTGAACACTTGGCGTTCCATTAAATTAATCATGTATAATACAGCTTATATTCTGTTTAATATGTCTTAAAAGTTGAAAAGTTGAATCAGAATTTGGTCTGATCAGCAGTGTCTAGCAATGAGGAGAAGGGTGCAGTTGGTATATTAGTAGAATATCCCTTTAGTGTACACAACACATTTCTGACAGAAATCTGCTATTATATCTGATATGATAGTTAACAGATGTATTATGAACTTGACAGATGGTTGGCTTCACGTTCGGTGGCCGCTCAGGTGGTTATATCTGACTGCCGCTGTAAGTTGTGTATGTGTGATGTAACCTATGACACAGATGTGCTTCGTCAGCTAACCATCTGATTGCAATCATGCCTTACATCTGTTGGTCTTTATCCCTTAAGCACTGATGAACACAGCAAATCAGAAAATAAGTGATTTTTAACTCTCAAACATACTGTATCAATACCATTCTCTCAGAGATTGTGTGTTTGAGTCAGTAGAAAGCACTTTAATAATTTTTGTTTTGTATTTTAATTACATGTATGGGGTATGTGTGTGTACATTTGTGTATATATATAACATATATATGTACATACACACACACAGACACACACAATTATAAACAATTACAGAGTTTTGTGAGTGGGTAAAGATTGTTTTGAGTGTTATCTCTGGCAAGTGGGCACAATCCATTACTGCATCAAAAACTGAATTGTCATTGAAAGTGGTGAGTGAAACCATTTATTGTTTTGTTCTCTGGATAAGTGATTGGGTTTTGTGTTTTGTTTGTGGTCACTAACAAGTTTTCCAGACCCTAGTCCTACAGTCCTGAATAACCCAACCCAATCCCAAACACGGGATTATACCCTCAAAGTCAGTGGTCATAATATTGGCATTAGTATGCACATATGCTGTCTCCATGAAATTAATTGTGGTATATATTAAAAATCCCTGCATTTCGTGTACCTTTAGTCTATATTTTCTTTCAGTCTGATTGTGGATAAACTACTGGTGGGGAAGAACCAAAATAAACAATTATCTTTTTACGCTTTTTGGTCTGTTTTCTGAGCATATAACTCAGATATAGAGGTTCAGTTTTATGGTGTATATGGTTTCATTTGAATTACACAATGTCCCTTTAACTTACTCACAAGGAGAATGACACTTTAACTTTTAATCCAGTGGGTTTAATCAGCATACCAGATTCAATGGACAGATACAGGATTGTAGTTGTGACTTGATGTAGCTTCCCAGTAAATATTGTTCAGCAAGATATTTGGAAATGAAGTGACTATAATTCCCTGTTCCTTTAAAAACTTCACACATTCTTCATCCACAACTTCCATGTGCACAGATGTTTATTTTTCGAAGATATGTCTCAGTGCCTGTTTTTTTTTTTTAGCAGTTTCATCGGTTTTACTTTGAGCACACTTTGAACATTTATTGAGTCTGTACAACTTAAGTCAATCCTTAATAAATGATGAAATATGTCAGTAAGCCCCTGTAACTCTGTAAAGTTCCAGTGGCAAACAAGCCTTTTTTTTTGATTCACTTGATCACCAGCTCACCCCCTCACATCAGGGCAAAGATAGTGGATTTAGTGTTACAGGAAGCTAAGCTGTACTGCACAGTCTTGCAGGCATCATCCCAGCAGACCTTACAAGTCTTCCACTTCAGTTGGCACAGAGTGAAAGTGGTCCAGCGGTCCTAATGCTCTCAACTTGAAATCCAGAGACACAAAGGCCTTCCAAAGAATTATTGTTGAGACTTAAACTCATTGGTGGAGATCTCTGGTTTAGGAATTGCAATGACGCATAGCAGGAGCAATAATCTCTGTAAGTAGTATGTACAAGCTCAGGTCTTTAAGACAGTCAGAGCCTGCTTTTCAAAAAGAAGTTGAAACAACAACAGTCAGGGGAAAGCACGGCATCTGAGCTGCTGTAGCTGACACAAGCTTGCACAGTGCCCAACCCTGTCCTGCATCTGAGGTTTTCTATCAACCAGCTGAGTAAAGAGGTCGTCACACTGCTTAAGCTGCATAATCAGTATGTTTTGATTGAAAGGATAGTTTGATTATTTGTGTTTATATGCACATCACATGTAAGTACAGAGCAGCTGGAAAACAAAACTGATGAAAAAAATCAGTTCTGATACCAAACCACATATTTTTGTAAACAGACAATATTTTCATCCCAGCAGAGTCTTTGTCATGGATCAAAATGTTTTCGGTTTACAATAAATACGTAGTTTGGAATCATTGTTCAAGTGCTTGAGTGCTTTCAGCAAAATCCTGTTGCTTTTTTCAAAAACTGAACTTAAAATCGTAATTTTATACAATTCAAACATGTGAATTTAACTCTGTCAAACACAAATGTCAGAAATAGTGCCTGACAATAGATCAAAGAGAGAAAGAGTAGCCAGGGTCTTTTGCCAGAGTCTCATACAGTATATTACAAAGGGAGGATATGACTGGTTTGGGAGCGGCCATGAAAAAGAGAACAAACAGTTTTATTAAATTATTTAGGCGTAACTAGTGAAAATGATGGAAAGCATAGACTGAGTCAGGAGGAAAGTGGGGTAAATGATTCAATTAAAACATTTACAGTAACAATGGGTGTGTATGTGTGTGTGTGTGTGTGTGTGTGTGTGTGTGTGTGTGTGTGTGTGTGTGAGGCGAGTTGTCCCTCCCACTGTAATCTCCTCTACATTCATTAGCCTGTTGTGAGTTATATCTGTCGGTGTGACTCAGTCTCACCAACAAATAAAAGTCCCCTGCCTCTCCAAGGAGACCCAGAGGGGATGTGTCTCTCTTTCGATTTACATTATTGTTAAGAATAAATCTGTGCAATCTCAGACACGTTGCAGCCATGTCTTGTTTCACTTCCACATCACCTGTCTTGAAAGATGTATGATTCTCGTGCTGGGGGAAATGAGGCTGTGCAGATGGGATCACATGAGCGCCACAAAAAACACAAAAAAAAAAAAACAGATGCAACAGCCTGTTCATTTTTTGTTGATCCCACAGAATATCTCATAAATCACTTACCAGCACGGTGGTCAGCAGAAACCGCTGAGGACGAGGATCAATGTATGGACATATCCATAAAATCCTCCCTAAGTAACCCTTCTTTTTATTATATTATCCAATGATTCAGCACCAGTAGCATGTCTGGCAGCTTTTCTCTGAATACATACAGATATACCAACAGCAATAGCAGTAAGTACATTTTTCTATTTCCTGTCTCTTTGTGCTGAACCACTTTCTCCCATTTTGAATCAGCAGAGCGTCAAACACACACACACACACACATACACACACATGGCTCACCTATCAGCCTTCGAAGGCCATCACTGAGATGAGAATTGACAGATGAACACAGATTATCCAGCTGTTGCAGAAGGTCAAACTAATTTATTTGATGTATTCATTTTGTCTATTTTTCTGAGGATCAATGAGCTATGGTCTGGATGTGATTACAATGATGAAACTGCCAGTAAAAATCCAGGGTCACATGCTGATGTGCAGGGACTTGGGTGCTGCTCAGAGTCAGTGAATGGAGATTTGACAATTTATAAACAAATATAATAGTAATTGAATCATTTTAAATGTGCAGCATCAAATAGAAGCTGGCTATTACCCCAAATATTAAGATCTGGTATATTATATTATAGGGCCTATTATTTTTGGGGCTGTGTTTTGGACTGTAGTGGAGTTAGACTGCACATTGCTTTTGCATATTTCAGCAAATGGAGCAGGGCCTGTGTCATCAACTCCCCTCATTGGCAGACTGCACTGCCGTATTACCTCCAGATCCTGTGTGGCCCACACAACCAGAGTTGGCAGATTCGGATTGTCGCCAAAAAGGCTTTAGTACCGCAAGCCAGCTGGAGACTGCGGGGGCCCTCGGGGGAAATCAGGGCTAGATTGCTTGGAGACCAACAAAATTGGCCTGCTGATTAGTCAGAGAATGGACTGCGTGATGGACAACACATGACTGAGAGAGAAAAGAGACAAAAAACACCAGGCAGCTTGTTGATTATGCAGTTCTCTGTGACTCACCTGTGCTTCCTACTTGTGTGTTTACACTTTGACTGTTGGATGTGTCATCTGATGGATTTTTTTTCTCTAAAATCTAAAAAGTGGACCCTGATATTTAACTTTCATGCCCACCTATTGTGTACTTAAAGTGCAATAAATGAAGTCATAACAGCTTTGGAAACTTGCACATCAACAGATCCAGCCCCATGATAACTGAGCAAACTCCGTGTAATATGGTTGAAAGCCCCAGAATAAGCTAGTAAGAGGACTTTGAGTTGGGGTTGTACAACTCTGCAAACTGAGTCTTTGTTGAGGATGTTCTCACTGGTGCCATAAAAAGTTTTATAAAGCAGGAAAAAACAATATTGGAAAATTTAAAATCCTCTTCAGGCATGTTTTATAATTCTCTGCATTAAGTTTCTTTCCGCAGAAAAGTTCATTTCCCTCATAAAAAAATAACATCTATGACTTCTCCCTTTGTAAATCTATGATGAATGTGCAAGTATTTATCTTTTTAAAAGCTCAACTGCTGGGATACAAGATGTCTCCTGCTTCATAAGAGTTCATTTTCAGTGAAGGTGCACTGGAAACTTCAACATTTGTCTACATTGTTAATGTTAAACCAGGATGTGAGGTCAGAAAGTATTGCTCAGATTGTTCAGGAAATGAATGAAAACAGCCTTCTAGTGTCAAACTCTGCACATGCATCACTCTGCAGAATGAAGCTCAAACATCCAAGTGAAGAAACAAGGACAAGCTGAGCTCATGTAGTGGGTGGAAGGGTTCTTTAAGACGCTTGCTCCTGAGTATTCACTAGATGTCGCTGTTATCCCACCCTACACATGGACACTGACTCCACTGATCACTGCAAGTGTTCCTAAGAATAAATGCATAAAAATGAAATGCAGTCCCATTTTTGAGCCAGCGGCTTTGTTTTTAATGAGAATACAGCAACATTATGAATAAGGCAGTAGAGTGATTTTTTAATTTTACGTCACAATTTATTTGCTAAACTTGATTTGAAAAAATGCATAAATGGATATTGGGATAACAGGTTTCTCTCTCTGGGGTCACTGTTATTTTCTTTTTCACTGTATAGCCTACATGTGGAAAATACAATTAAAAAATGTATAAACTGTGGCATATTTTTAAGTTAGTAATATGATCCTGTTTGTTTATTTGGGTCAATGCATTTTTCAGTAAGTGTTAATGAAAAATTCCAGACATAACTGCCCCTGATGAAGCCACAGTAAACAAGCTGGTCTCTTGGGAGCAGGATATTTTGACCCGGATCACAGCAGAGGTGCGTCACGGCGGGTGGGCGTGTCTAGTCGGGAGGAATAACGCTGTATCCTCGGTTACTTTGCAGCAGAGTTACTGTCTGACACGAGAGAGGAGCGGAGGGACTGAACAGCTGACCGCTTCGCGTAAAACGTGAACCCCGGTGATGGAAAAATTGGAGGTTTTTTTATTCACATACATGGTCTCTCACTACCTCTGGAACATCTTATTCATTACGTGGCTTTTCACCGGCGGGACGCCCACTGAGATCTCCAACTATGGATTGTCTTATTGAAGTTGGGCCACCTGATCCTGTTTGCGCGAGGAAAAACGACCACAATTAGAGAAAGAAGTCGTTATGGACTGTTGTGCAATCCGTGCATTTCCTGCTCAGAGAGCTTTTGGTGTCAAAAGCAGAATTTCCTCAGGATACCACATCTGTGTGCGCGTAAAGGACATGGAGACAACGGTTCGATTCAACGCTGCCTGAAACCTTCTGCGCTATGTTTTAGTCATTATGTATTAGTCTGTAGTTAGAATAGAGGCTGTGCTTTTAGAGCTGTTTGCTTTCTGCTGGCTTTGATGTGAGAGTTGAGGACAGCTTTTATTGCGCGCATACCAATTGAGCGCTGCAGTTTAGCCGCTCCGTTACCACAGGATATCCACTGCATCAGGACCCGCAATCTTCTCAACAGGCCCCTCTTACCACAGGGAAAGGGTGTTACTGAGAATACTGTGTCAAGTCCTGCAATTTGAACTTTAAACACAGCCAAGAAAGTTGTTTTTAAAGCTGCATCCAAGTGCACCTGCTTGGCAGAACTAAACCATGGCTTTACCAGATAGTGGCATCTCTGGGGAGGAGGTACCCTTCCCAGAGATTATAGAGCTCAATGTTGGTGGCCAGGTGTACATAACTCGCTTCTCTACCCTCACAAGTGTGCCAGACTCCCTGCTATGGGAGATGTTCAGTCGAAAGTCAGCCAAAGGACTGGCCAGGGACACCAAGGGGCGCTTCTTTGTGGACCGTGATGGTTTCCTGTTTCGTTACATCCTGGACTACATGCGGGACCAGCAGCTGGTTCTTCCTGACCACTTCCCTGAGCGCGGGCGACTGCAGAGGGAGGCTGAGTTCTTCAACCTTCCTGAGCTTGTCAAGATGCTGGCACCCAAAATCAGTAAGCAGAACTCCCTGGGTGATGAGGGATGTCAGAGTGACCCAGAGGACTCCTCACCTGGGATTGACACAGCCCGCCACCTTGGCTCTCTGGGTGCTGCTGCTGCCGCTTGTGCAAGTCTTGTGCCTGGTACAATGGATGGAAAACGGTCCGGGTTCATCACAATCGGCTATCGAGGTTCATACACCCTGGGCCGTGACAGCCACACTGACGCCAAATTCCGCCGGGTGGCACGGATCATGGTGTGTGGAAAGACCTCCCTGGCCAAAGAGGTGTTTGGGGAGACGCTGAACGAGAGCCGCGACCCTGACCGCCCCCCTGAGCGCTACACATCCCGCTACTATCTCAAGTTCACCTTTCTGGAGCAGGCGTTTGACAAGCTGGCCGACGCAGGCTTCCACATGGTGGCCTGCAATTCCACAGGAACCTGCGCCTTTGCCCATGAGCAGACGGACGACAAGATCTGGACCAGCTACACTGAATATGTGTTCTACCGTGAGTGAGACTATAGGCTTTCTTCCCCCGGTCCCCCACCCTGTCTCCAAGTGCCCCTCTTCCAGCCTCCAGCCATCCTGTCCTTCTCTCTCTGACGGCTCCTGCACCAGTAGATGTACCGTAGATGTTGTGCCCTTCCATCTCTCTCTGCAGCCTCCAGCATTTATCCTGTGAACAGTACCCAGCAGCTGCTCTTCATACCTTTTCTGCAGGTTGAATCTACAGCCCTCCCCTCTCAACCCCAGATCCATCCCCCTCATCCTCAGGTCCAGCTTTTGCCCTTGCTTAAGCCGCCATTCCATGTAGTTGTAGTCCCCAATCCTTGACCAGAGCAACCCCACCGCCTTTCCTGCAGAGACTGATAACCTTCTATGTACTATTTCCTTTTTGTACTCTATATATATATTGCATCTGCCTTGGTGAAGCACAATACTATATCCAAGAGCTAATTTTGTTAAATGAGAGCCCCCAGTGTGTCTGTATGACTATTGAAGTCATAACAAGGGCATAAAAGAAAGGGCTTCAAAGCGTGGCCGTGATGTACAGTGCTATACTTTGGCTGCTTACTCGAGCAGATCAGACTCTGTCCTGCTCCTCTGAACTAAATTACCAAATAATTGGACATCTTATCAGCCTATAGAGGGACATGAGCAACCCAAGCACAAGAAAGAAGTGCAACACAAAATCTAATTTCTTTCAGTTTTTATCAAATGTGTCTAGTAACATGTGGTTGGGAATGTGCCATAGGTCATCCGTTCAATTGTTGTTATGAATGAATGGGGGTTTAGGTAAAGCCTCTGTTTAGAATAATACAGTCACATCGAAGGGGGTGGGGTGGGGTGGGGGGTGCATTGAACTTTTTAAAATTTTGAGCAGGAAAGCTTGATTGTTGGTGTGCAGAGGTTCCTTTTCAAAAAGATGCCGCTTGTGTGGCTAATGAACAAGCAACAGGCTTTGATGAAATAAAAAAAACGATGAAAGCTCAAATATCAAGAGATCTCGTACACGGAAAGAGAGAGAGAGAGAAAAAAAGCATTGCTCGAGATGCCAGATGAAGTGTGTGTATTGATTGTGCAATGGAGCTTTCAGTATTTTAATCGCCCACGCAGGGAGGGCAGAGGAGATAGGAGGTGTTACATCATTCAGAGTCCCCTGCTCTATATTTTTCACTCATTGTGTTCTTTAAGATTTCTTTGCTCAACATATTTACGAGCATTCTTAGAGTGAAGCACATGTTGGGACAGACTGATATCAAGACTACATGTCATTTCCAAAAAACAAAAACAAAAAAATGTGGTAGTCACCTTAGCGGGTCATATTTTGCGTGTTCTGTAAACAATAATGTTATTCTTAATATTCAGTTCAGTATTAGTTGAAGCTGTTGCATATTTGATGATAGCTCTCACTTACTGTAAGTGAATACCCATGAGAAAGGGTAGGATTACGCTGTAGCCAGCCAAAGCTCAATGTTTTCTCACCGCTGTAGCAAGGGCACTGTGAGAACAGTTTATAAGAGAGCAGGTATAACTGCAGTTATACAGGAGTGAGTAAAAACAGAGGGTTGTTTTCAGATACAGCCTCAGGACAGGTCTGCACATCATATACCTCAGACTACAATAAAAACTGAAGGCACTCAAGTCAAACAGAAGATCCAGCCAATGGCCCGAAAATACAGATGCTGTAATAAGATTATGACAAGGAGGTTTTTATTTTTGAGTAGGGTAGTGCAGGGTACACCTGAGCTAGAAGGTGTGAGGTCGTAAATTTGTCAGGACATCTTGACAGTGACAATAAATGTGTTCTGAAATGTCTACAAACCGCCATGTTGTGTTTCAGTGTGATGAAGTGCTTTTGACAACTGAGTCAATATGTTAGACCTGCTGCAGTGTGTCGCTGCAAGCGTAGACGCCATTGAAATTAAAAGTGTTCCACAAAAAAAAAGCAAATTGATTTGTCAAATAAAAGATGTTTCCTTTCTATTCCGGCTGTATTTTCCATTCATAACTCATGTTTTCTCTGTGCGCAAAGGCAGATTTTGAGGAAAATGACTCTTATATTGCATTTTCAGAATTTTAATATCCTCTGACAATACAACTCAATCCCAAGTAAACCAGTTCAAATTCTCAGCTCACCATTTTGGAGATAGGTCCGTTAAAGGAACTGTCCTCAAACACAAACTATACTTAGTATTAAATGTTCAACACTCTTACCCTCAGGCACCATCTCTCACTCTGCCATCTGCCTTATCCTCACTTTTTTTTTCTCTTATGGTTTATTCTCCACCCTGGTCTTTAATCAAACAGTTAACCAGAAAACAGAGCCAGGATAGAAATGTGGACATGCATAGATAACAAGCTCTGTTGAAGCAGATGACAAAATCCTTATTTTGTTGCCAATAATTGACCTAATTACATTTTACAATAAGAACCTTGATGCAGATGGGGGTGAAATCCAGGTCTGTTAAATAATGTAATTGCAAGGCTTCATGGGGCACAATGATTTGGCCATTTCTAAAAGCTTAGAAATGATTTTTGTCTGTTGTCAGTAAAAACAGCATTTTCACTGAGCACACCCACAGGCAGACAAGTGGGCATAATTTAGACTGGAAAGGGCAACCAGGTTTGTGTTTATGTATGGGAGGCAGTCACGTGACATTTTAGTTTTCCACCCAGAGATTATGACATGCTAATTACCTTTGTACAAGACCTTTGGACTTGATCTCTGTCTGGCCTAGATAAAAGCATAGTTGATGAGCTTCACAAAAACCTGTTGAAAAATTGATGTGGCTCCCTTCCTGGAAAACAGATGATTTTTTGTTGTGGTCTAGAAACCATGATGAGTCCTCCAAGACCAGGACAATACAGTGCCTGCAGCGTCTCTCCAGCCCAAATAAACAGTCACAGGTAGCACCCCTCCTTTCCTGTTCGCCTGCACACGCCTGCACACGGGAGCACCAAGGTCAGTCATTAGCACAAACACGGAGACACACACCTCACGTGTGAAATTTTAGGCATCAGTGTCTAAAACCGCTCTCCCAGCCTCACCTCCATGTGTTGCCTTGAGACTCAACATTCAACAGTGGATGTGTGAGAAGTGTTGACACCCAGATATTCAACAGCAGCAGCAGTAGTGAGGTCCACAGACCAGGCTGTAATGAAATGCTGCTCAGGTTTTTGTTTGATTGAAAAAAACAATGCCTTGTTGTGAAACTTGTGGCTGAAAAAGTGTAGCATGCCTGCTCGTGTGCCATATCAGAGGCAGGTTCTAGTTTGTGTCACCATAGTGCTGTGCCTATTCAATCCAGAGTGTTACAATAAAGATATTTTACCATGAATTTTTTGCTTCTCTGTCTTTTGGAAAATTCCAAATAGCAGATTGCATTTATCAGACAAGTCCTGCTCATCAGACAGGTCACAATCAACTTTATTTCATATTGTTTATATTTGATGTTCCTACCAAAAAGTATAAAGTTACTAGAATATCTCAGTGAGATTTTGCAATTCATTATTTAACTGCTGTCATGAAACCTCAGGGCAAGAAGAAATATTTACAAGGCTGCTCTCTACTTGAGCGCTCTACCTTGAGGCAGTGATCTAGCCCATGTTTTTCTCCTGTGTTGCTATTGTAGCTATTGGCCGCTCTACATAGCAACATGCCTTGGCCCGTCTATTTCTCTTTCTTAGAATGATCCCCTTGTCTCTTAGCCAGCTAGGTCAGCAATTTCCCTATTTGGAGATAGAGAGGAAGAGAGCAAAGAACAGCAGTGGATGTACGTCAAAGGAAAAAGGGGATTGGAAAATGGGGCGAGGAAGCCAGCGACAAAGAAGCAGATAACTAGTAGAAGCGAGGTGAGAGAGTATTTAACCAGCGAGAATTTAGCGCCTATCTTATCTCTTCCTGAGCAACTCCGGCAATGAAGTGTCCTGTTATTGGGAGAGGTGCTGGATCGTCAGTCCTGTCAGACAAAGCCCTCACTGGGCCATGCTGTAATGTGGTTCTGCTGTGACCTGTCAGCTCTGTGAACACTCACAAAGAGATTCTGTTACACCAGACAGATATAGAGCCATGAGATTACGCTGTATGGTTGGGATTCATATCGATTCATTGTGTGATTACATCAACAGAAATGGGGAAAACTGATGTTTTCTGTGCCACACGAAATTGTATTTTCTAGTCTGAGTAAACATGTGAGTGTGCAGCATGTCTCATCTTTTGGTGAATCAGCTATGCCTTTACTTCCATCAGCTCAGCTTTCCAGACTGAATCTTTTATGAATAGATTTGCAGCATGTGTCACAAAATACACAATGAGTCATTTTCTCAACATCTTAAACTGAGTGTACTATCAGATGTTTCTGTTCATTACGAGCATTCAGCTGCAACCATCTGCGGCTCTGTGTTCGTTCACATCGTCTCAGCCTCAATGCCTTGTCTACTTTTGGATCTGTGCTCTATTTGAGTTTTGGCTCTGTTGTTCATGTTGGTGTTTGTGCTTACATGGATGATTGGAGGACCGATTAGGTACGTATTTGGGCCTCTGCTCTGCGTTGGGTCATTACTAGGCTGGCATGGGGGCCACGTGGGGCGCAATGAACTAGGCACACTCCCTGTCTCACAAATATGCTGAGCAGGCAGTTGGCATCTCAAAACCTGACACAACAATAGAGTCACGCACAGAGGGAGAGAAGTTGCTACAAGAAGATGCGCAACAACCCTCCCATGTGAGTCTAATGACTCAGAGCTGTGAGGTTTTACATCTAATTAGCTGGCTTCTTTTTTTTCCACTCTTCTTCGTGATCAGTTAAAAATGCATTAGTAGGAAAACACGCTATTTGCCTCCTTCACTCCCTCTTGACAGCAATAACCAGGAGAAGTCCATGTTAATATAAAGAGAGCATCATTGCTGCTTATAACCCGGGAGAAGAGTCAGCCAATAGGATGATGTACAGGAGAAAGCGTGGAGGAGCTTGAGGCCTACCGCTGCCAATCTCTCCATCAATATGTGACATATGTTTGTGAAGTGAGCGTGTGCGTCTTATGTGATCCAATGTGTGAGCCTTCATGTTAATTTGCACAGGCATACTACGTGAGCTCAGACCTTTCTGTGTTTATGTTTGTCCTTGACAACAACAGAGTTCGCCCGCGTCGCCTTGTGAGCCCACACGCACAGAGTACAGTAGCGTTGGCTCGAGGCTTCTTCATCTCATTGTGTGTTGGGTTATTTATAGTGAACCAGGCATTGAGCCAGATGTGTACTTTCACTGCACCGCTCTATCCTCCAGCATTGGCACACATGCTCCACGGCCCCTCCTTCAATTCACACACGTCTCCTACAGAGAGCAGCTGTCACAAAACATATTGGCCCTTGTAGAGTAGAGGGACTCCATCATGCAAGGTCAGAGGTCACACCCAAAGGGGAGGCGTGGGTTGTGATGGAAACATCTAGCAGCTGAAAAAGAGCAGATTAGGTCATAAGTGATGTATAGTATCTTAACTCCTTCCTTTCTCACCACGTTGTCTCTCTATTATTCTATCTGACCTTACTTTTCCCCTTTAAACTGCAAGACACCGAAAGAATAACTGAAAACATGAGGGACATATAAACACACATAAGTAGGATGGGAATGTGAGAGCATGAAATTAGGTGAAGTGAGTGACTCATGAATGTCAGGAGAAAGTTATGGGATATAGTAGGAAAGCAACAAAAAGGATAAGTGGCACGTTCCTCATGTACAGTACCGTGGAGACTGGAAGAGCAGCAGAGCATGGAGCAGTTGGAAAGAAAAGGAAGAGAGGAAGAGAGAATAAGAAACGGTACATTGTGTAAAGTGAGGTGGAAACTGTGGCAATGAGTGACTGAGGAAACAATCTGTTCAACTTCCTCTGCTTGACTCAACAGACACACGTAATGTTTCATTACAAATACAAACAAACACTTTTTGACTGATATTAAGAACGGAGCCCTTATAGCTAGAGCATTTGTATAAGGTGACTATGACTACAACATCTGCTGTTAAAAGTCAAAGAGCTCAGTCTAAAGTAGGGATATCCTAATGATGTTTTGCTTTGTTTTTAAACTTTTTTCCTGCAAAATAAGGCCGTGAAGTGCATACTAATGCTACACTAAAATTAATTTCTACACTAAAATGACACAGAACCATCCCATACAGGATATTTTCTTTATAAATAGCCCTTTTTAAGGAGGACATTCACTGTATTTTTAACCTTGAACCTCAGAGCTGTTGAAGTGTCTGAGCACAGGAGCCCATTGTTTCACAATCGTCCTGCGGCTGATGCTTATCACTGGATATTTTTGACAATTTCAACTGATGAGCATCAGCTTTCTGAAGTTTCTGTCTGTGCAAATAAATGTCTCAAGGTAGCAAATGACTTCGATTCAATGTCGTTTAAATGCATGTCATCCATCACTGACAGAGCAGAAGTAATATTTTGTTCATATTGAGGGCTTTCTACACCGTGGGAGGTAAAAAGTGAATCATCTCCTAGTTATAACAACAAGGCAACATAACATTACCCTGTATGCATTTTAGTAAGTGGTTACTTAATGTTAAAGCGCTATATTATGTAACACTTTATGACGGCAGTGGAGCCACAGTGAGCATTTGTATGTCCCTGTGTGTCTAAAGTATCTTGGTTAAAGCAGTGAGTCGTAAATGTGTGTGTTGCTAGGCTGGGATTCACCTCAGCCATCTGGAGACTTGGGCCGTAATCTGCCCCTCTAATTATCAGTAATCTGAACAGTCAGGCTTGTCCTTGGTGCTGCAGTCCTGTGCACGGTTGGACCCTGGCTGAAACCACAGAGGGGAGGAGAAGTTGGGAAGCAGGTGGCAGGGGGGGGGGGCTGTAAGCTATGAAGGGGCCATGAGGGGTGCCAGAATGGGCTTTAGGGTGCTTTGGCAGACTGGTTACTGGTGATGGGAGCCAGGCAGCAGCTCAGGTTGTTTAAAGCAAGGACAGATAAGAAGAGACACATGAAGCAGGTGAATTAGCAGGACACTTACACCTAAAAACCTAAAGGCCCTTAAACCTCATCTGCTTTTTAATTATTAATGATGGTTGTCAGGTTTATTTCAAATACCTTCTTGTCTTTACCGATTGTCTTTCTCCCAACTCCTTAACTCTCTCTTTGCTTTTCTTATTTGGCAGCAGCTCCCCCGGCCTCCTGCTGTTTATGTCACGCGTTTCCTCTACATTATGTTGATTGACAGATTTCATAATTGCTCAGAGACTTGTGAGTACACTCCACTGATTCTGATATGGAGGACTGTGCGTATGCCCCCGACTTGTAAAATTAGTCTGAAAAATAGTGTTACTCCCCCATATCTATTTTCTTTGATGGCAATCAGAGAAGAAAGACAATGAATGAGAAGACTGTAGGTGGTGAGGCCCACTATGTCATTAGGCACCATACAGATCATTTCACAAAGCAGATGTTGGATATCTGAGCTGAATACTAGGTAATTAGATATAAAACATGCCTTAATAGCCAACACTATGTAGTATGAGCACAGCAGGATGGTGCCATATGTACAACTTCACACTGTGGATAAGAGGCTTTTCACAGTCGAGAGTCCTCATGCATTTGTATATAGGCTCCTGCACATCATTTTGGTGTTACCATGGAGATGATTCTGTCCTCTCGTTTGCCGTTCTCCCCCATCCTTGGATCAACTGCTAGCGGCCACAGTGAATTTTAAAAAGTCCCCCCTGGTTGATTGACCGGGTCATATTTAAAGTAATTGAAACGTAGCCACTTCATTCATTTAACATTTGAATCCATGTCACTCATGGGGAATATAAAGTATAATATCACTGCAGCTATTGTTCACATTTTTCTAGTTTTGAAAGGAAAATTGACCAACTTTTGGATATATTTTTGGACACAGTGTTTCAGCTTCAAGTTTCTAGGGGGTCACTTCCTGTGGGAGTGTTTGACATTTGAGCACCCACACAACAATTTTTCCCCCTTTTCCAACAGCATTGTTATGTACATTTAGTTTTTTTAGTTTGTATTCCACACATAAAGTGGGTGCTGTAATTTTATGTAAGCTTACTTTTCGTTGATTTTATTTTAACCTCATCAGCAGCTCCTGTGCTCTGTCCTTCATTATAGAAAGGAGGGGCATTTAGCTTGCATGAGCTGACTCTTTGTCATGAGTCCAGCTGTGGTGACAACACATGTCCAGATTTAGAGAACTAACAGCAATGAGTCTTAGAAATGCAGGTTTCAGTATGTTAGTAAATGATTCGAATCATGATGTGGAGTAACTAATGTTGTAGTCCAGGCACTGTCACGGAGTAATGAAGGGAATGCTCAAATCAGAGATGGGAATAATTAACACTTAATAACATCAGCCTCCATGCTACCTGTGTGTCTGATGGAACTGACATGATGTAATAAATAATTATTAGTGGCACAGATATGACGACTCCTGCAGAATGCTAATGTAGAGGGTACTACCACCACCAAAATAAATACAATTTGATTTCCTCTTTCTTGTAATTACAATTTCAACTAAACAAATACACAAATCAAACCAAAATTCAAGGATTTATATATACAAAAATAGAATATATACTATATATGTCAAAAAATTCTTAATTTTAGTTTGACTCATGTATGTTTACATTAGGTAAACAGACTGGCAAAAATAATAATATAATTGAAATCTACTTCATTATCTTGCCATTGTTTTATTCAAATATAGTTTTATTTGTTTAATAGAATATATTTAAAATCTTCTCCAAGAGAGACCTGGGTTAGGGTTAGGGTTAGTTCAAAGGGTCAGTTCAAATCATAAAGACATCAGAAGAGCTTTAAAACCTCCAAGTCGAATATAAGACTTAAGTTTGAGGGCATCTTGCAGTTCCATTTAAAAGGAGCCTGAAACCAGTTATGCCAACATTAGTGGGTACATGATACTGGATTGTGTTCTGTACTAACTACATTTAAATGAGGGAAGAGATGTTAGGTAGTAGAGCCCTGAAGCTTCACCAGTGGAGCTTTATAACATGAGATGATTATTTCTTCTTGTCTATGAGGAGGTCCATCCAGCCGTGTGATACAGAGAACAATGATGAGTGCGAATTTGTAATAAAGTGTAATGCACTGTGATATACAGGGATGAACCCATATCTCCACAGTCAAGGACAGACATGAAGGTTGACTGCAATATAGTTTCATAGCTGGAAGATGAAGGACAACCACAAGAATCCTAGTTTGATTTTTTAAATTTCCAAGTCAAATGCCGACTATGAATTCTGAATGATAGTCTGCTTTCCAGCCAAATTCCTAAGCATTTGTATGACTCAGCAAGAGTAATGTGGGTGCCCTTTAAAGTTTTAAAGGCAGGATAGTCCGAGTCACTAGTGGAGGTGGAGAATATCATGTACTTGTTTTTTTTCTGCATTAAAAATTTGTATTGTAAAGTTCTCGCTTTCTCTTTCCATATTATTCAGGATTATTTAATTTTGTGTATATTTTTGCCTGCTGTGCACCACAACATCAGTGTATGTGAAAACCTGCTTGGTAATAAACCTGAGTCTGATTTAGTCAGTGTGTGAGATTACACGGTGTACTCTGATTCAAGTGTAATATTAAGATTTATGTGGCGTGAAAAAATAACATAATAAACCATAGAGGAGATGTTTTGTGGTAGAGAGGTGCTAAACCCTGGCAACAGTGACACATTTGAGTTGCTAATAGCAGTAATGATGGCAACGGAGGGATGTGTCACACTGAACAGATGGGAGACAACAAGAGAGAGAGAGAGAGAGAGAGAGGAAAGGATGTGTGAGAAAGTGCTTTGGCTTTTGCTTATATCCCTGGAGAAGTGGCCTGGGGAAAAGGGTTGAGTGCTCTCTTTTGCTCTTCTCCTCTATAAGGCTTAGCGGTGGAGGAAAGCATGGAGCCCATCCCCCAGTGGATTATTCCTCCTACACTGCTAAGCCCCCATACTCCCACGTCCAGGCGGCCCTCAACCACATGTATTCATTATGAGAGACACTGAATGCACCGTACACAACAACATACACATTGGAGAACATGTTTCCGCCAACCCCTCCCTCTCCTACATCTTCTTCCTTTCTCTCTGTCTTTATCTGTCCTTCTTTCAAATGCCAGCACATGCCCAGAATATAACGACATACACACACACACAGACACACACAAACACACACACACACACACATCTGCTCCCACACACATGCAAACACCCACACCTACACATACTGTACTCACACACGTGCTCATATTTCCATGCATAAACACAAAAGACGGCACTCACTGCTCTGACACATAAGCTTATATGCTCTTTCTGTCACACACACACACACACACACAAACACATGCACACACATACATACACACACTCGTATTCAGGTATTCAGAAAGCCAAAGCAGTGGGAGAATATTCTGTGCCGCCTCCGTTTGACACAAGCAGCTTTTCCTGTTATATAAGATGGGTTACCGTGACGATGAGCCCTGTTGAAAGAAAGAGTGCAGGCCCTTGTATGTCTGTACACATGTGTGTGTCTGGGTTGTGCGTCTGCCACTGTGTGTGAGGTATTTTTAATCTGTACATCTTTGCATGAGTATGTATGAGAAGTTGAGAGAGATTAGCTGTTCATATGTATTTATTATCATGTACTGTACACAGCGAGAGTTAGCATGTGTGTGATTTACCATGACATTGTGTGACCAAACACTCTATTGGATGATGCAGTGCATTAAAGGTATGCATGCAGTGCTGCCAATACCATTTAACTTGGTCTGAGTCTATATCCAAATGTGTCATGTGGGGAGATTTTTAAAATGTTTATTTTTTTCTGCCCACAGAGCATTTTCTGATCATTTTTCTTAAAGTTCAACATGCACACTGAAATATGACAGCAACAAGAAAAAGCTCAGCTCTCGTCTGTTGGGAGTTAACAGCCAGCAGCTTTTTAAAATGCTGTTTCATAGAGAAGGCCTGAAGAGCAGAGCAAAGTCAAGATCCTCAAAAACTGATCATATGACATTGAGACATCAAGATTTTGATTCGACTCAGTTTCCCCTGTCCACACTACGACACAAAAACAGCAAGTTTGAATCTAGTGGGTAGTGGAGTGTGTTTGTGATGGTGGTGCTGGTGGGGGCGGGGGGACATATCAGGATTATCATGAAATGGAAAGCAAAAAAAGGAAAGAAAAACAGATGCATTTTGAAAATTATCCGCTTTTGGAGGGACATAAGCTAAGTTTGTTGTGACTTGCTGAGCCACAGCTGGAGCTGCGTGCCATCATGCTGACAGTGAAAAAGAGAGAGGGATGCTGATATCTTGCTCACTGCTTTCTGAAAAACAGGCTGTTTGTAAAGACAACAGGGGCATTTCAAGATGGTTGATGGGCTTCCAAATATCACATGGTAAAGAATGTGCATGTGCTATTCCAACTATTCTGAGAAGTCGCACAGCAGCAACCTCCGCTGTCCTCACACTGAGATGAGATGAAAATTCATCATACCGTGAAAAATAGCTTGCCAAGCTTTAGTCAGAGTGTTTCGCTCCACCCATTCAGGCACAGTATTTCGTTTCTGGGTAATGTATATGCAAGAAAAGGTAAAGGGGAACTCTGAAATTAAATGCAGCTGTGCTATGCTCTCCTTATCTCTCATTTCCGTTCGACTCCTGCTTAACTCTTCTCTCTGCTAATTTCTGTTTTCATAATGCCCCTACGCACTCTTGTGCCAGCATGTGTTTACTTTTGTGCTCTCGGAGACAAAAACTGTAAAGCTCAAAGCTGAGGTGCTTGTTTCTGTGCCAGCCACACATTACTGACACACTTTGATAAGGCAGACACAGAGGAAAGCAAAATGTAATCAAATTTCTGTGCAAATCTCCTCTGTTTGCTAAGACCTTTATTCAAACAGACTCGACACCTGAGTATGGGTATTCTTTTTACCCTCAATTAACAGAATTAATTGTTCGCCATTTTGGGAAACATGTTTATTTGCTTTCTAGTTGAGAGTTAAATGAGAAAAATGAAATTACTCTCATACCTGCATGGTAAATATGAAGCAGCTCATTAGTTTAAAAAATGAGAAATTGCTAACCTTTCTCTGTCCTGCTTCCAGTCAGTCACTGATTGCTGTTTTGTTTTGTTTTTTACTCTACCACCAAAGTTTAGACATTTAAAGAAATGTTTTTCCTGATGAAAGCTAATACCGCTCTCGTGTCTATGTGGCTTACATTAATGCTAACGTTAGCCAAAGGGATAACGCACAGACATAAAGACTTGCAACAGGAGGAAACAGCTCGCCTCGCTCTGTCCAAAGCTCAAAAATACGCCTAGTAAAGCTCATTATTTAACACATTGTATTTTATTTGTTGACTCATACACAAACAGAGATGTTTGTGGAATTACTTGCTAGAACTGTTCAACAGAAGTTAATCCATCTGCCCAGCACTTCCCAGCTGTTGTTCAATAATGAATTTGTTCTCCTGTGAATTTTGGAAAGAGTTAGGTTAGCTCTTCCCCCCTGCTTTCAGTCTTTATGCTAATCTAAGCTAATTCACTTCTGGCTCTAGCTACATATTTAGCACATGTGAGCGGTATCAACCCTCTAATCTAATTCTCTGCAAGAAAACAAATAAGGATATGTCGAATGATATGTAAGAAATGTAATTGTACTATATAATGTTTACCATTTTAATTTTTTCTGTCTGCTGCAGGTGGTTCATCACTGATTTCCAAGGTGACGACCTCTGACTCACCAGTTCTCACTGAAGTAGTGACCGCTAAGCCCGAGACTGCTCATAGTGCATCAGCCACAGTAGAGCTCAGCAGCAGTGGCCGAACCCAAAGCCTTCCAGAAACTAGCCACACTACAATACTGGACACACAAAACCCCCTGCCCCTGGACTCTCCTCCTCCTCCTCCTCCTCCTCGTCTTCCAACCCCTCCTCTTCCTCCTCCTCCACCTCCCACCACAGACAGCCCTGATCTCCCACTGTTGTCACCCCCACCTCTGCTGCCATCCAAACCTTCTTCTTCTTCCAGTCCTCCTCCCCGAACACCGCCTCTCATTGAGAGCCCCCAGCGTCCCTCTGCCCTCAACCTAAAGACGCTGCCACGGCCCACCGTCAAAGAGAATGGCGGCCCCCCACCTGGAGAGGAGGAGGAGGAGGAGGAGAGGAAGATGCTGGAGGAGGATCTCAAGAAATGTATTGAGGACTTCAAAAGGATCCGCATGCCCAGAGAGTTTCCGGATCGCAAGAGGCACTGGCAAAGTGACTTACTAAAGAAATATAATGCATAGAGAGCTTTGCTGCGGCACCATGATGGACAAACTTCAATCTGAGGATTTTATAATAATGACGGAAACATCATGAGCAGTGGACTTTATTTTATTGATGCTCTCAAACAAATTTTGAGAAGACAGTCAGCCAGTTTACTTTAACCTCTACAGTAGTAGCTTTTGCATGTCAATATAAATGATAAGACTTGATTGTTTTGTGTTTAGGGCTGAGCTAGTCTAGCAATGACACATAGAGATTATAACTGAGGATTGTCTTTCCCCATCATATGAAATGACACCACTATAGAGGCTGTTAGTGACACTTATTTGTGTTATTTGGAAATATGAATACATATTTTTAATATTTTTTCTTTTCACTCATTCAAAGTGTAGTGCCATTGATTAGAGATTTCTGCCCCGCTTTCTATACTGTGTGCACTGATCATGAAAAACTGGAAAATGTAAGCTAAGTGTAAAATTTTAGGCATTTGACCCTGCTGATGCAAAATAAAGGAAAGAAGAGAAATCTCTGCTGCTAATCATCTAAAATATTTCACCTCATCAATATTAACTGTACAACTTCAAAGCTTTTCTTCTCTCTGCCTGTGATTCAGAAGCTCTGCAGTTGACTTCGTTTTGTGATTACATTATCGCCAACCTAGCAGTGGAAAGAACTGAGGCAGAGAATGTGATGTACCAGGAAGCAAAATGGGTAATTACGGATGGCCAGAATGTAAGTTAATAATGACAATAATGATGGCACGAACCAACGCACAGTGCCATTTGTTCCTCTATCTGCTCTTCATAAAGTGCTCATCCAGCTTCACTAATGAATTAACAGGTGTGTGTATGTGTGTGTGTGTGTGCACCCGTGTGTGTATTGTTCTGGTCCTCGTTATGGGATATTGAAATGAAAAATGACTCACCATTTTCTTCTAATTCTCACTGTCATAGTATTTACATATAGTTAAAGGAATAGTTTTCACTCTCATGTCTGTGTTGAGACTTGGATTCAGGGGGCAATTAGAGATAGACAATCAGCTTAGTCAGGCATAAAGATGGAAGCAGGTGGAAACAGTCAGCCTGCTAGCGAAGAAACAAGCTAATTGTAGCAACACCTCTAAAAAGTCAGAGTTTATAGTTTGTAGTTTTAGAGGGAGTAATGGGATGTAGCTATTTCTTGGTGGACAGACAGCATAGGCTATTATTCATTTATTGTCCAAGAATAAATGCCCAAAAAGTCAAATAAAATGATTTTACTACTGATGCTGTAATATTGAAATAACATTGTTTAATGTGGCAGAAATCAGTATTTTCAAGTATGATTTCTTCATAGCTTATCCGCCAGTTGGTCTATAGAGGATTTCAAACAGTAACCCTCTTTCTTGTGCCCCATCAAACTCCTAAAACTTTACCACTTTAAAGTTTTTTTCTTAGTTTTCAGCATTAAAAACCAGCTATAGTGACTTTTTCCTAATTGCTTTCAAAAGTTGGTGACTACTCAACATAGAGCATAGAGTAGTTCTGAATTTTTGGACTCTTTTGATCATTTCCCTCGGTTTCCACCAGTATCTAGCTTCAACAAGTAACAGACCTAATAACTTGATGCAAGAGACCATCAAATTGCTGTTTTGTTGCGATTTAAAAAACATTCACGTGTAATTTCAGCTTTATATTGAGCTTACAGAGAGCACCAAAGAAAATATTACACAGTGCTGAGGTATTGAATGCAGCCTTGAAGATGTTTTGATCTCGTACTTTCTTATATTATTTTCTGTTTTGTGTTTCATTTGCTCTTCAACCTGAGCAGAACAAGCGTCCAACCTGCTGCTCAGTCTTTGATCATGCTGAGCCCCGCGGCTGTCCAGAGAAACTCCATTTATAAGTCCTAATGATGTTGTCTTATCCAGAGGTTCCTATCAACACTGTGCCTCTAGACTGATGCAGTTCAGCTCAATGTTGTCCTGGGTTAATATTGAGGTTAAGACATTAATCCTCAAGTGTTGGCTGAGAGGGACATTTTTATCTCATTAAACATCAGACAAATAGAATAGTTTTATCTGGCACACTGTTAACAACTAAGGAGCAATACAGATATCCTCTTGCTCTGAGTAGAGGATTAACAACAGATTAGGGTTTGTCACAGTACTCAAGAGTCTCTAAACAGCAGGCTATTCCTCTCGCAAGCTACACGATGGGGTTGATTTATGCTGTCCAGTCAGTCTTTGCTAAAACATCTCACACTTGTCAACAGATATGCTTTCTCCAACTGGCTGCTCATTACAGCGAAATCCATAGAAAAGATTTTATTTTGCAACTCATGAAAGTATATTGCTTCATCAGCTCCTTTTCTTGTATTCCTCATCTTCCAGCTTTGGCTTGGACAGCGCCAGCATGCTGGCGGGGTTCCCAGGCTCGGAGGAGTGTCATCAGAGCGCGCCTGAGTCAAGACGCATGCAAAGGATTGAACCAACAAGTCTTGCCTATTTAAAATTTCTGTTTACTGTGGCAGAAGCTGCACAGTCTGTTGTGTTGGAGTCCTGTTAGACAAAACAGACATCCCTATCCAAAACCAGTCCTTGATTTGCATTTTGGGTCTCTCCATAGGAATCTGTTTAGTTCTGAATTCTCTTTCACCCTTTGTCCCCCACGCCCCTCAGTATAACCGTCTGAAGCTGGCCTTTTGACTTATTATGGATGCACTATGAGGATTTGATCTCTGAAGTTGATAGGCTCAGCTCTTCAGCAAAGGGAATACTTACCCTTTGAAATGAAGAGGTAAAGCAGTATATTGCGGGAACAGGAATGACATTATTTGACAGAATATTTAAGTATGTGAGCTCAAGCCTACGAATTGTAGCTGTGGTGATTAACACTGGACAGAGGTAGAGCTAACCATGGAAATCTGTCTTTAATGTCACTTCTAAAAGTCTTTACTGGATTGGCACCCAATGCACAGAGAATGAAAACTAAATGAAAGTGCTGGATCTCTTTAAAAGAACTCTTCTCTGTGTCCAGACTTTTGTCGAACATTAAAATTGCATCTGCTTAAAGAAAAGCATCCGTTAATCGATACAGCATAATGAGAATTCCAATTAAGATGGAGAGATACATCAGCCTTTCTCAGAAAAAGAGGAGGGTTTTTTTGGTCAATGTCCTATTGACCACAGCAGCCGTCAGCAAGAGTAGAGTCTCATAGGAAACTTGCCACTACCACCCGGGCATAGTTTTCCATCTTCTTTCCTCAAATGTATCCGTTTTTGCCTTTTTGCTGACATACGGGGTGCCTTGCATTAGCATGAAAGAGCACCTTGCAGATTTATTTCGAATGGCCAGCAATACATTAGCATCTCATTTCTTCGGGGCATGAGTTATCTTCAGTTGAGTCGGCCCTCCTGACAATTAATGTTCAGCTGAAAGTGATCCTTGTAAAATACAGTACTGCAGTATGGTCTCAGGATATTTTAGAATTTCAGCTGTCAGGAGGAGTTTCACACTTGAAGATGAACGTTCTGTGCTAGCAGTACGTATTTCTTAATGAAATGTGACTTAAGGAGAACTGAAGCCTAATTACTACGCCTTAAATGGGTGCTCAGTGCTGGCAGTCATGCTGTGTAACACACTTACGGGTTGATACTAGTGTAAAAATGTTTCCTCCAGTTTCTCATTATGAGTGAATTGGGTTTACAGTTGTTATTAGTGTTGATTCACTACACCTTTTCTTTGGGAATGTACATTAATATACACTCCATTTTATTTTAACCAGATTGATGCAATAGTCTACTGATTGCAACAACACTTTATTTGGATCATTCTTAAAAGTGCAAAACTCTGTTAGCTCTGTTTTTGGTCTCTACCATTTCCTGAGGGAAATATGTCTCTTTAGCTGCTAAATACTCCGCTGTGTTCACCAGCTGGGTCGGTGCTGAGCAGGTAGTACATAACAGATTTTTAGACATTATTCACAGAAAATAGATTGCTGCCGTGCCTAAAATCATTCTATGTGAGTGGTGAGAATGAAACTTATCAGTGAAGTTGTGGGCTGAACAGCTAAACAATGAGCTGAAACGTGATATGATGCTCCATTTAGCTGAGAGCAGCTGTATACTGAAGTGATTATTCTGTGTAAGCTCATCAGTATGAACAACATCCCTCACATTTACCACTGTCCTTGGACACATTGTCAATATAAATAAAAAAATATACACAAAAATGTTTATAGCTACTTTAAGATCTAAATCAGAGTAAGAAAAACAAACCTGGCTAGCAGACCAGAATTACATGTTATATTTATTTCAGTTAATGTGGTGTACACACAGTCTAATTAGATTTTGTGCATGCCCCTCAAAGGTCATGCAAAGATACACAACTTTGTTTTTTATTATAAAAATAGCTCAGCCAGCAGTGGAGGGAAAAGTGTTTCGGTGGCAGAAAATCAGTTTTCACTTCACAGATAGAAAAACAGCTTAAATCATATTAAGGTATCCATAAATTCACAAAAAGGAAAACAAAACATCATCAAATACCCTCTTTTTTGTTGCATCCATAAGATGTAAGCGACTACACATCCTTACTGATGAAATGTGACCTGCTCATGTCCACATATTATTCAGGGCGGCTGCTGTGCTTCAGGAAACATGTGTTTGCACATAAATGTTCTTAAACAAATGCATGTTATTTAATAGAGAGCAGGGCTGGCTCTCCCCGGAGGCCATCCACACAATCAGCAGCAGACACATGCTTTGTGGAGAGGCAGCAAAGAGGAGAGGAGGGCCAGAGAGAATGTGTCAGACTCTGTTCACAGTTTTTCCATTTCCATCATTAAAACCTGGAGCCTAATCCTGCAGCTACTTTAATCTCCTAATTCTGCAGCATTTTCTCTCCAAATACAGTACACTCCTATTCCATTCTCTCTCTGTCGTTCTCTCCCTCACTGATTTCAAATAATATATTTCAGTAGACTCTGTGCTAAAGCTTTCAGAGCTCCTTCACTACACACACATACAGAGAGACACACTTCCAGTGTTTCAGTAGGGTCACTTTACTTGCTTTTAAGTCCTTTGCATGAATTTGCTTCTGTGTTTTAAGTGTGGATGTAGAGGTTTCAGTGCTCATTTCTGCCATCTCCACGATCCTTGTCAACCCCTTGAATGTGATTAATGGTATGTAAAAGGATATACAGTAGCATCATGCGTAGTGCTGTATAATGGCAGGGAAGCAGGCATGTGGAGAGGAGCAGTAGTATGAAGCAAATGGAAACATTAGATGACTTGATTACCAAGCACTGCATAAAAGAGTGAATTTGTGGCATGGTGCAGCAGATGGCCTGATAGTCCGATCTGTGAGCCAAGAGCCTGCTACTTTTCTCTGTGGAAAATATGACATGGCCTGTCTGAATGTGAGGCACATTGCTTTCTTGCTGCTTTGCTGCATTATTGGAACAGCCGCCTATGTTCTGCATGGGAATTATAATGCACCAAATATAGAAACAAATATCAAACAGGCTTCTGCAGGGGAATAATGTATTTATAAGTACTGATAATTGCTGTATAAACTCGTAGTATATGTGTAATAACCCTCACAGCACATCATTTGAATTGAGAAGAGTTCAGCCATGTTATTTTTCGATAGTCGTCCCAAGATGCTTTGGTGCTCATCCTTGGTTTATAACACTGAAACATGTTCCACAATATTCTCTGCATTTTGCAAGTTGTTGCATTTTTATGAATAGCAATGGGTGCCCTGCTGACATGTATCGCTGCAGGCCATCTGCTGTCATTGTGGAAAGGAGTGGGGCAGAGAAATGTAGCTTGACATGAGTTTAATCTTCAGCATCAGAGCTGCCTGGTTTGTGCTGTCCTCTGACGGATCCTGTTTCTGTTTTATGAACTACAGAGTGGTAATTCAGTGAACTAATGGTGGAAAATATGAACTCCAACAATATGACAACAGGCAAGATAATGCCTACAGATAAAGATGCAGATGATGTAGAAAGGAATTTACAGAAAAAGCCTGCAAAAATAAGATGCACAAAGTTCCAGCTCCCACCACAGTATATTTTTGTCATGAACACAATTTTAACCCACTTATAGGCTAATGTCTAAGAATATCACTCTTACACTTGACCACTTTAAAGTTAATTGTGCTTAAAACACCTCTATAACTCATAATGCTAGCAAGGGGGAAAGGCTCTTGACATCCAGAGAGAAAGCTGCCTTTTAAACACCAATTAGCCCATAATCCTATTTGACCTGACTTCACCTTTAATGCCCTTTTCAAGACCGTTAAACCTCACCTGCAAGTCCCTCGTTAGCTGTGATCTTATCTGTCATTCAGCAACAACATAAACAATCCTGTTTCAATGGTGCATAATGACACAATTTCCTTTCAAGCTGTTTCCTTTCCTTATTCCACATTTTTTATAAACTACTCATGCAAAATACATAGCACTAACTTGAGGATACAGCAAGATTTTGTAAAAAAAAGTCTTTTTGGACACAAAATCCTCATTTGCAGCATCAAGCCAATCTCAGATGACAAGTGTTTCCTTCTGATCTTTGCCAATAAGATCCATCGGTGCCAAACATCAAACACCGTGCTGTCACCTGTAACTATGAGTTAGCTAACAACACCCCATAGATGAATTTATAATCCTTTTTTTTCTTCATTAGCTAACTCATTATCATGCTACGGACAGTTTTAAGATCATAAAATATAAAAGAAGGAAACTTTAAAATATGGAAATACTGCACAGTTCTATTGTTATTGTTTGAAAGAGAAAGTCTACCCAAAAGCAGAATCCATGAAATTTTTATGTGGCTTTGGACAGTTTGGCCCATATATTTTAGAGACAAACAACTGTACAAGACAGAATATAAACTATTGCCTATAGCTGCAGCAGTACAGCAGCAGCAGCAGTGGAATGTCCAAAGAAAATCCCCAGTGTAAAACACGGATGTTATTAAAACTATATTAAAAGAATTCCCACCATTATGTCAGCCTTTAAAGCCCTGTGTACTATAGGGACTGTTGCTGATGTCCTGTCTTTATCCTCACATCCTCATCTAAGGTGATAGCTCCACATTTTGTTACTATTATTATTTGAATCATTATTTTACCAAGAGGGTTTGCAGGACTCAGTGTGCATTTTGACTTATTTAACACAACATGGAAAAAAACAAAGATATTTCTTTTTTTCATTCTTTGGGGAGTGAAGAGAGATAAAATAAAAACTTGGAATTGCAAATGTTCAACATTCAGGGACACGGGAAGCAACATGAAACAATAAACAACATTATCATTAACAATGGGGCCAAGCAGCCTTCGGAAACTGGGCTCCAAAAGCTGCAGAGCTGTACTGTCTGTGGCAGAGGAGGAGCTGTGGTGTGCTGGGAGCAGATAGTAGTTGCCTTGGCCCTACACTCCCACTGTGTCAGCCTGAGTCACTGCACTCTCCTGGCATCATGTACTGCTGAGGAGGCTCCTCAACGCACCGAGGCTGTACATCATCATCAGTCCCTGTGTACTCTGTGTGCGTGTGTGTGTGTATGTGTTTCTTGTCTGCCAGTGTCCCACGAGGCCCTGCAGACTCCTGAGCAACAATCAAACACACTGCGGCAACAACAGAGGCTGCTCGAGCTCTCCTCTGTTCCCAAATAAACCAGGAATGTGTTGGCTTTCTTTCCCTTTGCATCCAAATGCACTGCGTATTAGTGAAGTTGCTCTCCCGCTGACAAACCGCCAGTCGCACAAAAGTTCACCCCTCAAGATGTGTGCTGGAAAAAGTAACTCACAAAAACAGACTTTTCTGAGTAGTTTGTTGGATTTGAAGTCATTGTATTTCTCCTGAGACGCCTGCCAAATATTTTTGTGGGTGGACACATTTTGTGCCGAAAAGGAGATTGACAGTGTTGCAGAGCACATGAGAGTGACTGGCATATGATCAGCAATTTGCTTATGAATGTATTTTGTCATTCCAACAGTAGCAGCAGCTTTTCTAAGGTGGCATCTTATTAAGTACCTTCGGAATAATTATCTCCAAATTAATTGGGAGGGAAGAACAATGCACTTCAGAGCGGACTGCTCTTGTGTCATCCATTATGTATAGACCCTGTGACGGCTTTGAAGTGATCATCACACTGCTGTATTCTTCTTCCAGAGTCTTGTGAAGTCTCTATTATGGCCTGTGGCTGTGTCTCTGTCTCCAACAGATCAAGGTGAGCAGGGACAGCACTCTCGCCTGCAGCCACGGCTATTACAATGTACAGACAGAATTCAATTAAAAAACACCACTAACAGAACATAGTGGAGTTATTGAGATTTAATCAGAGTCTGTCGTGCTGAAACACTCCAGTTGAATGCAACCAATTAATGGAGGGCTGAATTAATGGATTAATGGAAGGCTGAAAGAGCAAAATGCTAATTCCTGCCTGTTACCCCCCACATATTCTTAGAATTGCATGAGCTCATGTATTGCTGTAAACCTCTAAATGGAAGTGCAGTTGAGATTAAGCTTTTTAGCTTTTTTAACAAGCATTCAAGCACACACACTCACACACGAACTTTGAGCTCACGAGATAATCCACATTTAAGGTTTCATACCAGATCAGGGTTACAGGCAAGTTACCTAAATTCAGTTGTTGTTGTTGTTGTTTTTTTTATTCTTTTTTTTTTTAATTGATTTGAAATAGTCTATGTATGAGTTACCAAACTCTGTTCAAGCTACACAGTCCCTAAAAATCTTTACGAGAAGACTTAGTTCTTTCACAAACACGGCTGCACTTAATGGACTGAACGTCTGCACTTAATGGACTGTGAGAAAGAAAGAAAAAAAGAAAGAAAGAAAAGAAAAGATCCATGCACTCCATGAATTGCCTCTTTGCACTGCCTGTTGGCACCTACGGAATGAAGCTTAATGACACTGATTGTTCTCTCCTGACTAGATCCCTGCTGGTGTTGTGTCAGCTCTCAGATGTACATCACTTTGGATAAACGTGTCTGCTAAATGAAATTGTGTTAATTGTGTTATTATACATATCTGCTGAAACCACAAACTAATCATTTTTGTATAATTACAAGCAACGCTGGGTAAACTGGGTAAAGCGAGCAACTGCACCATTTCTTTTTTGATTCATTTTAAATGTGTAATGTAATTTGCACCACTAAAATACAATATTAATTATGAAAGTTTTGCATTGTTACCTAATGTTGTGGTGCTGTCTAACAGAGGAGCCCAGTGTCCAAATTCAATTTGATGACCTTAATTAATTAGTTTATATTGCACTCCTGTGGATCACATTTCCAAATAAGGTTATATTTAATCGCATTACTCCAAATAATACTTAAATCTGAGGTCAGGTATTTTAGCTGTAGTGCTGCTTGGTTTCTGCATCTCTGTGCAAATAATGAAACTGCTTTTATATTCATGGAAAATGTCTTTAAGAGCCTCTTTTATTACTGAGGTGTTGCTGGATAGGACTGGAAAAAGACTAGCATATATTTCTTATGCAAGTGCATCAGAGAAAATATAGTCTGCTATTGTCAGAGCCATCACACCTCCATTTACTATTTTTTACCTTTCCAGTCCTCAGTAGTGTCACCGAGCAATATTTTTTTGTACTGTGGGAAAAATAGTGTTCATCATCACGACATTCAGAAACGGAGCAATTTTATTCTGCACGCTTGCATTTTTGATCATTTTTCATGTTGTCCTTCCAGTGTCAACATGCTACAAATTCAATTATTTTAATTTGAATTAAATTCTGGTTTGGTAAATGCAACACTGCTGCAATACTGAACATCTCTGTACAGGTATGCAGAGGTGTGTTTCAGGCTTCACATATCTCACAGGATAAAGCCTTTGAGAGAGGACATTACATGCAAGCCTCACTGAACCTGTTTATTATCTCAGTGAATGTGACCTTGATCTATTGATCATTATCTCATGCCATTCAAAAATTTTAAAGGCCCATTGAGTCATGTCAGTCATTTCAATATCATGGTTCTCTTGTGGTTTTAGTTAGTTTTGGGGCGAGCCCAGATAATTGGATTTCCTAACCTCAGACTGTCTGCACTGCCAGAGAGGTTTGGGGAAATTAAAATCTTCCCCGTGCAGTGAATCAATATAAAAACAATCCCCCCACACTCTTAAAATGTGCTAGACATGCACAGAAAAGCAATTAACCCACTGCAGGAATTGATTTGGTCCACTCCAGCTTATCTCTTTTGGCATGGCTGGGCTTGTACGTACCCGCTGGCAAGATCAAAAGTTTTTCTTGTTTCAAAACCTGACAACATCCCAGGATTAGCACTGATTTTATCTTCACCAAGCAATTACCTGCTATGGTAATCAATGCAGGGCTGCTGTCTTTAATAGTCTGTGGTATCGCCTCCTCTGCAGACTGCGCAAATTACAGTGATTCATCACAGCGCTACACTGCACTGCCAGCAATGCTGAATCAATTCACACTCTTACTGTACATACACACACACACACACACACACACACACACACACACATAGGCCCTCACATTGTTGCTACTACAGCTGCTGCTAACCGTCTTTCTGTTTCCTGTTGGAGATGTTGCTGAGAGACCTTGACGCTCAGTCTTGTAAGAGGAAGAATTTTTGTCAGGAATGAATAAATTAGCAGCATTCACAGGTTTTCTATCTCACACAACACAAAACCACAAGCTGCCAACAGTCTTAGACCATCTTGGTGAAGCAGCTGTTCAAGTTTCCCAGAATCAAATGTATAAACTTACAGATTGTGTTAGTGTGTTGTGGGTTAACACATTTTGGCAGCTTATATTCAGTGTCTTAACCCCCAAAATAGGGCGCCCACGCTGAGTACACAACACTGAAAAAAAATAGTGGAAATAATAGATATGCAGGTGCAAGACTGGTCTAAAATCCAAGAAGACAACAATGAATAAAAGAAGATTGCCCCTGCTTGGTTTGACGGGGTCGGAGGTCAGCGCAGCACCCTTAGAGAAACTCTATGAGAGCTTCTGCTCCATTGAGCTGTAATGAACACATCTGGCTTTTGTCCCTTTTTGCTTTCTTTCTAAATCTTTTATGCACATGCGCTAGCTCATGGAGAAAATCAATAGCAATCCCACCTGTTTCTATCTCCAGGCGACACTTGCCAAAGTCTTGCAAATGTAACATCTCACATTCAGACAGTTCGACAAACACAAAGCAGTGGAGCAGTGCTCAACAGGAAAGAGTGCAGACAGGAAAAGTCAAAACAGGAAAAGAGATGTATGCTTCCACGTCTGATAGGCTGGATACATATTGGGGGAAACAAGAGGGGGGCTACAGGATGGAACACTTCCTCTTCTGGTGTCACAACATTATCTGTGCTGATGGGTATATATAGACTGTCTGTAAATACTAGATGGATTATAAAGAAATCATGACAACTGTATATGACAGCAGTAAGTCACATTCACTCAGAGTTTGTGGAGGTTAAGGATTGAAACTTCTTACCCTGAATGAGCAGAAACCCAGTCATTAAATGTATGATACTGATACCATAAAGGTGTGTACATTATAATAAGAATGCTGTATCTTCCCCTAAGACTGTCATTGCAGTCCCACTTATCCATTATCACATTTTCATCAAACTATTAGAGGCACATTAACTCATTAAATTTATGAGCTCACATAGCTTCACCTCCTTCACCACTGTGTCAGAGAGATTTGACATGACGTTTAATTTTAAATATGATGAGTAAAACTGAACAGTGGCATCAAATCAGACTTTTTTATGACTTAAAACTAATATTTGCTTTTTTTGTCACTCAAGGTTTCAGGCTGATGTCAATAAGCAACTGTTTCTTCCTTTAATTTAAAATGTTTGGATACTTTGAATTTGAAAAACTGTTGTATTCAGACATGTTTTTAGTTTAACTGAAACTACATTGTAAAAAAACAGTATAGTAGTAAAAAAAAAGAAAGAAAGAAAAGTTTTAAACATTCATATATCACATCAACCTAGAAAACAATTAAAAATTCAACTTCCAGGTGGCACAAATCACACCTCATACTGCGTCTCCCTCTTCAACACATTGTTCTTTTCACATTTGATGACTTTGCTTCACACATTAATGTCTACTTATTGCTTTTTGTGTGCATGGATTACATCTGGATCCCCGTGTTCCTCTCTACAGCATGAGCTGAGCATAGAGACAGATATATCTTATTCTGTGCTGTGTTCTACATGACAGGAAACCATATCGAAAAAAATCCTCCGTGCTCTTCAGTAATCCAAAGAGATTGGCGGATAAATACTACCCAGACTAAGTCCATGGCTTACGATTGCAACATTTCCTTTGGTTCATGTCCCAAGGGTGAGGGATCAGCTGTGTGTGCATCAACGGCCCAATTTGATTCTTCATGAGGCAGATGCTGCTTGATAAGAGGCACTTAAGATGCCCACTGGTTGTGGGTCACAGGATCTCAGCCCAAGAACAAACAGAAGAGCTGGTTTGTCATAACTGATGGACTTTTTGTGTTAAAACACTCTCAACTCTTATGTGTGGGCATAAAACAAGTCTTCCGGCTGATGTTAAAATGAAAATGATGTTATGATTAAGTGCATCTGAAGAACGTACTTTCAGTTCTCAGAAAAAGAAGATTCAAGATTAATCAGATTAATGGTGTAGTCACTTCCACCCACAGAATTTAATAACAGTGTACATTTACAGTTTTCTAAGCAAAATACACTTAACTGTCAAAAATAAATAATGACATGACTATTGTTTACAAGGTCAAAAATGAACTCTATACCTACGTATGCAATTTCTAAAATTCTTATTCATTATTTAATTTATTTGATATAATTTGCTGTGCTCATTTCTTTTTATAGTTGTATATCCTAAAGGAGAATCGGTCAACAGCATGTCTTCATTTGGACCGCTGCAGTACATTGTATATATTATTGTGTTCTTATTCCTAATGCATTCAAGACCCTGACATGTCCCCCCCAAGCAGCTTCTTACTATGAGTGATGGAGTCCTATATTAACATGATATTTCCTGCCAAAGTTAGAACTGTTTAGGTGAACTCCCACAACATTTTCTGTTTCGTTTTTTCTCCGGGCTATTCTTTCTGGTTTGATGTGGGTGGGAGTTAGTTGGAAGATGGTGATGTCATACACATCTGAGCACCAATCAGGATTTAGCAACATTTGAATCAAATCTGATGATGACATGTTTGTGGTTGTTTGCTTATGCCACTGTCACTCAGATCTTATCAACACACACCCACACAGTCCTGACTGAAGCTGTAGATTCCTTGACTGTTTAAATCTTAATTAATTAATTAATCTAATGATGTTTTTTTTTCCTGAATTCCAACTTTAGTAATCATTTAGTATTTGATATTTAATGTAATTGAGAAATATTTAACATTTGAAAACACATTTTAGGAGTTTTAACATGAAAGTAGGACTGCTAGGTAACTTTCATATTTTCCTTTTTAATTTGTTTATATGGTTTAATTTTAAATCTCAAATTCAAACAGTCAGTCTAACTATAGAAAAATACAGTTATAATGAAATGTTGTTTTTCCAGGCCTATGACATAAAACCTTAGATAATATTATGACAAAATACCATCTTCAGAGTAGTGCACCTTGTAGCTATAGCTGTCAAATAAATGTGGTGGTGAAAAAAGTAAAATATTTTCCTTTTCACTGAAGCAGAGAAGAAGTATATTGTAACATAAAAGAGTGTGCAGTGAAGACTGACAATCTGAAGATCAGAGGGATGGTAATAAGCATACACCGACATGCACATTGTTATATGGAGATGCACATATGAGGTTAAACCCCTCAGAGCACATATTCCACTCACCTTAAAGGACCAGTATGTAGGATTTAGTGACATCTAGCAGTGAAGTCAAACTGAGTTATTCCACCCCCCCTTCAGGCATGTATGAGAAGCTGATGTGATGTGATCCCGGACGAGCCCCCATATGTTACAAACCGGCTCAAAGTCCATAACAGAAATGGGAATCATACATGACAACACGTATCTAAAATAATATTTATTACAAACTTAAGTTAAATAACAATGTTAATCAGTTATATCAGTCATGAAGGCAGGGAGTGGATGAGTGAAATGTGTGGTGTGATATGTGCCAACAAAACCAAAACCAAAAGTCTAACCCATCTGGTTGGTGGAGGCCTGGAAGGAAGAGAAGAGAACAAGTAATTACAAAGCAGCCAGCTAAATAGGCTGAGGCCTAAACTACACAGGTACACTGGCTCCTGAGCCAAGAAGCCCAAGGAACAAGGGAGAGAGGGACGTCACACTGAGGAAGAGAACGTGGTCATGAAACTCACAAAAACACAAAAAGCTCTCTCTGGAGCCAGTGTTTGGTTTGTCCATCCTCTGTGGAACAGAACCCATTTACTTTATAACAGGCTCATTCTAATGTAACGAAAACACAACAGTTATTATTTTCAGGTGATTAACCACTAATAACAACATATTTATGAATATTATAGATTCTATTTCACAAGTCCATTGCACTAGATGCCACTAAATTCTACACACTGCACCCTTAACTCCATATTGTAGACTATAGTATTAGAGAGTCTGTCATGAAGTCACAGTGTCACTTAACGGTCTGATCGTGCTATAAAAAGTGAACTAATTCCTGTTTTACTTACAGGCTGGTTGACTCTGGAAGAGTTTATACTGCCTGTTGAGCAGGAGACAAACAGAAGGTGAAAACATCTCCCAAATCTAACCAGAGGGTGAAGCGTCTATGCAATGTTTACAATGACTCAGAGGGCCTTTTTACTGTTTAACTGTAGTATTTCCTCTCTGAATCCCCACTCCATACGCACATGCATACCAGCCCATTTTCTCCAATGATAACATTTTCTTTGCTGCGAGTGAAATGTTAGCAAAAAACAAACAAACCAAAAAACCTGCGATGTGAACACGCCGCAAGAAATTTCCCATCCATATGGACAGAAACACATTTTCCTTGCACGGCTTTCCCTTGAGTAGAGAAATCTCACTGCTTCCGTACACCAGAAAAAAATGAGAGTTAATGGAACAATTTGTAATCACATCACATCACATTCAGCCCATGACAGGTGGCTTTGTGGGACGTTTGTTTCAAGCACTCTAGCAGTTCTGCTTTGGCTTACAAATGCTAGCGTGTTTGGAGGCTTATGTGTGCCGGTGGGGATGTGTTGAGTGCTCAGATGTGAACTGAGAATATGTCAGATCCTGTACTGGATCAAAGCAACCATCACTCTTACTCTGTCAGGGAAGACAAAATGCAGACTGTCACATCTGGCTTGCTGGCTGCTGCTTCTGCAAAACCTCAAACCGGCTCCGACATTTTTGTCATCACGTTATTTCCTTTATGTGCTTCTTATGCTATATACTCTTTTCCTCTCTTATCTTCTCTTCTCTTCTCTTCTCTTCTCTTCTCACCTCTCTGGCTCTTTCTCTTTTACAACCAGTTACACCCTGAACCTCAAACCAGAGATCAGAGAACATTAGAGCACAAAAGCCCCGCAGTGAGAGAAAAGGTGAGTCAAAAACAGGATGTCAGAGTGTTTATATATTCAAGGATGTGAATATATACTGAAATTGCCTTTGCCTTGCAAAATAAATAAGGCCAGAGGTTACCTGAGATAGAAAAGAATAGCTTTGGATGGAGTAAAAGCTTCTATATGTAAACACAAGTGCTCTGTTTATTGCATTAGAAGAAAGACAGTGTCCGGACAGCATTGTGAGTTGTGTGTGTGTGTGTGTGTGTGTGTGTGTGTGTGTGTGTGTGTGTGTGTGTGTGTGTGTGTGTGTGTGTGTGTGTGTGTGTGTGTGTGTGTGTAGCATGTAATACTAATGGGATCTGATTGCTCTTGATCTCAGTGAGGCGGCAGAGTTTCTCCCTTCTTGCCAAGTCAGTGTTTCTTTATCCAGTAGTTAGTGCATGTGGATGAACAGCTGACAATTTTTTCTTCTCCACACTCAGTGACTCCAAGGGTGCTTTTTTACAGACGTAAGGGCTGTACTAGAAACATATAACAGCACTTTGGCAGCAGCGTATTCCTTCTCTTCTCTGTCTCTGCATGAAATGTTTATACAGACCATAGCAGAGCCAGAAAAATAAGTCAGGAGGGCTTATTGTCTGACTAAAACATGTCCAAAAATACTTTTTAAAATCATGTTAAATAATAGGAAAATGACACCAGTACTGACTGCATCTGTCTCCTGTCTGGATGGGAGAATAAAAAGTGTACACAAGTGATTAAAAATACATTAACGGGAGCATCCGTCTCCTGACTTCATATTTGCCGGTCCCAGGGGCTCCAGCGGCTGATGCATGAAACAAGCCAGTAGTCTATTTGTTTTGTTCAGTGCAGGTACCTTTCAGTTCCCATGGGTGGTTTGCCGTTAATGACTTAGCAGAGCAAGAGCGTAGGTGTAGGGGTGGGTTGGGATTAAAAGAGAAGGGAATATAAACTAGAGAAGAAGCTAATCACCAAAGGCTAATTAGTCTTTCAGATTTATGCAGAGGTGCTCAGGTTTCTAGTCTGTGCAATTTCAAGGTAACTCAGGCGATGACAGCGTTGTTTATTACTGTCAAATTATTGTCACATCTGATTTCTTGGGAGCAGATGATGAAGTTTACGTGCAAAAATGGTGTTTGAGGCTGAGGTTGAATTCTAATTAAAGGAACTGTGTGACATTTAAGGAATTGTGCTCATTTGCTTTCATGATGTGAAAAGATTTCTACCACTGTTACACCTTACATTAAATATGCAGCAGACAATACACTTATCTTAGCGCCACGACTGAAAGCATGCGCCTCTAAAGCTCATTAATTAACACATTATATTTCTTTTGTTTCATCAGTGCTGAAACCAAAGTGTAAAAATGTCAATTTGGACTGTTTCTTGTCTGAGTTAAGTAACTTCCTGGAGGTTCTAACCAAGCAAATTTACAAAAGTTTCTTTTCACACTTAATATAATTAACTAATAATATAAAATATAATGTGTAATTTTGTGTGTTTCTAAGGTGGTGGTTTTGTGATATTGATTTATCAGTGTGCTTGCAACTTAAAACCTGCTCTGAACCACATTTTTCCAGCTTCTATGACTTCACTCTTGCTATTTAAGACCCAGGCCTTGTATTACCTCTGCAGTTCATTCGTGAATCACTCCTAAACCTTAAGCCTTAAACACAGCCTGTTTCCCCCAGATTGAATCCCTGCCCCACTGGTCACCTTGCCCGCCAGCCATTCGTGCCCTACTCAATCCTCAACAGGCTTTATGTGTGTCAGGGCTGGAATGGAGTGTGCCTGCTTGCAGACAGCCTAGTGGGATTGCAGCGTCCACCCAGCTCTCCCTTTATTACCTCCATCTGTTTCCTGTGAGTGAGCCCCAGCTGCGGCGAAATAACAGCGGAGTATTTGGGAAAAGCATCAGCCTGATTTAGGAGTCCCAGCACTCCTGCCGCCGCCCTCTTTTCCACACTCCGTCGTGCAGAGGCTTGCCGTGCTGCATTTCACACAGGCAAATTCCTAAATGCTCGGACAAATCTTCCCTCTTTTCCAATTCTTTTCATTTGTCTCTTCTTACCATTTCCTGCTTCCTCATCATGCTCTTGTTGCTCTCCATCACCTCCATCCTCATTCTCTCCCATCACCTTTTAACCCCAGTCTCTCTTGAATTTTTAGGATGCTCCTCTCCCTGTAGGCGCGAGCGGTGCATGCCCTTGGGGTTAGTTTCATCTAACCCTCCGTTTATAGATTGTTCAATTTCCTGTGAGCTCATTTTGCTTGCACACATGCAAACCCACATACACACATGCACATACAACAGAGAAATCCTGATCCGTCCCCACCGTTTTCTCCTGCTTCTCCTCCTCTCAGTCTTATCAATAATTCAAACCTCGCTGATGGCAGCCCAGGCAGGGTGAGGCAGTGGAGGCAGCTCGGGGCTTTGAACAGAAGGTCAGGCCTCAACAGGGCTTCAGGGATGGCATTAATTAGATACTTCCTGGTGCCCCCTAAACAAACACCTCCACACTGGAACTGCTCTCATTACCCTTCCCCTCGCAACAGGTCCCGTAGACTCTGACATATCCGCACAATAACACCAGCCGCATTTGCCCTTAACTGCTTGCCTGGGAGGGGTCCCTGCCTTAACAGTCAAACTCTCCCTCCTTTGCGTTAAATACACACAGATACACACTCGCAAAACCTGACCTTGATCTGTTACCAACAACCAAGCCCACTGTAGCAGCTATTTCGGTCTCCCACTAATACCCCAGTGTTTATGCTCTTCCTCGTCTCGTCACACCTCTCCATTCTGACCTCCAGGCCGACCTCTGACGAGCTGATCCCTCTTTCTCCTCCTCCTCCCTCACTCCCACTCACCCTAGTTTCTGTCCCAACACCTCATTACAAGAGTGATGGCTCACTCACGCTCCCCATCAGGCTATCCGAAGCAGACACCTCCATCCTGATCTGTGCCCATCCATCTCCCCGCCAAAAAAAGAAGGAGGAGGATGGTAAAATAGAAAGTGGGTGTCAAGGTAGACAGATCCATTGTAAGAGAACTACAACTAAAATTAACACTAGATAAAATACTTTAAAAAGTTAGTCTATTTTAATAGATGGTATAATAAAGAAACTATTTACTGTACATGTTGCTAAAATACTTTCCTTTGAGACTATGAATTTGCATGCTACAAAAAGTCTGTGATGCAACATTTCTGCTGAAATATACATCATTAAAATTTCTGCATGGGCACTTTTGGTTAAAAATGATTAAAATCCTAACTTTGATAGAAAATTCCAAACTGTGATCTCATTATATTTTCAGAGAAAAAGGATGAAGTTGCAGCTCAACAACTGTCTAAAACTATCAAAGAACCCTTGAGGTTAAACCCCCTGGTTTTAGTGGCATGACTACAACATCTGCGAGGGATTTTAAAACCTCCCCTATCTCGTCGTCCTTCACCCTCAAACCATATCGATGTCTAACCACTGTGGTCAAATACACCGACATACACACAACTCCACCACAGGCCACAAAGAAACAGTTTATCGCTGAGGCAGCCAGGCTGGGGGAGTGCAGAGCACACAGTTTGCCTTGAGGCATTCCTTGAGCTTGTCTTTCCAGCAAGATAAAGGATGAAGGGGTTGTCTTCCTTCCCTGCATAGTAAGTCTGATTTAAAGGGGAAACAGAGAGAAGCCAAGATACCTCTCCCTCCCCTGCTGCTCCTGCTATTGATTGAAGACTAGCAGGGGGAATGAATCGGCTGGCTATCCGTTGGTGTGCCATCAAGAGCCAGACGGGAAGCTTAAGATTGGAATCTTCTGTGTCTCCCAACACCTGAGGCCTCCGGCATACTAAAGACCCCTCATCCTAATAAAAACCACAGAGGGTATTCTGCACTAGCTTTTGGACCCTTCAATTTACCCTGCATCCACTCTTTGTTGTTCCCCAACAAAGACAATTCAGACCTGAGCTCTCTAGTCCTTTATCCCTGACCTCAAGCAGACAATGTCACCACACTAAATATTGGTTTTCATGAGTCAATTCTCCCTGGAGCTCCTCATTTCTGTTTTAAATCCACAGCCGAAAAACAAAGGCTGCTGGAATTGGATATTAATTGTGTTCCATCAGAGTTGATTACTAGGAGAGGTGCGCACATGTTTGTTTATGTGCTTGCCTGAGTGTGCATGTGTGTGTGTGCGTGTGTGTGTATGTGTGTGTGGACATTGCGTGGGCTGGTGATTCACAAATCTATTTTGGTACTGGGCAGAAGCAACGCTGAGCATATAATTACAGTCATTTCTGTCTGTGACGAGAACTCTGACAGAAATCACCACATGATGAGCCCTGCAGGTCAATAGAGACACACATGCTAAGAAGTACAAGCACACAATACCATGCATTTATACACTTAAATACATCTACAAGTGTACAGTCATGGGCAGACACACAATTTAGCAACTCAAATTTCAAGGTTTTGTATATAAGAAGTTCTGTGGGATATTTGCAGTGAAGATTTAGAAAGAGGATTTGCCCATCAGGGAACTACATATTCCTTCATCACATTATAAGCAAGTTTGATAAGTTTCCCCTCATTGGTTGCAAGCATAATTTGCACAAGTGGAGCTCAGATACTACACCCAATATCATTTTTCAGAGCAGAGAGATTAACTTTCCTCAAAAATGACTGTTTTGGAGGCCTCAGGGTTTGATGTTATTCTCCATCTCGCTCCTTATTTCCTGTCAGCTCCCTAATAAAAAGATATAAAACCATCAGACAGTGCAAGCTCTTAAGGGGAATAAAAGGTAACCTTTTCTAGACTATTTGCCTACAGATTTGAAAACTAATATACATAATGCATGGTTTCAGCTCAAAGTCTGGCTGGTGATGATTGGTTACCTAGACAACATGACAATAGCACCAAACTTGGGAGTCAGGACCCTGTAAAATTTTGAGATGAGTCAAGAAAACTAAGAATAAGAAAACAATGAATTCTAATAAATAAAATTATGTTCATTTTTCCATCATTTTATCCTTTCAGAACTCTAAAAATGATCTCTCTCAAAAACCTCTTGCTCACAACTAACATGCAGCCCATAATGAAGGACCGCAATGAGATGAGATCTACATTTTATTTATTTATTATTATTACTATTTAACTTTCTAATTATTCTTCTGTTTTGTTTTTTCACTGGCTCCCTTATGAATACATTATGTATTGTTACACACTTCTCCTTTTTATGTGAATGTTAAAGTAGGTTCAGAGGCTAATTCTAATTGTTGCTACAGTATGTTATGTATTTTTAATGTCCTACTTAAATGTGTGTTATTAAAGTGCCTGGGATCTTAGATGGATGTCATTCATCCTCTCTTATATTACTCCCTGTGATCTCACTATGGTCACTATCTAACAGAGGAACAAATGACTGAAACGGAAGAAATGAATGAAAAATCTCAAATTCTGCATTCATACATATATTGATACTACATTACAAGAGCAGAGGTCACAGTCCCCATGTCTTAAAGGCTATAACTGACTTAAACAATCTTAATAAATTCCTTTCTTGGCCCTCTTTTTAATTCTAAGGCTTACATTCAGCTCAACACTATGGGCATTAAGGATTCTCACTAGATGTTTTATTCAGTACAAATCTTGTTCATTTACCAATGTGCTTTGTGCCAAGTAGACAGAGTTGTCTCCTCTCTTCAGCTGTGAAATTAAAACTCTGGAGAAGAAAAAAAGAAATAACCCTGGAGGGCATCGCAGAAAGCACTGTGAAGGGAAATATGGCTGACCTTACATGTGCATATACATCTGTGTGCGGTGATGCATGCACAAACAGCATGTCTGTGTTTCAGCACACTCAAATGCTCCATGCATGATCCTGGACTGTAATTACAGTGTACAGTGGAAGTGTATATTTATATGTGTTTTAGTGAGTGTTCTGTTTACTGTAAGTCGTGCATGTTGGCATAGTCGAATGCTGTGTGTGATTGAGTGTTTATAGTCTGACCTGACCTTCATTATGGGACCACACAGAGAAGGCAGGCAGGGGTCAAACACACTCTGCCGGGTGCTGGTGACAGTAGTAGGGAGGAGGTAGACTTTATAAGCGATTAGTGCAGAGCCCCAGGGGGAGCCAGCTCCAATTACTGCACACAGCTTGCTTCCCAAGCCATTGAGGGAGCCTAACAGCATTCTACTAAGCTGCAGATACCACATCTGGAGGAGACATCTCTTTTGTCGAGCCAACTAGACCTCTGATAGACTTCAGTGTAGAGATTAAGAAGCTCAATCAGGAACAGAGCTGTCAATTATACCAAGGGTTGCATTGAGGACAACAATTTATCTTGTTTGTGAGGAAAAATGTGATTTCATGCACACACAAATGTCAACATGTAAAGTGTTATCTCTCATCTTTGTGTTTTCCTCCATCTGTCTACTTCCTCTCCTCTCCTCAGTTACGCTCTTTAGGATGTGAGTGTCAAAGTGTCAGCCTGCAGATTACCATAGCCTGTGAATGAGCTAATTTCCCGTTTCCATGGTCACAGAATAAGCTGTCAGTCTCGGTATGTCAGATGTTATAAAAGCAAACCATCCATTAGCACCCTCAAACATGCACCATCCACACTTAGCATCACACACACACCTTGCATTCATCTCAGTCAATTTTACACAGAGAAAACAACACTGAAAAAGTTGCTATTTCGACAGATGTGCATTTTATCAAATGATGAATAAATATCTTTTTGAGTTTCTTCCTGAATTACATCTTTCAATGTGTTTGTCATATTCATGTAGTACATTATCTTCAACAGAAGGAGATAATGTACTAAAAGCTTTCTGACATCTGTGAATGATATTTGCACCCAAAAAAGTCACATATAAATCAGATTATTTCACATAGTTGTAATTTTAAATGAAACCATTGACATTCATATCCATTTTAGGTGTGAATATTACCAGAATGTTTCAAAATGCATTTAATAAAGACATATATATTTACAGTGTTGCCTAATATTGTTGTACTAAGTGTTGATGTAAAACCAACACAGTGTGTATTTACCTCCAAACAGTGAGTCTTCATAATTTTACATTATGTGATCAAAAGTATGTGTACTTTTAGTGTGGGGCTATTTTTTTTTTTTTTCTCGAAGTTTGAACATGGCCACTTTGCTTCAATATTCTGACAGTATTGTGTTTCCAACTTCCAGTCTGGAGAAAGCCAAATCCCATAAGCCCAAAGCAAAGTCCATAAAGAAATGATGTTGTGAGTTTGGTGTTGTAAAAACTGCCTGACCTGTAAAGAGCTCTGACCTCAGCCCCATCCAACACCTCTGGGATGAACCAGGAAGCTGAATGCGAGTCAGGTCTTATCATCCATCATTGTTGCCTGACCTCAGTAACCCTCTTGTATCCAAATGAGAGAAAACCCCTGCAGCCAGGCTCCAAAATACTGTGAAATCCACATACATACACAGAAGTCATCTATGAGAAAGATCTGCTGCATATATATTTCATGTGTAAACCAAGACACTTTAGAATGCCAGAGAAAAATTGGTCATCTTCAATTGCTCCTTTGTGATGAGCATTTTAACTTTTTGTTCAATTGTCTGGTATTTTTCATTGTCAGTGAATAATAAAAAGATACTGCACAAGATAGTCAATATGTCAAGTAAGATTACTGGACAACAGCAAAATTGCATGTCGTGTGAGTCCTGAGTGATGAGGAGAGGACAGGTGATTATTAAAGATGTATCACCTCCACTAATTAGCATATCCCTTCAAGCAGATGGTAGAGGGCGCCATCCCTCCAAACCAACCGTGGTTGCAGATCATTCTGGCCTACTAGTTTTGGATTGCTGAATAAATTGTGAAACAAATATAACTGAACCTCTGTGTGTGTGAGGGTTCTACACCTTATAATATGGAGAGCACTTCAGTGATATGTTAGGTCTGTATGTATATGTCTGTGATTACATTGAGGTCTTTTTTTGTTGGTGCTCTTGTCATTGTTGGTATTGTAGTGTATTGTTGTGGCACATGATGACTTTCTGAAAGGACTAATAAATATCTATCTATACTTTTGACATGTAGCACATACTTATTAAGGATATGTCCAATTCAGACCTCATGTCATTCAAGACAAGTTTGAGTCTGTTCTCAAACCAAGCAAATTGAAAGCCAACTGCAAATCCTTCAGGTCTCCTGGGACTTGGGAATGTTTGCTCTCAATTCTTAATTGAAGTCAAATCTTCAGAGATTCAAGTCTCAAGGAAGTCATACATCACAGAGGTCAAGTCCAAGTCAAGTGGTCAGTATGACTTATTCTGGCTTGAGTCTCAGTGTGAATTTGTTGAGAGAGCAAGCTCATCATCCATTTTAGTATAGCCGTTCTGGAGCTTTCGATCATATCACAAGATCTTGATGTATAAATTTAAATTATATTTATACATATAAATATATTTCTGTAATGTGTACTCTGATTCATTTTTGGCTCATCTGTGTTCATATTACCAAAAGTCTAAAAATATGAATCTTGAATCTACTGAGGAGGATGAAAATATCCATCCACCCACGTCTGATCCTTTGGGTTTCCAAGTTTAAAATCAGGACAAGAGACAAACACAATGAACAGAGCAGGCAGTAAATGCATACATTTCTCTGTGGATCTACTGAGACAGAAACAAAGAGATAAGGACAGACAGAGCTGGAATAAGAGAGGGAGAGGCAGGGAGCAAAAAAAACTTTTCTTTGTTTATTTTGAGAGAAGCCACTACCCCTGGGAAGATGGTATTTTTCTTTTATCTGACTTAGTTCTCACCGGCTATCTAATTACAGCTTAAGCAGACATTAATGGTAGTTATAGTTGAAGCATTAAAGTCAGTGGGACCAACGACAGTTACTGTACTGCTCTTTGAGGGGAAACTTCTTTTTAAATCAGCAGATGATTTTTAATTTCATCTTTGTGTTGAAATGCAGATTTTGCAACAATGAGGTTTGTGTATTGTGAGCCAAGTACAACAGTCTCCACGCCAGTAACGTGTTCCATGTCCAGAAGAGGCTCAGCTGCAGAGGCTGACCTCAGTTATCCATAAACATCTCAGACATAAACACATAAACACACAAACACACATGCGCACAGAGAACCTAATCCCCTTTTCCTTACAAGGGACTAAATTGGATTAATGCTTGGACCATAAGGACTCGTTCCTTCATGGCTTATAGCACCTGAAAGTGCTGTGACAGTATCATCCTCTGTGAGAACAAAACTCTAAATGGAACCTGACCAAAGAGATATAAATGTGCTTTTCAAAGAGCAGAGATCCGTAGTAAGAAGAGATTACCTCTGACCACATAAAAAAAACCCAAGTCAAGGTGGGAAAAAAGTCTCCCTTCTCCACTATTAAGTATTTTCCACCTGGTTAAACCACACAATCTACTTCAATGCGAGCAGAACGGTAAAATCTGCTCCTCAAAGACGAAACGGGTGAGATCAAAGCAGTCAGAGCGCTGCAGGAGAGCAGCAGTAACCAAGGCAGCACGGGATGTTCTGTCCTGACACACACAGAGGCCATCGTCCCAGACACACCAACCCTCCTTACACATGTTGCTGTACTTCAGCAGCTGTAATAAAGCATCAGGAGAGGAACAGTGTCTGGTTGCTCTCTCCATCCATCAAGTTGCATACTCATTCAGCTGGGGCTTACACATGTATTCACAGTTGGCAGCGTTGGGGTCGGATTTAATACCAGCCAGCCTAAATTGCTGAGTGACCTTTTGCTTGCTGCCTGAATTGACAAGTTTGTGAAAAGGTTTCCGCTCTCTTGCTGATGGATCCCTGGGATAGCTGACACTGACGCACACCAGAAAGCAAAACAAAGCCAGATAGAAGAAGGGTTTGGGGTGGGGGGGTTAGGAATGTGTAAATGTGGTTTGTTTGGACTTTACAATGTTTGGTTTCACGCTGTCTTGTCATTTTAGAGTTATGACAGCTCAGACAGAGCATAACACCAAAGTTATAGCTAGTAATTGGATAGGGCAAAGGGCTCTCTGTGTGTGGTCTATGGAAGCACTCATATGTCCCATCCAATCTTCATGAAGAGCCACAAAGCTCAAACTCAGCTCATCAACTGCTTTTTCTTACATTGAACCCATACAGTCTATGATTGAACCACAGCTTGTCAAGCAATGATCTTTCCTTTTCCCCGCTGTGGTGTGAGCGTGATTTGGAAAAGTGTCAGGGTTGACTTGGTCTACCACCCCATGCCATCTGGCCTCCCCCCCTGCTGTGGTGATACAGACATCAGTGAATGACAGCGTGTGAACAACCTCTTGTGGATTTAGAAGGATTGCACATCAACAATGGGCGGCTACATACACGGGACATCTAATCAGCCCGGTTTCACTCTGCGTTTGTTTTCAGAGGAGGCGCTTGTGCAATAAGAATGTGAGAAGGGCACTTGAGGACTTTCTGTTCCCACCGCTGCTACTTCAGTGATTCACAGGCAGCATTTTCCCACCTCCAAGCTGCAAATCAACATAATTAATACTTGAGTAGACCTGGGTGTCTATTCTTTTCCTCTCTTTGTTTTGCTTCTTTTTTTTTTGCATCTCTCTTTAGACTCTACTAATAGAGCACTGCCTACAGGTCTTCATTTGGGCTGGTTCCGCTCCGTCTGAGAATATTGACGTACACACAACACTAAAATAAACTGCTCATTTAAAGAAATAATTTGACTTTTTGGGAACTAACCCTTTTTCCATTTTCTTGCCAAGTGACATGTTGATAGCACTGTTGTACTGTTTGTACGCTAAGTATGAAGCCACAGCCAGTAGACAGTTAGCTTAGCTGAGCCTAAAAACTGGAAACATGGGAGAACAGCTAGCTTAGTTATTTCCATCTAACTCACAGCAAAAAGCCAATAAGTGTATTTTCCAGCATGTCAAACTATTCCTTTAAAACCAACCACTACGCTTCAGTACCCTAAGGAGGTAGAAGACGTCATCATAATTTATCCATCATTTTTACATCCTTGCCCCACCCTCGTGCCTTTATTGTACATTTGAAACTATCTGACTTCTTTCTCAATCATTATTTATGCCCTTGTGCTGTCTTCCCATCACTGTCCCAGCCCTGCATTCGTTTTCTTCCACTCTGAGCAGTCCTCTTTTACAGAGCTCCCCTGGGGTCAGCTGAGCAAAGAAAAAGGTCTGTGTGTGTAAATCTGTACTCTCTGTTTAGAAGTCTCTGTGAATGGTTTACAGTTATGCGTGCACTCGAATTACAAATCCATACCTACCGTTGCTATGGAGACGAAGCAAGTCTGTTTTGTGTTACCCGTTCAAACTCTAAAATGTATTTCACACTGTTTCATGGACACACACACACACACGCACACACACACACACACGCACACGCACCCACACACACACACACACACACACACACAGGAGAGCATTATTTTATTATTTTAAAGTGTGTCCTTGACTGAATCTAAGGTGTATAGGTTTGTTAGCAGCTGTTCTCGCTGCTGTTCAAGCAACTACTGTGCATTTAGAAATCTCTAGCTTCGGTAGGCAGAGATCTCCAATAGTCTGTTCTCACTAGACTAACCTAACCCGAACCTTAACCACTGACCCAAAAAGCAGCATTTTACCAACTGGGGACATAGCTTTTATGCACAATTGCATGAACTGTACCCAGTCAACTGGTCTTTAGTCTGATGTGTAACCCCCCACCCCCCACCCCCAACCCACACATACACGCACACACACACACACACACAATGGTGGATTGAGGAAGACTCAGTGCTTTAAGAATGATGATTTCATATTAAATATCCTCAATATAAAATTAAATAGGCAACTTCCCACTTAACAATCAATTGTGTTTGAGCACTGAGTTTGCCAACCTGAGGGTAGGCCTACAGTTTACAAATACGTGGACATGGAATCGTAATTCAAGGGCGCAGATTATGAATCACAGAGCATATTTTATAAACCGTGTGCACAGATTCTTTTAACTGAGAGTACAGGTGTAAACATGGATCCTTTTTTCCCAGCTGACCCCAATAGGGCTCCAGATTTTTTTGTTGCAAACACAGCCAACAGCCTTCACTCCTCTCTGTGTTCCTTTGCAATCTCATTTTCCCTCCCCTTCTGCTGGAACAGGTTGATTTGAATGCAGAACTGCAGCTTTCTCAGTTTCAGTCAAGCTGCAGGCCATCTATTAGATCAAGGCCTGTGCTTTTTCATCTTTAGACAAGGAGAAGAACAAGAATCTCCCCAGTTCCTTGTCTGAATGGTGCCCAGAGCTGCCCGGCCTTTTAGCTTTACCCAGTGCATCATCAAACGGACAGTGAGAGGGAGGAACGGAATAAGGGAGATTGAGGAGCGATAGACAGAGCTGAGATCAAGGTCCCGGCGGAGGCCAGCACTCCCACTCGCTCCACGCTGATGACTCACAAAAAGAATATCTGTCGGTCAGCTTACCCTGAGCGGCACATTTCAATGAAAATGGAAGAAATGGGACATAGAAAAGAACTCACCCTATGATGGGTTCAAACACAGGGGCGCATGTGTCATAAAATAATGAATACAAATGTGGGATACTGAGCTGTGATTTGTTTATCATATGAAATAAGGGCAATGTGAGTGACCTGGAGCCATAATCAGCATTCATACTGTATATATCACTGCACTTACAGTATATGAGGTGGGTGTGTAGGAAGACTTTCCAGCCTGCACCAAGGCAACAGGCTCATGGACAGCTCATATTATGCATGTTCCTACATTGTTAGTTGTCAGCTGTTATTGTGCTTTAAATTGTCTCCACTGTTTTCACTGTTTTCACACTTCCAATTATCAAATCATTTATTATAAGAAAAACCTGTTAGACCATGAGTGATGTTCTCCCCAATGTAAAAATGGCTTAATTGTTAATGATAGTCACATTTTTAATCATTACCGATGCTGCTTTATTGATTATAAAACCTTTGTTTAGCTTATAAATCTTCTCTCAGCTGTATTAGATCACCTTTGCTCTGTCTGAAGACTCTGAGTTTGAGAATTAGACTTTAACTTACTCATTCTTTTATGAACTTATGGCAATATACTATACTCATTTATCATCTTGATTCAATTAGAGTGAGTGAACAACTGAAAGTGCATTTAATAGAGTTCAGTGCTCAAATGACAAATGGATAATACCATAGTTGAATGCCATATTTTCATGTTAAATTGGTCTTATAACAGTCATACAAACATATTCTCAATTTAAAATCTTATCTAGATTTTTCAGAACTCACTGTTTTTTGAAGATGGACCCATGTTTTGGGGCACACCCTTAAAAAGTATTGGTCATGATCCAGCCAGCTGTGAATACGCCTGTTGTTGCTATGATAACAGCTTCATCATTAATTCAAGCTTACATTGAAAAAAAATGAAAAACCCAGGCATCGATCAAATCATCGACAATCAAATCAAGCTCGCTCTATTATCCATGTGTGATGAGGAAGGCCAGATGTCATTTAACCACTTTAAACAAAAAGGGAGGAGACTGTGATTAAAAAAAGGAGTTATGAGATGACTGAAACATGTACAGCACTGTCACCTAAAAATGGACCACCTCAACCAACCCAAGTCTCACTAAGCATCATCCTTTCTCATCCTATCTGCCCATCTCACTACACAGCCGTGCCTCTGAGCGCTGTTCTCCTGAATGCCTTTGTCAATGCACTCTTGGCAGCATCCTATGAAATAATACATCAAGGACTAACACGCACTGCAACACAAGTTTTACAAGCTGTAAACATACTTTCGGCATTGTCGTGGTTTTAAAACGTTTAGAGACAGACCGCAGAGGAAATGAGCTCTGAATGCTGCTGCAGTGATGTTGTAATGAGCTCTTGGTGGAGTTCAACACATCTGTCATTTGTCATAGCCACCACCCATTAAGGTCAAGGGAATTTTTCAAAGTAAGCTTCATGCTGAGTTTTTAAAGCCCTTGCTACCGATAGAACTTGTGGGTGTCTGCTAAATTGAATGATGGCCCTGAAAACAGTATGGGTATAGATCATTAATTTCAAATATACAGAAAAGAAAAAAATTGGCATTGAAGAATGGCTCTCAGTCTGGATACGGAGCTGAGTTTGGGGTCTGTGTCCATCTAGTGTTCAGACATGGTAATTGAAGTAGGATTACAATGAGAGAAAATGAACTGCTGTGTATTTTACAGGAATGTAGTGTGGTTTCCTGAGCTGAAAAGTAGCTATATGTCAGTATGTGACTCAGTTTTGTGCTACACCTCAGTAAGATTTTATTTTTCCACCATTGTCATACAGCTGTGAAGTGATGTGCTGATTATGTGAAATAGTAGCTACCATCAAGTCACAGAACATCCAGGGGTAAATCTTTAAAAACAAATGCAGTGCTCGGCTTTAACCACCATTTTATTTGGCATAATTTAAAATCATCTCACTGTTAGTTCATTTATACAAATATGCTTTTGTTATATATAAAACAATTACAAACAGATTTCTACAAATCAAGTTCCCAGTGTAAAAGCGTAGTACCACGCACACGGTAGCATACAGCTCCAGGACACAGACGCAGAGAGCCCACAGGTGTATGTTCCACTTCAACAGCGTTATCTGAATGAAATTAGGACATGGCCAAAAAAAAAAAAAAAAAAAAAAGCTCACCGCAGTTGACAGTTTGACATATTGTGTGCTTACATTCAACCTTTCACACACCTAACTGGGAAATTTTCACACATTTTTTGGCAGACCGCATTGCTGTTGTTACACAAAACCTCTGACTCGAGTTCCACTTCAGTCAATGTAGACTTAACAAAAGGCCACAATCTAGGCTGACTCAATATATAGCCGCTCGAAAGAATAAATGAGGATAATTATAGTAAAAGGGCTGGTGTTATTACTGGCAGCTGTAAGCACAAATAAGCTACCACCAGTCATTACTAAAAAATTTTTTATAAAATGTATAAAAACTCTCAGAGGTGACAAGGCACGTTCCACCTACACAGCTCTTGCTAACTTGCTTTTATGTGCGAGTTGTGTTTGTGTCTGTGCTCTCGCTGCACCATGCAATGCAGGGATGTAAACCACAATCTGTTAAGAGCTGTGGGCCGCGAGTGCTCGTTTCACAAATGCATACAGACTTGCTGAGCGAGATGTCAGTTTAGCACCTGTGTCTTATAAAAGAGGGCTGTGAGAACGGGTGTGTTTACTGGCAGGAACTAAGGCAGAAAGCTTTTGAAAATTTACAAAAAAATGAAACCCAGAGTTGGTTGGACCTGTATTTGAAAGGTCTCGTGGCACTATAATGAGAACCTTTGGGTTTGAAATAGGAGCGTTGCTGTGGTCTTTGGTTTGGATAAGGCACCTGACCAAATAAAAGGCTCCTATCATGTTGTAGATACACTGCTGTTACATGGTAGAAAAATTGACAAGGCTGCTACGACACTGCTCCATCCAAAATGAAATTATATTCAACTAAATCAGACAATACAGGAAAAGAAATATATAGCCTAGCACAAGCCAGTTAAAACATATTCTGGTATTATATGCTACACTGAATCAATTATGCAGTGGTCATAGTCTGCTGACCTTAAATGTAAGGCAATAACGCAATTGACAAAGGGTCGTTATGAGTTCTGATTTAACAAATCTGACTACAACACACAAACATCTTACTGATCAAATAAACATAGGCTATTACAAAAAATATATTCAACTTTGGCCATAACCACACTTGTAGGTTAACAAACATTTGAGGAGTAAATTTACAGAGTAAATTCAACATAATTAGACAAAATACAGTCTCTGTGACCCCCGCCCTGTCGAAAAGGTCATTCTTAGGCATGTTTTTAATGGCACTCGGTGTAAGTCTCAAGAATAAGACGTTGACAGAGGAGAGCTGTGTTACAACCTGACTTTCTGATCATCCACTTGAGAAATCCAGTACCAGCATGGGTTAATTTGGCCAAGGCCTTACTACACCTGCTCCTCTATTACTGAAGAGGGCAAATGGTCGGCTGCTTTTAATGGGTCCAGCTTATCTTCAAAGGCCTACTGGCTCCTCCATGCGTGGCAACGAGAGCAGTGAGAGAGGCTCGAAGGACAGCCTCCCCGACAGCTCTAACATGCCAGACTGAGCACAAGTGGAACTGCAGCGCTACAGCTGAAACTCTAATCTGTGCATACTGGTTAGGGGGAACTGGCATTTATCCGGGAGTCATCACACCTTGTCTGGACTCAAGCTGCTTGAAATTAAAACTTGCTCACCCTCTACTTGGTTGTTCATTACATCTAAATAGGCAAGTCGAAGCATTCATAATGGTTAAGTTGCTTGAGACTCATGAGATGCAACCTAGGTGAGAAGTATGAGGTAGTCACTATTTCTCCACCTGAACAAAGGTAGATCTCTTCTCTCCAGTCAAACAGGGTAGCTTGGTTGGTTGGTTTGGATGTTGTTATGGCTTGTGACAACCATGATCAGCATTTTGTAAGGCAAAGCAGAGAAGCTATAAATCTAGAACAGATGTAAAATTGGAAGAAAGTGTAAATATCAAAAGTTAAAATGTAAGAAAAATAGAGGAGATCTGGTCTGTTGCCTTCATTTTGGCATAGTCACTTTGGTGATGATGACAACGGTGGTGAAATCCTCCAGGAGATGAATAAGGAAGAGAGGAGTAGCAGAAGAGCTGAAAACGAAGTCTTAACTGCTGGAGGTGGAGTGGAGGCAGCCAGATGACGACTTTCATTCCTCAGCCTCTCTTTGCATCTGTGGATCCCCCATGATCCCCCTCCACAGTCCAAATCTGGGAACCATTTATTACAACAGCACACACTTCTTGGTGTTCTTTTTCGTGACTGGGTACAACACTGCCCTCACAGCTTCAGCAAACACCTCCCTGACACCTTCCTGCAGCAGAGCTGAACACTCCATGTATTTAACAGCCCCAATTTGCTTGGCAAGGGCGTTACCCTGCTGCTGGGTGGTGGGAGCCAGGCCTTGCTCTTTCAGCTTCTTCACTGTTTCTGCATCTCCCCTCAGATCCCTCTTGGTGCCCACCAGTAGGATGGGCACGTTGGGGCAGTGGTGAGACACCTCGGGATGCCACTTGTGCCGGACGTTGGCGTGGGAGGAAGGGCTGCCAATGGAAAAGCAGATGATGAAGACGTTGGTCTGAGGATAGGAGAGAGTGCGCAGGCGGTCATACTCCTCCTGGCCTGCTGTGTCCCACAAGTTGAGGCTGACAGTGCGGCCATCCACGCTCATCTGAGCGCTGTAATTGTCAAACACTGTGGGAATGTATTCTTCAGGGAAAGCGTTGGTGGTGTATGAGATGAGTAGGCAGGTTTTACCAACTGCCCCATCACCCACCACCACACACTTTATGGTCTGCATCCTGCCTACGACCACTGGGGCTGCAGCACCTGACAACAGAAAAAGGGCATCTGGGTAACTACTAAATACAACTCTGTGATGCTGAGCAAAAAGATAGGTGGAAGAATTGTACAATTCGTATTGATTAAGGAGACACTGACGTCCTATAACTCTGAAACAACAGTTTATAAAGCTTTTCACCCAGTTAGCAAACGAGCTAGCCGCCGCCTACATTAGCTCATCGACGTAATTAACGTTACATAGCTTAGCTAGTTTCAGCCGTCCATTTATCAACAACTTCTTGAAAATTCAAAGCAGTGGTTACTGATTTCAGGACAACAGCTGAATCGAAGGCGAGATGGCGATCTTATTGCGTTTATTATGCCGTCCTGATCACTTTAGGATACTAGGCGTTCCCCACTGGCTAGCATCAGGCTAAGGAACTAGCGCCTTTGGTGGTTAACAAGCTAACTAGTTAGCAAACAAGTTGAAAGTTAATTTGCAAGCCACTTCTTCAAAAGGTCTGTTCACGACCCGACAATTGCCTACAAGTTACTCGGAAAATTACATTATCTTCTAATACATTTCTTAGATGTAATAATTGGCTGTAACAATGACATTTAAGGGGTTTTGTGACTTACCGCCACTTGGCTTTCGATCTCTTTTTGCCTGGTATAGTCAATCACAGCCGCATCCGGGGAGCTGTCCATTACGTAAAAAGAGACGTACGGAAATGCAATGCAAGCCGGGAGTTGTAGTTCCATTTTGTGATAGTTGTTTCTGTGACACTAGATGGCGGTGTTAAGCCAATGTGTAATACTACTGCTACCACTGCTACTACTATTACTACTAACAATAATAATAATACTTTGAATCATATTTTGTGTCTGATTTTGTTCCTCAAAATAAATTATTTTGTTAAAATCCTTTAAATCACACCTTCCTTCTCCCTTCTATAAAAAATCTATAAATATGTAAACATATTTCACAGAGAAAGTTTCCACTCCACTCCAAGACTGAACTCCACTTTCAGCAGATGAAGGTGAAAACAGCCTCCTAGTCCAACTCTGTATACATAATTCTACACAGTGAAGCTCAAGCATCCAACTGTAGAAACCAAAAGAAAACATAGGCTATATGAGTAGAGTTGAACTTTTAAAATTAAAGTAGATATACATCTATGTAAAAATTACTACAATAGAGGTGAAAGTACATTAACTCATAATTGGGCTTATGCAGTATGGCCCCTTTCATAATGTTATATTATTTGATTATTGTATTAATATTACTGATGCAACAACATGGAAACAAAATTTTTATAATGTAGCTGGTCATGGTGGAGTGTTATGTTAATTACTTCATATGCTGTTGTATAGATTAATATTTAACAATGCATCATGTTTTATTTATATATATTTATTTATTTTATATTTTATGTATTTATGTAAAATCTTATTCTTCGAACTAATGTGTTAAATAAACATTACAGGGTAAAGCAATATGTAACTGAAATAAAGTGGAGTTAAAGTATATAGTGGCAGACAATGGAAATAGACAGGTACATGTACTTAGTTACTACATAACTGTACTTAAAAGGAATACTTTCCACCAGTGTTCACACTAATACAGAAAAAGGACCCAGCTACAAACATTTGCCTGCAATTAGGATCACATTCAGCTTCCAGATACATTAATTGTGTGTGGCATATTTTTTCCTGTGCAAGAGACATCCCTTTCTTCCTGGACTGCAAAGACAATACAGGACAACTTCATTTTCAATTCATTGGATAATTGACTCTAACAATCACTTTAAAATAATGTAATGTGCAACCTGTCTCTCAAAATTGACACATGCTGAAAAGTGTTTCCCTGACCCGACAGACTCCTATTCAACATTTTAACTGCTGTCAAGCTCATTACAAATGAGGGAGGCTGTTCCTGGATTTTTCTGTTAGCATTTGAAGAGACAGGATGCATAGAAGCCTGTACTCTTTTTGCTTTGGCTATACTCTTTCCTCTTGAACTTGCAAAATTCCCATCATTAAATGTCACCGTGTGTCACTGTGTATGCATACGTACCCAGCATAAAACAATCCTGTCTCCTGTCTGTTGGACCTCATCCTCTTAAAGCCCATATATCACTTATTCACCTTTAGACAGATCATTATTCTTTGTAGGCCAATGCTTTCAGATCCACGCAGTAACTAAAAGAGGGCTCACTTTAGACCACGCTGTCCTGCACCCCTAGAGACCCGTTGATGATGTCACCTCTATACACTGAGGCAGGTTAAGAGGCCAGCGCTGACCGACAACCGGACACTCAAGAACACAAAGAGGCACCAGTTTATTGCCTTTCCCAAGAGGTTCTGGCGTCACTGCGGCCTATAAAAAGAGAATTCCCACTGGGACCCTACACCCACAGTCACCCTCTACCCCAACCCTTGCACCCCACTATTCTGCCAGGAGATTCCCCGGGACGTCTGTAGCATTTCCATGACAACAGCCACAGACAGGATTGGGGGTGACTGTGTCAAGAGATGCAGTAAGAGGTCCAGATGAGAGGGAGAGAAAACTGAGGGTGACAAGAAGACAGAGGACAGCGAGATGCAGGAGTAGAAGTTGAGGAGGAACAGTGGGGACCGTGAACATGAAGGTTGTTAAAGCAAATGCTCGCCTTGAATACAAAATGTAAAAAAAAAAAAAAAGAAAAGTGTGAGAATATGTGAATAATACATACACAAACAGTTTCAGCTGATGAGCATCTTTTTCAGAGAGGAACACAACTATCCATACCACCGCCTTTATTCTTCTTTTCTTATTTACAAATTCACATAATACACTGAATAACAACCAATGTTATTCAATAACGTTATAGAATCTTTTGATATAAAACAAAAAAATTACAGTTATCATCTCCTTGGAGCCTCCTCTTCAGTTTGTAAAGTGCATCAGAATGATGAGGCTTCTCAACAAGAGGATGAAGAGTTCAACATTGTACCGAGTTGAGTTCGGATTATGAAGACTGTGATAATGCAGCGATCACTTAGCAGAAGGATCAGTATTCAAAACATTTGGACAATACCCTAAGATAAAATTAAATGCCAGAGAGATTGACACATTTTCCCAAATTACAATTCTTACAAAGCACATTTGTAGCACTGACTAAGCACAGAGTAGTGTTTTTTTTATTTTACTGGTGTGAATTGAATGTTTTCCTGATCTACACATGAACAGTTAAGATGGGTCTCCTTATAGTATCCTATTGCCTGCAAAGGACACAAATGGATGTGAAAAGAGGTAGGATGTAGAGGATATACTGTTCTGCTGGTGCATGAAATGCATCAGTGTGGCTTCTAATAAATGTAGAAGCACTTCAATGCATATACATTTCATAGATGTAGAATTTAGTGGAACTAGAGCTGATTAAGATCAGAAATCTACTGATGACCCCAAAGTCACCTGTACTGTATGTATTATACAGATATCCACAAAGGCATGAGAAGTTTGTACACATTGCACTTATTCACATCCATCACCTCCACAGTGGCGCCGCTGTAGTAGCCCGTGGTATTTTGGGACCAGGTATTCGTGAAGCTGTAGGGATTTTAGAGCTAGCAGGCGAGACACTTGTGCTTGTTGTCTTGGCAGTTTTACTTCTGGCTGCAGATATGACAGCCGTGCGTATAGTCTTGGCTGTACCAGAGGATGGGCTGTGGGCAGTGTGAGGCTGAGAGGAAACCTGAGTCTCAGAGTTTGGGGCAACTCGTTTGGACACGCGGAGAGGAATTCCCCTGATGAAGGCTGGCTGGGTGTTGCCTGAGACTTTCTCAGGCAGAGATCTGTCTGAGGCCCGACGGATCAGAGCGGACTTTCCTGGAGTCTGTGGCTCACTTACAGTTTGTGTCCTCTCGCGTGCGCTATTACTTCGTTTCACATCTGCCTGGACAGCAGCGGGCCGCGTGACAGGAGATGAGCGCATGGATATGCTGCGAGGAGCAGACAGACGGCTAGGAGTGTGTGGGTTTGTTGGGGCTGAGGTTCCATTTGAACGCTCAGTTTTAGAGCGCACCCTGGGAATGCCTGTACTATTGGAAGGTCCTGCACGTGACACGATTCCCCTCTTGGCCCCTATCCCACTACGCACAGGGTTCTTTAAATTTCGAGTCTCCTCCTTTGATGTGGGAGAAGCTGGAGTTGACCCCTCTCGAAAGTCACCCTCCCTCTCTTTCCTCCACTTGGAGCACAGGCTTGGCGTAGGTCTTGGGAGTGGTGATGTTAGGGGAGACAAAGCATCATAGGATCGCAGGCCTTTCACCAGAGTGTGGCACTCCAGTGTTTCACCCACACGGGAGTATGACCTTGCAAACTCCCTGTCAGGACTTGCTAAGTCAGAGTACTCTCCAGACTGTGACTGGCTAAACTCTGGTAGACTGGAAGGCATCCAGCTCTCCTCTACAGGTGTTGATGCCTCTTCTGTTTCCGTCTGCTTTGTTAGAGCTTCATCAGGTAAAGGCATCACAGTACTTGTAATGGTGGGTGTCCCTCTGTTCTGTGGTTGTAACTCTGCTTTATCTGGAGCATTTATGGATGATTGTGATTGGCTCTCAGATCTCTGGTACCTGAGCGACCCAGCTCTGCTGTCACTATGAGAAAGAATTCCACTTTCATTAATGGTCTTAGGAGCAGACTTATCAATACAAGATTTATTAGAATTACTCTGAAGGGGATGACTGTTGTCTGTCAGTGGCAGGCCAAAGCGTTGTCTGTGAGTGGAAAGCTGGCTTTGAACACACAGGGCAGATGTATCAGTGTTTATAGCAGCAGAGTTTGTACAGGGACCGGGTGAAGATTCAGTGTTCATCGAAGTCATGTGTTCACGTGACATCTTTTCAAGTCTACATGTTTCTGTTGGCTTCAGTTGGTCTTGTAGCACATATGATATGCTCTCTGGCCCTTCTTGCTTGACTGTGAAGCTACGTCCATGTTGAGAATGACTAAATGAAGCTTCCATACTGTGGTTGGCTGCTTGGTATTGGGGCTGAGACTTGCTCCTTCTACCCAGAACATTTCCTTGAATGGGGGAACATGTGCGATCCATCTCTGGAGAACTACAAAGCACAGTGGTTGTCTCATGGTCAGAGGAGCTATTAGAGTGATAACTGTTCGACGTCGGGCTGCTACCCAGCTCAGGGAAGATCTTGGGTATCGATGAGATATGGAGATGGGCGTCGCTTTGTAGGTGGTGGGAGTGTCTGCGGGAGTCAGAGCTTCTCAGGCTACGACGACTCCAAGTGTAGCTCAAGTTCTTCTCCAGGATTTTCTCCAGCTCGTCTTGGTTCTCCTGGACATGGGGCTCTCTGGTGGCAAGATTGAAACTCAAGTCCAGCCCCGTACAAACAGCTAATGAGCGACGCTTTGCCCCAATCTCACGCTGACGTTCCAGCCGTTTCTGCTCCTTCAGCTCCCGCTCTGCATTCTCCTGGTGACAAAGGTCAGAATCATTTGTCAGTGAGGTTAGTACTGAGTTCAACATATGTGTCTAATTCAAACATTTATATATCAATCGATCTAACCTGGACAGCTTTTTGGAAGCGGAGGCAAAACGAATTGAAGACCCTGCAAGCCTCCTCGAGTTTGAAAGTGCTATCATCCTCACAGAAGAACTCCACCAAAGCCTGACTTGACATCTTCATGCCCTCCACCTCATCCTCTGCCTCCTTCAACCGCTCCTCAGCCACCTGCACACAGATGGAAAGATACACTTTAGAGTCACCTTTTCCACTTCACATCTGTCTTCACATCGGTCTTCTACCAATGTATTTTCTTTCACAAAATACACGTAACATTTTGAATCAGATACTGGCTTGTGTGTTAAAATTTAGTTGAAGAGTGAGTACATCAAAACAATGTATGTTATACTGTACCTCCAGGAAAAGTTGCGTATGCTGCTGAATCTCAGCATCAGTCTGGATGTTTGCCTTGAGCGCCACCACTCTGCTTTTTAACTTCGATAAGTCCTCCAGCACAGACTCCTCACTCAACCTGAAAAACAAAAAAGGCATATAACACACAATAGTATTTAGAACTGTAAAGAAAAAAAACAATTCCTGCTCATAGCAGCTGGGTGCCTTTTTCCTGACACACGAATGTCTTAATTCACTTTATACTTGTTTTAGACTTGTATATTTGCTGAGACACAAATGCTATCTGAAATGATGGGATCTGGGTTTTGGGAACAGACTGACCTGGAGGCGGGGCCAACATGGCCTAGTTGGCTGGGAAATGACAGTAAACTCTGGTCCTTTTTCACAGCTTCCTGTGGCGACAAACACAAACTATTATCCAGCTATTGTTCCAAAAGATGCAACATGTCATTTGATAAGACTGACAAAAATCATATGCTCTGTGAAACAGTCTGGCTTGAGGGGCTGTTCTGTAAACACTGCGCAGCCAGACACAATTGTTTCTTGCAGAATGTCTATCAACACTTTAGCATTTTTCCCAAAACTCAACTGACTTTAATTCACATTTGACTAACAACTCTAATTTAATCCCTGCTTTGTTTATACTATTTACTTCCTTCTCTTTCTATTGTATATCAAAATTTCAGATCTTACCATAGCTACAAAATGCAGCAGATTCATGCCCGGTTTGTTGGCTTTGGTGTCAGCCAGTTTGAGGAGTGATGAAATTCGGAAACCAGCAGCATTCCCTGAATATCCACCCTGAGAAACCATGTGCAAGGTCAGAATATCATATGCATACTCACACAACATGTGACAACTTTAAACAAACAACGATACAAAACCCAGGTGCGCAGTCAGAGTGACGCCACTGAACACACACCAGACCCCAAGCAACTGGTGCATTGTGCACAGATAAAAAGGGCCAATTTTGCTTTGTCAGGTTAAAGAAAAGAAAAAAGAAAATAAAGAAGCACTCACGGCATTCATATAGTTCCCTGCTTTCAGCACCAAACGAAGGATGGAGTGCAATTCAGGACAGCTCAGCAGTTCTAGGAGAGTCAAAGACAAAGATTCAATATTGTGCTTCAGGGTTGAAACACAATGAGCAGTGTATACAGCTGACAGCAAGGTCTTAAAATGAGTCAGCAACTGTTTTGAAGAACTGGCACTCTGGCACAACTATATTTTCATACAAAAAATGTGATAGCAGGTTTCTCCTGAGTCAGAAAGTTGATCTGAGCTGCAGATTAATTCTAGATAGGAGCATTTAAACTGACCTAGATCTTTATAGTGGTGGAATACACAACTCCCTGCTGTTACTTTACCTCTGGCCGCCTCCCTCAGACATCTGGCTGCCACACACAGAGAGGTCACAGCTGGGTCAAACTCTTGTTGCAGGATCATGGCATCCAAACGTAGCCGAAAACTAATGGAAGAGGAAAGAGAAGGACAGATGGATGAATGCACAGGCAGAGGGGAGTGATGATGGACACAAAAAGATGATCCTGATCAGTCCTCACTTAAATAAGCGTCATTACAAAGAGAAGCATGTGAACAACAAATGTTTCAGCACAACATACAGATAAACAGTGCAGTTCTCAAGCCAGAAAAAAAACTAAAATCGAGCTGGTAAAACAAAGTATCTGTACTGGGAACATGCTTGGTAATTATATCCAATCCATGGCTATGGTGAGGTATACCTGGGGACTTCCACCAGCAGCAGAATGAAAAGATCAGGTTCTCCAAGCCAGCTACGCTCCCCACTGAACTTCCTCAGGCGAGCTTCCTGAAAGGGAACAGATGCTGAGTCAAATCTGGAAAGCGATATGGAATATTGAAACCAACATGCCGTTCACAGTCAGCTCCAATATCTTTAACCGCACTGCTCCGGAAACAAACCACATTATATGACATGGTGTAATGGCAAACTTCTGATCATCCTAACCAGAGCCAGATGATGGGTAAGAGGAGGATGGGGGAGGGGAAGAGAGGAGGGGTAGTCCCTGTTGTATTTGTGTGACAGAAAAGGCACTTTACCTCCTCATTGTCAGGCAGCAGTTTGCAGAGCTCTGCGAGCTTCTCTGCTCCGTAACGACCCCCAGCACCATGCCTTATATCCTCAACTATCTCCTTTGCAGGCCTGTGGAAAAATGACAACAGACACACTGTAAGCATGACATCATTTTCAACACATGATGGAGCCATCTTGGATAGACCAGCAGTGGTGTCCTACAGTTTTCAGCCTGAGAAAAGGCACTTCGCACCCACCCTCATCCCATGTTATGAGCGGTATCAGCTCTTTGTTTTGCCATGATCACACAATATTAAGGCTTATCCTGTTCTTATCAGCCACAGTGTTGAGGAAAGAGTGCTGGTCGACGCCACACTGGCGACGCCACACTGGCGACGCAAAGTTGCGTCCCCATTGGACAAATAAAAGGCAGACGCACACAGAAAACGTCTGAAGGGCCTCTGGGTGTCAAGGTGAAAGATCAGAAACTGAGCTGGCTGACTGTTTGATCTCTGGCTTACTTCCTCCCAGTGACACATCTGTCCTTTACTCCAGCAGCTTTCCATTATCAGCTCATCACACACACACACACACACACACACACACACACACACGCACACACACTAATACTCCATTATGAGCATGCTATTTTACATTTGTAAATATTCACTTCCATATCTAAATTGTTCAAAGAATTCAGGAAAATGTAAGTTGGAATGAGAATAAATCATTTTCAGGTACTCACTTTAAAACATGATCAACTTTTTACCGGATGAAACAGCATAATGAGACGATACTGAAGTGCCTACGGGGGCACTGGTATCTGATAATACAAAACTGGATTTTTTTAAAACTACACCCACATTTAAATAGTAGATCTATTTCTGTTTAAAACAGAGGACTGTAGAGGAGGGTTTAGAGGGCAAATAAGTTCCCAACAAGATAAATGTTTGTATAGAAGACGCTCTTTTCACATAATAGCTTTTCCTACAAGTCCTGACAAATCCATCTCTTCAGTTGAGACCCGCACAATTGAGTCTCCATGAACATTTCATGCACACGTGGAGGCATGACAATACAGCACCTCAGCACTTCCTTTCCCCTTTATTTCTACCAGCAATGGTTGAATGTCATAATTACCAACATCAAAAAGGTAATTTGAATGATTCAGACATCATAGTGTAAGTGTGCTTTAATAACTATAAAACAGCCCTATTCATTAGGAGTAATGCAGCTTTGTTTGAGTTTGGCAAACATGCAAAAGAGGCTTTAAGGGATGGATGAATATAAAAGGCCACCAGTGGGGTCTCTGTCTGTAGGGGGTAGCTTTACCATTAGACACTCTTTAAGGGCATCAGCAGGTGTCAACTCTTGACTCCTAGGGCTATACCCGGACACTTACCCACCACCCACATTTAAGACGCTAAGTCCAGCTGCTCAGAGTACACCCTCCCCTGCACCTGCCATCCTGTCTCCCAATGAGTCCTCACACTTCTGACACAAACTGTGCACCCTGCGCATCCATCTTTGATATATGGCCACATGCTCCTGTACTGTTCCCCTGGGCACAGTTGAACACACTTCTGTTTCCTGCTCTTGAGCTACTTTCAGTTTTGACTGATGGCGACCTCAAGGAAATGCAAAAACCATATAGACCTGAAAATGGTCAGATTGTTAGTGCTGTAAGTAATTTTTTTAATCATTGATTAACTGATATATAATTTAGTCCATGAAATGAAAAAATATGACAAAATGTGACAGAAGTTCATCATATTTTCTCAGAGCGCAATGTAAGTGTTTCTAATATTGCTTTGTCTGACCAATTGTTCAATACCTGAAGATCCTCAATTTACAGTGATATTAGAGCTGCAAAGACAAGTCTATTCATTGATCAACAGAAAATCACAGCAACTATTTTTATAACTGATTAAATATTTTAGTCTTTTTATAAGCAAAAAATAGAAAAACCTCTCTGGTTCCAACTTCTTAAATTTAAGTTTTCCTGTTTTTCTTCAACACATAACAGTCAATTGAATATCTTTACTTCCTGGACTGTTGGTTGGACAAAACAAGTAAATTGATTGTCCTCACACTGAGCTTAAAGAATTTATGAATTGCATTATTCCACTATTTTTAATAGACCAAATGACTAATAGAGATCAACATCAGCAAGTCATTGATCGCTAATTGTGAATTGTGGCTCTAAATACTATAGAAACAGCAAATAATTATATTTGAGGGGCTGGATGGAGGGTGGATATGGGTCATTTTTGCATCAAAAAGACTGAGACAATTAATCAATAATCAACTAATATTTTAAATCAACTAATTGTTTCAGCTCCAGTTAGAAATGAATGAGCTTACGTCTTGAATTGGCGAAGAAATATCCCAATGTTCATACTGCGTTTGGAGTCCAGTAGGGAGATCTGTAATGAATCAAAGGACACATGTAAGGACAAGGAATCTCACTATCTTTGTATATTTCTTTTAATGAGAAAAATATCACTGGTAAATTCCAGGATCTGACCTCCTCTGAGCTGTCCTGGGGGGATCTGCTGCGCAGCAGAGCAGACCTGCGTCTCAGAGTGCTGGTTCTGTCCTGAGGCTTACTGTCCTTCTGACCAAACAGCTCATCCAGAGAATGGAGGTCTATTGGAAACTCATCCTCGCCCGGGGCCGCCCCAGTCCACACGCTCTTTCTCCCCTCCACCTTCTCTTTGGGGATACGCTCCCAGTTAAGCTTCCTCAGCCGGCTCCGACGGGCACTATCTTCCCGGCTGAAAGGCGAGGATGATGCAGGTGGAGGTGGGAGAGGGGGAGGTGGAGGAGGAGGAGGAGGTGGAGGTGGAGGTGGCGGAGGTGCTCGGGCAGGCGGTGGTGGGGTGACCAGCACTGGACATGAATCCATGGCTGTCACTTCCACAGCGTCAGAGGCAGTGGTGGGGAGAGCGGGCAGTGTTCCATGAAAGGCACGAGACTCCTTGATGGCTACAGTCAGATTGATGAGCATAGAGGCCGCCTGGTTGTTAGAAGGAGGGGTGTCAGGCGGGTGAACACTCTCTGCTTCCAGTGATTTCTAGTTCAAAGGTCCATCAATGACTCCAGTCTAGGAAACAAAACAACAAAATTAATCTTATCTCAGACATTATTGAGCACAGAGAGAGGCAGGAAATCAGACATATCCACAAGTATTGCAACAGCAAACTGCTCTTTGTGACCTAGGCCGATGACCTCATCTGAATATTTTAACTTTGTCTGACACCTGGCCTAACTTCTCCTTTCATTAGCATGACTCCAGTGCATTAACAAGTAGTTTTAGCTAAGAATGTAACCTCTGGTTCAACTTTTAGTAGAAGTACAAGGCGTATTTTGGGGGAAAGTACTAGGTTAACAAAACGAGCTCTACCCCTCTGCAGGCTGTTTGACGCAGCTTGTCCCATCCTGTTCTGTTTCACCTGGCTGCATGCACACACTCCTCCATCATGCACCTTCTCCCTTTTAATTAAAACACAGAGACACCACAAGCAAGAAGAAGACGCACAGCTAACCACAAACATAAAAAGTAGAGGGTCTCTGCAGCTTCAGAAATGATAACTTTAAAAATTATTCTCTCGTTATGGGAGGCGAACGTCTGAAAGCTTGTTGCGCACACTTGCACCAGCAAGTTTCAGGCAGGATTAGTAACGCAATTAGGAATGACTCAGAGGTTTCAGGTGTCATGGTTCAAAGTCTTTAATCTAGTTTTGCATTTGGCCAACAACACATCCTCCCAGTCTCCCTCTTTCTCGTTCTCTACATGAATCATAACTTTTGGGAAACTTTAAGATGTGCCAAGCTCTTCCACTGAACGCCGCACGAGCGCGCTGCACAAACCGCCGCCGGTGATCTCATCATTTAACGAGATCTGTCTCTTGACAAGCAAAAATCATTTGACAAATCCAGTAGCTCAAATCCGCTGGAAGATTGGATGAAGGCAATTGATGAAATAAGTAATTATTTTATAGCTTAAAAAATGAAAATTGCCTACTTTAGTAGGTTTAGTAAGATTTAACACATTTTTCAGCATTTTTTTACAATTTGTAAAATGTGTTACAAATTTACAACAACCAGGCAGTATGTTAGACTTCTGTTCTGTTCACTTCATTTAAATTAAAAATGATGCCTCAGATAAATGACAGACGGCTGTTCCCATGTCTCTGATTCAAGACAACCTAATAAGTTATTTTACTTACTTGCTGTGGGTTGCACTTCTCCAGAGAAGTAACTCCACACACGCCAACAAGAACTCCGGGTTTAATTTTACGCACAACTTGTATAAATATAAACTTCAATCCCAATTTTTTGTTTTGGTTTTGCTGTGTCTTCCTCGTCCCGGTGATTTACGCCGTTCCACTCGCAGCACTCTCTCAACTTGCAGGGAAACTTCCACACAGCTCATCCGGGACGCGCAGGCGCGCTCTCGCACGCTGATATGCTTTCATTGTATCCTCCCAGTTTTCCCATGGGCGGATTTTTAGGGGTTTCAGGTGGGGGTGCGCTCGATCTTATTTCCACTTTATTCAACTTCTAGATTTGACATGTCATGAAGGAGCTGAACTACTGGATTTTTTTACTACGCTGAAGAAGATGAAAGTGTTAAAAATAAAAAATCAATAACCATCGTCTTTAATAAACGGTTAATCTTAAAGAGAGATTGCTTTAATGGCCCTAATACCTTATGTTATCCAGATACGATTGCACATGAAAGCTTGCCCGCTGTCAGGAGCTGTACTGACAACTTGACAAGTCTCTATTTCAGACTAATCATCATAGGGGGCATGACTCTGATCTGTAATTGGTGCAGAAGGCCTTGATCAGGCTAAGAAGACTACGCTATTGAGAACCTGAGAGAGGGAGCAGATGGCTATCAGACATGGGAAATGATGTCCACATCTCCTCCCTGAACTATGATCAGCCTGGAAAAACAGAGGAAAACGGGGCATGGGGTGAAAGCCAAGAGGCTAGAAGTCGCTCTAGGGTGCTGAAATGGCCCAGGTGCTGGGATGTAGACCCATAACACCGACCTTTCATCCAAGGTGCTGGAGGGCTCCTGGCCCATGTCACCTGGTGCTCCCGAGTCCGGCTCAGGTAGCTGCTTTCACGGGCCATGCTGAGAGGCAGTCATCATCACCTCTTGGGCTGCAGTAATTAGGGGGGTTACGACCCCAAAGATCTGGCTATTGTTGTTTCTGTGCCGCAGGGCATGTTATAGTGCACCCGTGCCAGAATAAACCTCTCTCAGGAAACTTCACTTTCTATTCAGTCACTCACTTCTCAGAGTACAGTGCACTTCTCAGAATACAAGGAAATGCCACTGTTGAGAGACGTCTGCTTTATAGTACATAAAGGGCCTGAACAACCCTGCACAATTCCACATATTATGCCAGCATTCATGTAACACGGACACTGCGACAGTGATTAATGAATAGTAAGGAGTTAACTTGGCATCGCTCACTTGTTTCGCCAAGATGGTTAAATTGCAAGAGACAAAACAGTCTGTGATGTGTTTACATGCCCACTCCCAGCCGGTCCCCCTTTGCATAACAGTGAGCTTCAGAGCCTGTGCTTCACTTGGCCCATTCTCTAGTGAATGAATGTGCATGAGGGTGTTCATGTGTAAGAACTGTGTGTGAACCAGTTTGAATGTGAGAGGGAATCCATGCATTCAAGTTAAAAAGCATTGCATAGACCTATGCTGAGAAATCCATGTTTTGTCTCAATCTTGTGATGTGACATTTCTCTGATGTCTTATACAAACGCATGCAACCCCAATGTAAGACATATTAAGAAGCACAGCCCTTCGTGTGATGGGGTTGTTGCAGCCATGCAGCAAGTGTTAACCCTTCACCATTTCTCCTTCTTAATCTCATTTTATGTGATCCCAGAAGGGTCACATAAAGGTGACTGCTATTAGTTCCCTTCTCCCTTAACTTACACACGTAATAATGGGTGCTCACACACACACACACACACACACACACACACACACACACCAGCAAAATGGTATGTGTTTTCCACAGAACTTTTGCTACGGTGATCAAATTCTATACAGTGGCCTCTGCTGCAATCGTTTTTTTCACAACGTAGAAATGAATCCGGATGTGAAGAAATCAATACAATAGATTTTTATCCCAGATGCCCCATTTTTATGGCGTGTAAAAGTGTTTGGAAAACTATTCCATGTGAAAGTATTGATGTAACCGTATGAGGGCTTAGTGTTATTCTGCCTCTGGTGAGTCTGGTCTGCCTCCTGGGTCTTGGCCATTTCCATGGTGGAATAAATAGGTCAGTGTGACTGTGCCTCTGCAGGGGAATTAACCACATGCATAGACATAGTGTGTGTGAGCAAATATGCACACACCTGGATATGATCCCAGACTGGGACAGTAGGTCTGGGGAGGTATTCCTAATCAAACCCAGGTTCCTCAGATCTCTCTTGGTATCCCAGCTGCAGTCAGATCATGTGCAGTTTGCCAGAATGGCCTGACAAGGATCTCTGGCTTTGGTCAGACCGCCGGCCTGATAAGCAGAGACAGCAAGAGACAGACAACACAACCACACTCAGTCTATCTTAGTGTCTTGCCCTCTTTTTCCAAAATTCTCTTACACACGACACCACACATCCGCACTCATACTAACTCATACATGACTGCTCCACATATGAGAACTGGAAGTATATCCACTCCCACACATACAGACATGATAGTAAAAGACACAAAAAGAGGCTTCCACACCCTGCTGCCACTGCTCTGGGGTTCACAGACAGGCCATTAGATAATGATACAAATATTATGGAGACAGAAAGATGAAAGGGTAGACTATGAGTTAAACGTGCAGAGAAAGACAACATGTTATAAAGAGCTAGCTGTGGAAACTTTCGCTTTTTAAGTTTTCATCTTTTTGTCAAAGCAGACTTGTGCTTAGTTTTTTCTTCCTTTTTCTTAATTATTTAAGCTTCCTGTACATTGATTGTTAACAAATCTCTGCTATGTTTTTTTGCAACAATAGTATCTATAGCTTCTCTGGACTTCATCAACTGAGAGAGCAGACAAGAGGCACAACTGAGCCCTGTTCCTCACAATGTTTTCATAGACTGTCATAAGTGCACAGCTGACACTTTGCTGTGTTTACCAAGCTGTCTACTGTCACAACATTTTTAGCGTTGGATGTGTGTGAGCACACAAGTGTGTCTTTTGTGATAAAGCTGAATTCCCAGAAGATGCTAAAGTGCTTGTGGTCAGTTGTCCTTATGTGTGAGTCTGTGGGTGTTTGTTTAAACTAAACTCAGCAGGGTGAAAGGGAGGCTGAGGTGCTTGTGGTCAGTTGTCCTTGGGGGATGGGTCGGCTATGTTTGTTTTTGCACATCTGGCCACTACAGCCACTTCCGATTCCAATTAGGATTTCCTGAGACTCAATAAAAGGGATTATTGGCCTGCAAAAACACCATCCCAGACCCTCCCACCTCAGTCGCCTTCCTGCCCCAGCTGCTACGGTCATTACGCTAGTTCAGAACAACAGTTGCACTTCACAAGACACTTACAATGACACAGTGACACACAGAGACAATTCAGCCCTTTTCTTTCTTTCTCCTTTTCTCCTTTCTCCTTTTTCCCCCTTGCATCTCTTTTTTGTGACCTATTATATTTGATCCCTGGTCTGGAGTCTCCTCATATGTAAAATGAATCAAATACTTCAAAAATGATGTTAGTGAAGCAATGGAAACTACATTCACCCCTAACTGACTGATGAGAGACCACAAGAGTCTGTATTACCACGCTGTGGTTGGGCATAATGCCCTGAAGCAGAGTGCAGGGGAGCTGGGCTGCGTCGATAGGGGGTCCAGAGCGGCTGCTTGTGTGGCAAGAGTGATCACACAGTTAATATTCAAAGGGCCGGGTCTGTTGTAAAGAGCCACTAAATAGAGGTTGCCAAAGCGCATCGTACAAACAAAGGCTTCTCTTGATGTAGGCTGTGTATATAGCACGAAGAGCAGTGAAGGGCTATGCTTTGCTGGGGTGGTCATGTATGGAGACTATAGTGAGTTCTTAAAAGCAGGGTCCCCCACTCTTTCTCCCCCACTGTCACAGTTAACTCTAAACCCAACCACACAGCCTTCAAGTTTTGATCACTATTGCATTTTGTTGTTGAAACCCAAAATGTATCAAAAATGAAATGAAATAAGTTCAACAAAAATATATTTGTTTTTGTGTAATTATTTATTTTAACTTAATTTTATAAAACATTACAAATAAAGCGTTGACTTGTACTGCATTATTTCCCCTCGGTTCTATTTGAGTATTGATTGTAACATCTACGTGCTTCATGGTGAGTAAAGCCTTGCAAATTCCCTTCTACATCACCACACACACACACACACACACACACGCGCACACACACACACACACACACACACACACACACACACACACACACACACACACACACAGAGTTACTTCAACCATCTAAACCTAATTAACCCCCCCCCCCCCCCCCACCCGCTACTCTGTGCCAACCAGTGATGTCACCCACAGAGAGACAGTGGGACTGTTGGCTAACTGCCTGAGGGCAGCCGAGCTCGCAAAGGAGAGGAGAGGAGAGGAGAAGAGAGGGGAGGAGAGGAGGAAGTTTAGAGAAGATTAGCAGTTGGGAGGTTAGCAAAGTAGGAAAATGAGGAGGGGACCCCGGAGTTTTGGCTGGCCCTGTGTTGGGGCTGCAGGGATTAACCAGCCTGCTCTGCTGCGGGACCCACAGAACCCAGCCTCCTCCTTTCTGCTCCTTCTCCAGCTCCGATAGAGCCAACACATTTAAGGCTGAAAAGACAACAAGGAAGAGTTATAAGGGCCAGGCTCCAAGGGGACTCCCTCTGGGATTAACCTAGCTGCTACTCTCTTCCCATCATTTCCCCTGGCATTCACTGGCTCTGTGCTGAAACCTATTGATTCTTACTTAACTGTTGCATAACAATGCAGCATGCCTTTTGCTGGAGCTCGGGAGTTGTTGGTAAAACAAGGCACCCCTGGGCCCCCTAACCCTAACCCCAGGTCCAGTTTCATAGGTTGTGGGAGAGCGTTTCGAGGCTGGATGTGGAATAGGAGGACTGGACTTTTGGATAAATTGATGAGTGGCATATAAATTGTGTGATAGCTTAAAGAAATTATGTTCAGTATGAACATGCAGATATGAGATATTTATATGAGTTAGTTTAGCTTAGCATAAAGACTATTAAAGAGGCCAAGAAACAAAGCAGCATACACCCTGTAAAACTACAATTACTTTAGTTTTTTCTTTTTGCACAAATTAAACAAACTAAATATAACTAGTGTAAATGAGTGAGTTTAGGCATATTTTGTTACTTACAGAGCCAGGCTAGTTGTTTCACATTGTTTCCACACTTTATGTTAAGCTAAGCTAAGCGGCTGCTGACTTCAGCTACATAGTCAGCGTATAGCCAAGAGTGGTAACAATCTTCTCATCTAACTCATGGCAAGAAAACTAATGAGTATATTTCCCAAAATGTTGAACTATTGCTTTAAGTATTGCTATGAAGTTGTCTCTGACAAAAGGTCTTGGCATTTTAAATATTCAAAGAAAAACTATTATCAACAGCAGTTATCACATTTAAAATGACTGGTTGATCTCAATGCCAGTTAGGGAGAGGGACAGACTAGGGGAGAAATGACTTAATGTAGGTCAGATAAATGGGAAGACAGCATGGGGTTTATTCTACTCTGGAAATCACGTGCAACCATTCTCTCCCTTCAGTCCTCTCTGCCTAACACAGGGAGATCTGGCATGTTTGGCAGAGGGAGAAAAGAGAGGGAACAAAAGGATGAGTGACCAATGCAGAGTTGGGATGGCCAGCTGAGTTATTTGGTCAAAACCCAGTAAAATGGATGGACAGGCTGTTGCTAGGCTGTGCTGTGAGAAAGAGAGAGCACTCTGGCTGAGCTCATTGAAAAGAACCAGGCCTCTGTTTACTCACACAGATATACCACTCCAGAGGCACTGCAATCACCACCAATTAGTATTATTACCCACTATTACTTCCTATCACTCTCTGTGAGGCTTCATTAACCACTCAACCTGCTGAGGGGATCTAAAGGACTTACCAAGAGGCTGGAGAAGAGCCTAAATTGTAGTGAGTGATGGGTGCAAAAAAAGCATGCACATGGGATTAACTAGGAATGTCTGAAAGTGCACAGCATCTCCACTGAGAATTTACCATTTTAGCAATTGCAGAAAGTAATTATTTACATATTGGTAACTGCAGGTCATATCATAAAAACACTAAATTCCACAGCCTAACTAATCTATATTACACCATAAATGACTTGATGTATCAATGTTTATATGGACCTAGAAGAAATCACAATCATATTTAACACTTACATAACTCTTACAGCAATACTAACCATGAAATGAATTAAATGAAAGCTGTATTACATCCAGTTGTGATTTGTGATTTACACCTTAAGTAGGTTCAAATGGCCTTGAGGTCCAGAGCCAGAAACAGTCAAATTGTATTGAGAGATGTCCTAATGCATTGTTGGTTTTGTTCCTTCCTTGTGGAATTTGTTGATAAGAGGAAAAATATCAAAAATCCCTATAAACTTGAAATGTTTCAAACTTATGAAGTTGTAATGTGAACAGTGGATAAATATACTGCAGACAGTTGGTTTCCATTACCAAGTAAGAAATGAAGGAATCAGGAAAAACTTTAGTATAAAGGTATCAGCTACAAAAGACTGTGTACACAGGAGAAGTATCACAGAGCCCAGAGAGGGTTAGATAAACAGATCTATGCATTGCTGTTTACTCCTCATGTGTGCACCACACCAGCCTCTGGCTCTGTGCTGTGAAAACTCAGGAGGGGCTCTAAAGGAAACTGAGTCAAAGGATTATCTTGCACCGACCCTAAACACAAACCAGGGAGAGAAAGAGAGGAGAATGAGATAGACATACAGGGAGAGATTGAGAGAGGGAGAGAAAGCAAAACAGAGAAAGAAGATTTGTGTGTTGAATCCCTAGAGGCCAATGTCTTGTTTGAAGAGCCCTGAGGTTAAGGTCAAAGGTTGCAGGTTAGGCTCGGAGGTTATCAGCAACTGTTTGGGGTTTACTACCATTGTCTGAGCAGATGAGCACTTCTACAGTTAAATGGATTTACCCAGTGAAGGTATTCAGGGGTTAAATCTGGAGAGCCAGCCCACATCCATCCTGTAGACATAAACACAGACCATACGCACTCTCACATATTTATGCACATATATTGTTTTCTGGGAGACACACTGGGAATTGTATCTCATGTTGCTCTGGGTGTGGTTGAACATGGAGCAGGGGTGTGAGAGGAAGTCAGTGGGGAGCAGAGGTGTTGAACCCTGTCATCCTGTTGTCGGTGGTCACACCTGCCTGTTGTTTCACAGAGATTGTGAAGAGTTAACAGGAGAGGCTGTGTTAGTATATTCAGACTGATAAAATTCAACAGAGAGAAACTAATTAATGATACCATAACCTAACTAAAACACGGAAATAACTAATTTTTGTCGAATCCCAAGGGCTTGGCAGAGCTACAGCAGCTACAAGAGACGCAACAACCAGCCCTCGCTACAAACACACACCCGTATACACAAACACACACTTATGTGAATAATAATAGCATGGCTCTCGTTTGACGCCTCCCTCATTCAGCATGCTGTGGGATGTACGACAGTGCATTCTTAATGGTCTTCCAACTGTGACCTGAGCAAGAGAGGTGTGGAGGAGGAGAAGAAGAAAGGGGGAAGGAGGGGGTTGTTAAAAGGGAGAGAGGGAGGGAGGGAGGAGAAGAGGGACTCCTTGGAAATAAAAATCTTTGGCTAGATTTTGATGTTCACTGGCCTTATGCCAAAATACACAGAATATTTTTGCTCATTTAGTCTTGTGACTAAGCATCATGAATAAAGTTTGGAATTCTGTTTGCTTGTGTATTTGATGCATTTCACTGTAGCTCATTTTCTGTATTTTTAACCTCAGTAATGCTTGTTGGTAGATAGCATTTATTAGGAGCTACAGTCACTGCACATTACATACCCTCCTGGCAGCACTGTCCATGTAAGACATCCCTCTCAGCTTCGCCTTGGCATCATCATTGTTTTGGTTCTTGTTGCACAGTACACCCCATCATGAATTCTGTGTATCTCAGGCTGATTTCAGTCATCTCCAGTGACCCGCAGAGAAGTCGCATATGTGACACGGCAGTTGTAATGCCTTGCTTTCGCTGGTGCTGTGATCAAACATAAACAGAGCACGCCCGATTACATCCATAGTACTCAGTGACAATGTAGGCATCAAAGTAGAGGAGGGTGCCACTATGTGGCACATGAAAGCTGTAGGGTCCTGGGGCACAGTTCTGGGCAAAGAGTGGGTCTTTCATATGTATGCACTTTGAACCTTGACTGACGTGGAAATTCCTATGTGGTGCCGTTTGTTGAGGCCTAAACCCCAAAGCTGTTTATGATGTTGAGATTAATCCTTTGTATTCCCACTTGGTGGTAATATAGGTTCACCGATCTCATAGAGAGCATTTCCCATATGCCATGTCATGTTGGATTTTTTTCTGAAGATTGTATAGAGGGGATGCATGTCAAGAGAATAAACACATATGACAGGAATTCTAATAGTATGTTTGCATCACCATGCTAATTCTCAGACTAGGTATTTGATATGGGTTCCACATTTGGGGGAGGGCCATAAATTGTGCAGTCACAGTGTTCTACAGGCCATAATAACATAGTGCTCCCATAAAAATAGCAGATAAGCTGAGGGTACTTATTATGGCTGACAGCAATGATAAAGTCTCCTGTGCAGTATAGTGTTATCCTCTGGTCTTGCTCTGTTGGGGTAGATTATAAATAAATGAGCATGACCATTTGCGACAGGATGACAAGTTGAATATTTTTAACATTACTATGTGATGAGGGGGACATTCCGGCAAAAAGCATTATCCTACATTTATATGACCCCCATATAACCATCCATCCATCCCTCCTCCACTCCCATTTCCCCAGGTGCGCAGGGCAGGTCTTTGCCAGGTAATGTTAATTATGAGCTAGTTGGTTTCAGCATTGTATGTCACACAAAGGGGATTTGCTTCAAACCAAAGCCATGCCAAACAAACAGGCCTGCACACAATGCATATAAACCTGGATGTCTGAATTGCAGGTTATGTCACTACATGGTTTTTTCTCCCTCTATAGAACATTATTAATAACAATAACGTAACGGCCTGACAATTAATAGTTTGCAAAAAGTCTAACTACAATAAAAACAATAAAACAGCTGCTAGATATTCATGGATGACAGTCAAATGAGTAACACATGCACACACACAATATTAGCTTAATAGATGAAACAGTGAAGTATTTCTATAAAACTGTTTAAAATTGATCATTACTAGCCTTCAGCCTTAATGCTTTAATGTATTCTCTGCCTCCAGATCCTTTATTTAACCATCTTTCCGTGCATGAATTAATAAATAGTTCCTCTTTCTGCATAAAGCAGCGCAGCCCTGGAGCCTACACTGTTCATCTCCACAGCCAGAGAAACTCACTCAACCAGACTGCAGCAAACATGACAGCAGGGCTGCTACGCACACCATTGTCTTTCAGCTAAGTGTTTCTCTATTTTGTTTTGGCCTGAAATATTGCCACACTTCAAAGTGACTAAACATTTGGGTCAACATTTGTTATCTATCCTTCCCATGCTGTTGTTGATGTATTATGTTCTAATTTACAGCTGCAGCAGCGGCCAAGAGCCTTCAGACTTCATATGGTTGTGTTTTTCTCTCATTTTTTGTACTAAAATAATGGCCCTTATCTGGAACAAACATACTCATTTGTAGTTGAGTCAGTGCCTCAATCCGAGCCAATAACCATTTCTTAATGCACATGCACTTCCCCTCTTGGGGGTGTTTGGTCGTCTACCTCTGAACCTTCAAAGCCTCTCCCAACACCCTGCTAGTCCAACAACAACATGGGGGAGGTCCGTTAAAAGTTCTCTATGAATTGTCCTCGAATTTTATCAAGCAATTCAAATTTGTAGGCTTGTCATCAGTATTAACAAACAAATTAAGCTACTGATAATACCCTGGCTATGCTGGCTAACAAGTCAAGCTAACACGTTGTCTACTCTATGCTCTTTTCACACCCTACCCTTTTCCTGCTAAAATGAAAATATGAGAAAAGGTGCAAATGCTTGTAGGAATAGGACACATGTGAGATATAGAGTAAGCTAAGCTAGCTATCTCACAAACATTAGCCATCCAGCCGATTAGCTCTTGTTTACTTAAAACACAGTGCTAGCTAGACTGAGTACACACATTATAGTCTTGATTGCATCGATTATTGGTCTTGATTTTTTTTTTAAATGTTACAGTGGTATTTAAGTACCTTGACATAAAGAAAGAGTGCATTATGGAATACATTATTTTGCTTAATGGTTGATGCATAATTGTTTTTGGTTGTTTCCAATATCCAGACATATGTTCACTGTCATCTATTTAAAAAGCAAATGTTGTTTGCAAAACATGTTATCTCAATATCCACTTCTATTCTCTGAAAAAATTGCTTCACATTTGTTGAGTGTAGGCCAGCTTCAGTGTTGAATGAGTCTTTTTTACATAGTATTTTGGTGTCTGGCCTAGTTTACTGGAATACAAGATATAAATGGAACACAGCCATCACTAAGGATTTCAATTGTGCTTTTCCTGCTATCAAAATGAAGACTATGAAAAAGGCCTATTGGTTTTGGGGGTAGTCAAACCATTACCTCACAGAAAGAAATGTTATTAGCCAAGTAGCATACAAATAATGTGTCTTGGCATTTGCTCCTACAAATGCACAATAAGGAATACAAATAGAATAAAAGTATCATAATAATGAATAATTGAAATAAACAAAGTAATATTAAACTTAAATTGTAATTTAAAACTTAAAATGAAATATTGGCTGGAAATATGAACTGTGCTATGAACAAAGCAATGAAGTGTATGAAATATATGAAGAAAATGTAAATTAAAAGTGACAATGTGCAATAAATAATTAAATTATGTAACAGTGGAGGTTGAATGCAATGTGCAATGTTAAGTCCAGTTAGATAAAATATATGAAAGTGAACAGTGCAGAGATTAAATGAGGGAAGTGAAAGTCCTGTGTGATAACAGTACAGTTCTGCTGTCTAGTAAGGCAACAGCTTCTAGACAAAAGGTGGGTTTTTTAATCAAGTGAATGTTTTTTATAGATATGGATATCAGCGTTAAAACTGTAGTGCCAAGGAAATAGCCACTTGGTCTGTAGACTGGCCACTACCAGGAAATTCTGCATTTAGGCTTTTTTCACAGCAGACATTCTGACTTGTCAAAGCAGGATAATCATAGGTGTAATTAATACCATTAATAATGGCTAAAACCCAATTAGTGGGGTCAGTTCTCGGGCTCTGGTTCTGTGCATGCTGGCACACCATCATGGCTTACTGTGAGACTTAAATGGAAAAGAAGCATAATTAATGTTATTTGTTACACTGGAGCTGCTTTACCAAATCTGTCTGTGAGCCCATTGACAGGTTCATTAAGTTCTTGTAATCTAGCTGTATACTGATATACACAAAGGAGGCAAACATGTAGTGAGTCATTTTTAATTGATTGGTGGCTAAAGACTTAAGGATCTACAACTGTGGCTGTGATGTCAAATGTCACCACCCCATCCACTCCCTCAATGACCCTTGTTTCTGCATCAGCAACCCCTGACCTTTCTCCCTCATGTTTTCCCCCTGGTTGGTCCCATCTCCTGCATGGGTACTGTCTCCATGAGGGGATCCAGAGTTGTGGAGACGGGGTTAAAGATCATTCAAGAGTAAAGACTTGCTAATATGGGAGGTAAAAGTTTTGTGCAACACCTGTAGCATTGTGTACAGCAACAGAAGGCATACTTTTCAACACTTATGTGTAATTTCAGACCACGCTGAATTTGACTTCTCTGTGATTGTCTCAACCTCTTATTTATTTATTTTCACAACTACATGATCAGTTTAGTTTCATACTTTGCTAACTATGCAGGATGACACATTATAACCATTCATTTTGCTTGATAAGCAGAATGTTTCTGTGCTCAAGGGAAGTGTTTCTGATTTCACTTTTCATTCATACAGTCAGCAAGACAAAAGCTTATTCCTGTAATTGTTTTGCAAGAGATAACACAGGAAAAAGAGAGGATGTAATCTTATGAATCTGAACAGCTTGCAGATAAATATGGGAAAATTCCCTAAAAGTTCCCTATTGTTGTGACTTCTCAGAAATTAACTACATCTCTATGTGGATGTTACACTGATCAAAGCTTGCAAATAAATGTAAGCGGTCTTGCCCATTCAGTAATATAAGACATACTGTACGAAGTAGATGGCAATACCTTCTGCTCTCTTGTTGGCCTTTGATCCTAGCGGCCTCGCCACCACACAGCTGTGTCTAAATGCCAACCCATGCTGTCTTCTCACAGAGTATAACTCACTACTCTTTTAACTTAAAGGACTGGTGCAAAAATAGTACAAACCTCTTTCCTGAAAAGCTTAATCTCATAACAAGAACACATAAATATATAATTCCTACTTTTTGTGTATGACTACTAAATGTTCTTAAAGGATTATGATTTATTACTCCATGCATATTTATGTTAAAGGGTGTGAGACAGAGAGTGAAGTAGATAATGATATGTGTGAACAGTGCAAATTCGGGGTGACCAAAGTGAGCGCGTTCTTGTGTTTGAACCAGCCTCGCTCAGTCCCACAAAAATAAGTGTTTTTTCTTTCATTTTTACATCTTTTTTAGTTCTTGCATTTAAAATAAAACCACAGCCATTACTCAATGTCCAAAATTCTCTGTCACTTTTGACGTGACATGACATTTTACAAGAGGAGGTTGATACATCTGCAATAAGGTCAACTCTGTACTTTGTCACTATGGTCTCCCTGTTTATGTATGCCTATGTGTTTATTTGTGTGTGTGTGTGTGTTGTGTGTGAGTGTGACATTGTCTCCGGCCTATGTTTTATTTCACCCTGTGGCAAGAGTAATGGATGTAGTGGTCAACAGGCTTGCAGTTACGCCTTTTCCTCTGGACTCCTTCCCTGTTCCTTCCACAGTTGCTGTGGTCCAACCCGTTTCCGACCTAGGCTGTGCACACACAGATAGAGACACACAGTGAAATATGGACTCAACTTAGCCAGATAGGACTTTACATGTACAGTATATGCATGTAGTAACCACAACCTAAATATAACACCTAAAGCCTTGAAGTAAAAAGCATTTTAACGCCCTGGTGATCTCTGAAAGATCTGATCGGCACATGGAAAGACTCAACCCTGAGCAATGTTAGGTTAGAATGACAATATTTACAAAATGTTGTCAGAAATCTTTTTTCATGTACACACTCAAATCAAGTGTGTATTGTATCTAGAAATGAGTCGCAGTTTCCGCAGAATTTCTGCAACTGTGTGTGTCATATAAACAGGATACCTAGAGGGGAAAAGAACAGGGTGGGAAAAGACAGAGAGGCAGGCTGAGATTTGAGGTAAACTATTCAAACAACTGCATGAATAAATAACTGTGCCGCCACTGTATGAGAGGAACTAGTGTGAATCACCTTGTGGAACGAAGGGCAAATAAACAAATCCAAGTAAGGAGAAGAGCCCAGACTAAACTGCTTTACCTATGAACTGTAGCTTGGAGCTGCAATTGGTGATGGTGGATGAGATTACATATTGAAAATAAACACCTAAGAGTAGAGAAAACCAACTCCATGCTGCTGCTGCTGCTGCTTGTTATTATTATGAAGCTTATCTTCTCAAAGTTGGTCTAATCCTTTATTGTGGCATAGTGAGCAGTTACATAACTTGGAATGGAATCAGTAAGAGAGAAAAGGAAAAGTTCTCACACAGACAGGAAGGCCATAATAAGTTGCTCATGATGTACGAAACATCAATCTGTAATGTGAACAGGTGCAGTAAGTACAGTTCAAACACACGGCCTTCCTCTTAAGCTGCTTATACGAAGCAAGTGGAGACCTTTGGTTTTAGGGTGAACAGTGCTGTATTGTGCCCTGAGCCTAGTGAGAGGCTGATTTCTACTCTTTGGCAGTGACCTTCTTTCTGGGTAAAATGTTCCCCCCTCCTAATCATGACTGACTCACAAGGTACGGCATATTACGCAACCCGTGGGAGGAGAGGGGCTTGAAGAGGGGAGTACTGGTTAGTAATGAGTGGATACAAAGTTTCACAAAGATGATAAGTTTTGCGTGAGAAATTGGACACAACACAAGTCCTATTTGCGCAAGGCTGGCCATGGTTCAATTACTGTATGTCATAGTTGTCACTGATGAGGAAAGCCATTTGAGTGATGTGGAAACCAAGAGAGAAACCAAACGAGCTGCAGAGGTTGGCAGGTAAATGACAAGCCACATTAATCTAAAGAGAGAGGACCATCATACAGGTGGAATGTTGTTTTATTCAGTGGTATCAGGGTGTGTGAGGCCCATAATATAACATCAGTCTTCACACATGTACATCCACTTAAATTACTGTGCTGATAGTGCATGTACAGTGGTAATTACAAGGTTAACCTCTGTCAGCTTATTTGTGTTTTTCATTTCAAGGATATAAGATTCCACCTCCATTTGATCTTAAACAAACAAATGGGCAGGCCACAACAAGTGCTGTGATTACAGTGGAAAAGAGGAGGGGAGTCACAGCGGAGTGGTTAGCGTGTTCTCCAGGTTTCAGTGGTGAAGATGTGACGTTGATACAGCCACTTTCAATTTGAATTTAAAGACACAGGTCAAAATATTATCTAAAAACGTGAGGTAGTAAAACCATAAAACATACTGATGATAAGATAAGAAATGGGGCTAGTGTTTTAATAGGCAAGTGAAAGTAAATATCACACTTGTGAAATCAATTCAAGTCTGAAGAAGAGAGCCACAAGATAGAAATTGTGTGTAAAAGTGTGTAAAAGCCATTAAAGGCAAGTTAGTCCAAAACCCCAGCCAGCCAGGAAGAGTCTCCTCTAATCCTTCCCCAACCCAGACATCCCGTCTCTGGAATTGTGCACCATCTGATTCCCCCTCAGGTGGATCTAAATGAGATCTGGCAAAGCCGGGATCAGCTGTGTTTTCATCCGAAGAGACTTTTTACATGGGAGATTTAGTCTAAACTCTGGGAGAAGCCACATAGTCACCATGAAATTGCAATACAGTGTTGTATTTGTCTAGTGACAACCTAAAATTATTGTTAGAGAAAAAATTGCCTGTCTGACAAATGATGCATATCCCCTTCTTGAGCAGGAGGTGGTGGTCTTAGAGAGAATGGGCAATCTGTATCAGAGAGGTGACAGAGGCCAGATGTGAGTGCTGTTGTAACTGGTGGAGATTCCTACAGGGTGAATAAAAGGCTAGGATCAGGGTTGGAGAGGATGTCAGTCAGTCAGTGTAATTGATAGCAGAGACTGACAGCTGCTGTCATGAGTAGTGTCAGTAGGTCCTCCGCACTGCCACTCTCCTCCTTACAGAAAAAGGAGGAAAGAGCAAAGCAAGAAAAGAAGAGCAGGCAGGGTGAAGTAAGAGGGGTCAGGATGTCAGAGGGACGACAGGTGATGAATGCAGAGATTTAAAGGAGGCACCAGACAGGCCCCGACACCTTCTAATACACCGCAAGTACCAGCCCTGACCTGTCTGTTCCTGCTCTCTGACAGTGATGGACACAGAAACAGATAAGTATAATGAACATAAAGTAACCATGTGCAATATGAAAATACTTCAAAGTGCTGCTACATAACTTGAATGATGATGAATCATCTGTGATTTGTTCTCTCAGCTGTGTTCAATAACTTCAAATCAATAACACTGGCAGTGATAAGTGCAAACGTAACTTAGAACAGAGCCTATTTGTAGTCTTCCACCTGTGTTGAATCACTTTTAACCTACAACCCTGCAAGATGAGTATTAAAAGTCTTCACACAGGAACAAACTGTTTGCAGCAGTGCATATTTGTGCATACTTGTTTTGTTCAGACACAACTTCCAACCACAAAATGTATGGCTATAAAACATCAGTCTTCACCCGACAAATGTCTTAAATGAAGGCCAGGAGCATGAATCAAGCTGCTGGTACATGATGATTAACCTGGCTCACAGCTAGAAGTCCAGTATCTGCCTGCCACATAATGCAGTTATTCACACACCCTTCAATTATTTGAAAAAAAAGGATGAAATAGGGATCATAATACGCTAAATCGCATTGCTGTACATTTACACATTTAAGTGTCACACCATGTTAAGTGTGTAAACACACAGCAGGAATGCTGGTTTGTACTACAATAGCAAAGTTGCTCTTGAGGAAATGCCTTTGTTCTCTCTCTTTTTTTCTTGTCTGTCTTACAGAGAGAAAGCTTAGTGACAAATATGTCTGTTGCTGTAGGCCATCTGGCAAAGCAATAAAGTGTTGCACTCATGCAGAAATGTTGGTCGTCTACTTATTTGAATTCTGGAGTCTGAACCTTCATCTCATTCATCATTTATGAGAAATCTTGTGGCTGTTTGTGTTTTCTTCGATCAAATTCAGGAGGTAAAGTGCATCTACTGGCTGTCACTTCTCATACCAGCTACAATCCCAAAGATATGATTAGTAGCTGCAGGATTGTAATTGGTTGATCTTGCAGGACATTTATTTACAAAGACGTAATTACATCAGTCACAGAGTGCAATTAGTTCAGGTACTTAAATCATTTTAATCTTGTCTTATCATCGCCATGTAAGTAAATTCAGCTGCTTCGTTATTTCCCACCACCTGACAGTTTAAACAGATGGCCAAGTCTAATTTCATCCACAAATTTCTCGTATCCCTGCAGTGCTGGAGCATCAGTTGGGAAATGAGGATCACCAATGACAACGACAAATTCAAGAGGATACATTAATTGGTGCATAAGCTTAAAACTGATGATGTGCACATAGATATTTGTCTGTGTTGCTGTTCTACATGTATTTGAGCAAGAGAAAATTCACTCACTAAATATGTGTTTGTCTGAGCCCATGCACTGCAAAGACTTGAACAGCTTTTAGTTACGAGCCACTGAATGGAACAAAATATTTGACTAATGAACAAATAACTCCCTCTCTCTATCCAAAAGAAACCCTATTCAAGTATCTAGGAGAGCATTCCAAAACATGGCAAACAATGTGGGTCATCGGCTTAGATTGGATCAGATCCTAGACTAAATGGGCTGAAATCATTTAGGCCACTCATGGCCCAGCAATTAAACAGCACAACAAACTCCCGACTTCTCCGGGCTAATCGGAGGTTTTAATAGCTAACAGTCTAAATTGACCAGTGAATGACTAAACCTAATGCTCTCACGTGTGTCCTAAAATAGCTTGTGTGAAAGCGGGGTCTGTTGTGAAGAGCTGTCACTGACCCTTTAGGCAGGAAAAGATGTGTTCACCCTCACTGCCAGGCAAGTGACTGCAGTTTGCACAAAGATAAAGCATGTCAGATGCAATTGCCATAGACACACAGTGCCCATGACATCATTCTGTGCACAAGTGACCGCTTAGCAGTGTGAAGAGTGAGCGCAAAGGAGAGTAACGTGTGGAAGAGTACACAAACCCTGCACCCTATGCATGCTTTGAGTGCACAGAGCAAACCCAACACGAGCAATGATGTCAACTACTTTCCCATAAATGGACTATGGGAAAACTGGGGTCGAGTAAGCAGTAGCCCCCTTTTCAGCATCTTCAGGGCAGAATGGCACGTTAATGACTATAACTTCATGGGCCACATCCTCAAAACTGACATGTGATGTGAATTTATGGCTCAAATTGATACTGACAAAAGGGTTGTAACTGAATTGTGATGCTGCCATAGTTCTTTTGAAGTGTCTCTTTCAGTTGGGTGAAATGTGCACCAACTATAAAAAATAGAATACAAACACAAGGCAGAGGATCCTACTCCTAATTACAGACAGGTAAAAATATATGTGGGACCTGCAGAAATAATAAGGCAAAATCATGTTCAAAGCCAGTTTGCAAACCTATGAAAATCCTTCTCCAAAATTAGTTTACAGAGATTGCCCCCTGTTGGCGAGTATGACACTTGCACATCATCTCCACAACATGCACTATCACAGATGAATTGTCATACTATCTTGGTTGTAAATTGTGAGTGACCAAGCTACAGATCACATTCACTCATTTAAAAAAAACATCAACAAAATTATTACTCAAAATATGAGTTCTGCAGAAGATTCAAACTGGACTTACTTCTGTATTAGGAAATCTTGCTTTCCTGGAATCAAATATACAAAAATATTACAGCAGCAAATAATGAAGAATGAAGGTAAAAGAAAAAAAAGGTGTAGCATGCACATAAAAAAAACGTTCACAGGTGCTTTCACACCAGGCAAGAATCAGAGAAAAGATCTTAACACTAGTGGCTCCTAGTCATTTTAATTCAGCAATGTTTTGATCTACCAGAGATCTTCATCAATCATGTAAAAATCCATTGTCATGAATGTGAAAGAAAAAAAAAACAGTTTATGGCTAAATTATGTACAACTTAATATACTAGCTCAAATCTAAAAAACATATAGAACAGAAAGAATAGAGCAATAGACATGGACATCAGAATTGAATGTACTAAATATTGATACTGTTGCTGAATAATCTGCACAAAGTATGTACAACGATAATAGCATACAAAGAAAATACCCCAAAGATTATCAAAAATATGAATGTTAAATACAAAACGATTGTTTGTTTTTTTGTAAAATAATCTTGCATTAATGTTTTGCTTGTGATGCTTCTAGGATAAAGGAATTATCCCCAGAGGAGGATTATAAATGACTGCAAACAAAGCTATCTCTCTTTATTTTATTATGGGCCTATCTGGTCAAAATGCAAAGTCAAATAGGGAGTAAACTGTCATGTCTAGGTAGTTTGATGTGTCTATTTTCAGGATGTAAATGTTTATAAGTGCAGTATTTCCACCATGACTGCATAGTTCAGCAGCGGGAGAATGATCATATGAATGCTGCCTGATATTATCTGCACTCTGTCTCACTGCACCAATGTATTCATCCGCGCAACATTATCATAACTGATATATATTTTTATTGATGGTGTAACTTATGACACATGGCCAGCAAATAATATTTGAAGACAGAAAAATATCAATTTTATCATTTTTAATATTATTGACAACGATTTATCTATATGCTTCGTCGAAATGACGAGGCGTGGATCTAGTTTCTCTCAAAAAACGAGTTCCACCCATATCGCCATTTTATGTTGCATAGCTGCTTTGTTGTGACAAGAAAACCGGTGGGAGCCATTAAATAACACGCTTAATGTCAGTCAAAATTTAGATATTGTAACGAGGCTTATTAATTATTATCCAGATATATAGTAAGTACTCCACGCTTAGAAAGGTACGGGCGATCAAAGATTAGGTTAGCTATTGAGCTCGCAACGTGTTTGCTGGCCGCAGCCGACAAAGACGACTGACTGCTCGTCGTACATTTTCTCTGAAGCTGTTACCAACCAGGAGACACATTGACGACCACCGTGCAGGACACGAAGACCGAGGAGATGGCGAGCTCAGTGGGAAATGTGGCTGACAGCACAGGTGAGTTTTTTCTGTGTAACAAGATGTCGAGTAACGCAGGAAGCTTGTGACCACTATGCCCCCATGTGTCAGAGCGTTAGCTTTGACGGGCTAGCAAGCAACGTTAAAGCAAATTAATATAGTAAAAAAAGACTTAACCATAACTTCAGAAATAGTCCTAAGCGTTATATATGTGGACATGATGGCGTGTGTAATGTAGGCTCAGTTTGTACCCCTTTTGCCATATTATTACAGTCGAACAAGAGGCAGACGCGGGCTAATTGTAACACTAACATTAGCATGATAGTAACGTTAGCAGTCAGTGAAACCGTTGTTTAAAGCTACGAGTGTCAGTGTGGCTAATGTTGTTAAAAGTTATGAACACAAGTAAAACTGGACCATTTAGTCGTATAATGTAGGTGTGACGGGGTCTGTCTAAAAATAAGGGGTTGCGTCGCAGCTAGCTGAGTTAGCTAGCCACCATGCAGCCCGAACGACATTTAATTGGGGGTAAACTGCAGTTGTGTTTCGATGCACATTTTGTGTGACACAAACTATAAAAATAAGGTTTCTGATCTCTTGTTTTCTTTAAAAAAAAAAAAAAAAAAAGCTCCTTTGGGTCTCATGACGTGTATATTCTGCTGTTCATCATGGCCACAACCAGGGCCCTGATAAAACTAATCGTGCAGACATCACTGCTTGGCGCAAATTTCCAAGGTTAATGGCTGGTTTTTATTACTAGTATTATTATTTTTCTATAAATCTGCTGGTTGTGCGCTCGAATTCAACCCACATGTGATCGGTTATATCAGATTTCGGCCAATAACTGAATTCCACCTGATTTTTTTAAATTCTTGTACAGTGGGTGGTCGCGTTATGTAACAAAATCAAGCCTTCCCACATGCAGCCCAGTGACGTAATTGTCATGGATGGATATGAACAGGTTGCTCTGTATCTTCCTGTTTGCTCCGACATCATGGCATCAGTGTGCTGGTGTGTGAAATCATTCTGCCAGTTGAAATGGCTCTAAAACTGTGACTTCGCGTTTTATGCCACACCCTGAACAACCCTGACCTCAGGTGACACTGTAGGTCCAGCTGAAGTGGAATTTTTCATACTGACACAGAGCCTTTTGATAACATCAACTGAAATAGACACATAATTAATAAACAAATAATACAGACGGCAGCATATGAAGCTGAAATAAAATCACTCTCATCCAATACATGAAAATGGAAGTTAATAGCAGTGCCAAATAAAATGTAGCTCCTGGTGGGGTAAAGTTTCTTTGTATAGCATTGGAATTCAGCCTTTCAATGGCCACTGGACTACAAGATAGTCCTATAGTGGCATCCTGGAGGAAGGAGGTCAAACTCAATGACCTAGGTGAGCGGTACATTTAAGAATCAGTTGAGCCTCATTGATAACCCTCAAAGATAATTACAACCACAACAATACAACAAGTTCAGAAATATAGCCAGATACATTCAGTACAAGAGAAAGATAACTAATGATAATAGACACAAAAGTTTTAAGGTTGTATGGTATTAAGCCAGATGTTAGATGTGTACACATGCTGCTGTATCCACCCACCACACATGAGATGACAGCTGGACTGTCAAACTTGTAAAATATGAAATGTATAACCTTCTGAACTTCTGCCATTGTGTCACTCCCCCTCCAGTGTTTGTTTTTTGTGTTTGTCATCTCACGCATGATTTTTTTTCACCACATTTTTTATTCTGTACATTCCTTTTGCTGCTTTGCAACTTGAAACCCCGGTTTACTTTTATGCAACACTTTGTCACTACAGCGGTTTTACTGATGGACAGAAAGAATGAAACTGTGAGCCATGATTGCACACTGCATCTCTGCAGAGTGCAATCAAGAAGGAACACTTTGATCAGTGCAATCAGCCTGATCTTTAGTTAAGACTTGTAGTCTAACTTGGCCCAATTTAAATAATTCTCACTCTGAAAAATTTACAAGTGAAGCATAACATGCGTTTCATTTATGTGACAATGTGCAGTTTCTTGCAGTCATTTTTAAACACTGCTGAAAGTCTTCAACAGTAATGTGAATGAAACCTCACAATACAGGAACATTTTCAACAATTATGAATATTATAAGTACATAACAATGGATCAGGTCTAACTGTTATTAGCTTTATTTAACAGAGTGACAATAGAGTAGTGATTAGATGTATAATCTAATTGTGAATTTAGAATTGAAATAGAAGATCTCTAAAGATAACCATGTTTTTAATAATATGACTTAAGTAGTTGTAGAAATAAAAACTTTCTGGCTTTTGATATCGTTGCTACACGTTGCTACCTTTTACAATTGCCTTGTTTTCTCTTAAGTTAAAATCATGAGCCATTATTTGTCATTGAATGCAGTGGCCTCATCTTTTGATTTCTTTTTTTTTTTTTTTTTTCATTTGTCTGCCTTATTTTCTTCATCACCTCTAACATGTTGTTTCCCCCCCCCCTCCCCCTTGGGCTGTGTTGGTGCTCCAGAACCAACAAAACGTATGCTTTCCTTCCAAGGGTTGGCTGAGCTGGCGCACCGGGAGTATCAGTCGGGAGACTTTGAGGCTGCAGAGCGCCATTGTATGCAGCTGTGGCGGCAAGAGCCTGATAACACAGGCGTGCTGCTGCTCCTGTCTTCCATCCACTTCCAGTGCCGAAGACTCGACAGGTGAGGTGTGGGGGGCTGACTCGGTGGAAGTGCAGAGAATAATGGGTCTTCTGTAACTCTGAGTGCACACAGCTGGTCTGGGGAGCACATGCAACAACTGAACTTTCTTGTGGGAAATCCTGTTGCTCAGTCAAGTCTTGCTCTGTCCCCTCATGATTCTAACACAGTTTCGGTGGCAGCCATAATCTTGCTTTCCAGGTGCCACGGTGAAGGTTTTGGGTTGTTTTAAGTGTTTGATTTTTCTTAACCCTTCTTATTGTGTGTGTTCCCAATGCCAGCAGTATACTTCAAATTAATTTTTTATGAAATGTGTTTTAATGTGCGGTCATGCTGAACTGCAAATGTACATACGACTACTGCAGGTGTGTACATTAATAGCGAGACAAGCTTGTGGGACCTAGGAGGAGAACATGTAAGAAATCCAGATGGAAAATGCGTAGATAAAAGCCAGCAATTATTACTGAGTCGTGAATAATGAATTGTGATGTCAGAACCAGCACAGTAGATTGGAGTATACTGCTAGCATGATGATTTTAGTTTGCATAATAAACACTCAGTGGATGGATTCAGTGAATGGGAGCTGGTGAAATGTCATAAATGTTATGAATTCATGTGGTGTTTGAACCTTTTGTCTTTTAAAAACCTTTTTAAAGCACCAGTGTGTAAGATTCAGGGATCTATTGGTAGAAATGGAATCTGATATTAACAAGTATGTTTTAATAAGTGTATAATCACCTATATATTTGTTAGCTTTGAACGAGCACTTTATATCTACAGGGAGTAGATATAACATTTCCACGGAGTCTGCCATGTTTCACCGCTATGTTTATACCGGAGCTGATAACGGATAGACCAAACATTGACTCTAGAGGTAGCCTTCTGCACTTTTTGAGTTTTGCAGCCACCTCAGGTTCTCCTACATGCCTGGGACGGGTGTGTTCAGTTAGTTAGTCTGCAACCTCACTGTCAGATGCCACTAAATCGTACACACTGGTCCTTACAAACCTTGCACCTTGTTGCAGCTGCTATACAAGGCTTTAATCCAACACTGCCAGTCACTCCTCAGGATTGTGACCAATCTATACCAATTCTGACCCTACAGGTCTGCTCACTTCAGTACCTTGGCCATCAAACAGAACCCAATGTTGGCTGAGGCTTACTCAAACCTGGGGAACGTGTACAAGGAGCGAGGGCAACTGCAGGAGGCCATAGAGCATTATCGGCATGCTCTGAGACTGAAACCAGATTTTATTGATGGATACATCAACTTGGCGGCAGCTCTGGTGGCTGCAGGAGACATGGAAGGAGCAGTGCAAGCTTACGTGTCTGCATTACAGTACAATCCTGTAAGTCACATGACTTGTTAAAATCAGCAAACTCTGTCTGCCCACATTTGGAACACATTGGTCTGCAGTTAATTATTGCAGGATAATGAAAAAGTTCTTGCTCTCTCTCTGTAGGATCTTTATTGTGTGCGTAGTGACTTGGGAAACTTGCTTAAAGCACTCGGGCGTTTGGAAGAGGCTAAGGTACGTCACAGAGGGTTGGCATTTGCATAGATGTGTGTTTTTTTTCGTTTTTGTTTTGTTTTTTAATTTCTTTTCCATAATTTTGTTTTTAGTATCCCCCAAAAAAGACCATAGTTGTTCCTTTTTCCCCTTTTGACATTTTTAAGCCACATGGAGCCCTTTCCCTTCAACCCCTTAAGCCGAGTGAAGGACAGAAAACTGTTTTTTTTGTCTCATATCTCAGAGTTGCAGTGAGCTCCACACCCCTAATTTATCAAAAACCTTTGGAAATATTGGACTGGAATGACTCAAGAACAGTTTGAGGAAACCAACTTTCCTGTATTTTATCTTCTTTTTTTAAAATTAATAGTAAAAAACAAACATTCTGTTGATTACTTTTTAGACAGTTTCATATATATATATTTGTTTTATCCCCACCCTATATGACCAAATGTCCTTTGCTTTACCCCGACCTTTTACCAGAGGTCAGCCCCCACCCCACCTCTTTCAGGAAGAAAGGCTGAAGCTTTTTAATTGAAATCTATATTGTCATCTGTGAATCTCGACACATGCATTTTCGTCTAGTCGATTTTGGTGGGAAAATGCTGGCTCGGTCTTTGAAGAATATATGAACTGATGCGAATCTAGTTTATCTTTGCAGCGCAAAAGATAAGATGGTTTCTAACCTAACCACTACACTCCAGTACGTTAAAGTGTCTAATGATGAGCTTTTGGTCTTTTCTGTCAGTACAACTGCTGCTAGATGCCTTTCCCTGAAGTATTAACCTTCACTTTGTCGCTGTAAACCTGTGTAAATTAAGGGGGACTACTTGGTGTGGGTAAAATCTGGAGATGTGGAATTGTCCCACTGGTTACAGGCCATCTTATTTTGTGCTAGAGGGGGGTTAAGGAGTGGGGAGGAGCATCAGGGAGTGACAACTCCCCTGCTCTGTCGCTCCACCCCCCCGCGCGCTTGCTTAGGACTGATGGAGTGTGCGCGCCCTGAGCTGTCTTCCTGACCTTTCTGCTATTCCCAATCAGTGTCCAGGCACACCCAGACTGTGCTTTTCATGCACACAGTCTTTTGTTTTTCTGTTGCTTTGGTGGGCAATGCAAATTTGATTTAGCTGTTTATCTTATCTGATACTTAATGTTAAACACCGTGGGTTTAAGAAGGCTAAGTCTCAAGTGACGTGAAATGGTCCGAGTGACATCAGGCAGACAGCTCACAATGTACTCCACCGCCTGCGTCAGATGCTGGTTTAGAAAGACAGAAACACGCGCAGCAAAAGCGATGACCTCTTTATTTCAGAGCCGTGGAGGCCTCTAGATACAAATAATTAAACCACAGACTTTTCTCCCCACCCCATTGGCCAGGACTCAAGAAAGCAGGCCAGGATAAAGAAAATCAAAGCATTAAAACATTTCATGGAAATGATAAAATAATAAAAGAAAACAATGATTAATACTTCTTCCCTCTTCCTTCAAATATGTACTATTATTCCCAAAGAAATGGGATCAGTTCATTTGGGCAAGATCAAGCCAGTAACTGCCCTCCTGTAGTTTATGTAGAAAACTGAATTGATGGACTCTATTTTACAGCTAAACTGAACATGTCAAAGCCTTTCTTCCCTCCCAGCTTCCCTCAAAGCATTCTTTTTGTTTTCTTTGAGATGAAACATTCATTGCATGAATGAAAACTAAGAGTAGTCTGTTTTTATGTTTGTTGTGTTTTTGGAAGAACCTGTTTTATTTCGATATTTAAAGAAGAATGTATTGTTTGAAAACTTACTAACGATCTTGTTTTCTGATTTTGTCTCTTTTGGTTTTTCCACCACTGATATTGTTATTTAGAAGGTTTCAGGTGGGTGACACTATTCCTGCGTAGGTGCCTGGCGGAAAGGAACACTAGGGCAGCCTCAGTCCTCTCCTCTTCTTCCAGCCAGCTGCGGCCATCACTCTGACAAAGTCCAAAAATATGGTAACGGGTTTGTAACTGCCAACAAAAGAAAAACCACCTCACTTCATGCTTGAGCAATAATTTCTTTGAAGAACAAAAGAAAAAGAAACAAGTAACTAAAGAAATTACAGTAAGCATTCCTTAAAATATGCTATACTAATTACCCAGCTCTTTATTAAGTAAAAAGAAACTTGGATTTGGAAGCAATTATGGTGAAAAACAAGTAAGAACCCTCTAACTCTCACATGTTGATTATTTTTCCTGTTTTGTTTTGTTTTTTCTTCTTTATTTGGAGATTCAGCGTTCTGATGATGCAGATAGTGCGCTGTGAGTCTGCAGTAACGCAGGGGCTGCGCAGCGATACCCTCGAAGCAACCAAAAAGGAACGCGCAAGCATGCGAGCCCCCTCCCCCCCACTCCCTTTGGCCTGTTGGTTGCGGACCTCTCCCCAATCTGAACCAGCCTCGCTCCCAAAGGCACCCAAATCTCAGACATAATTGGCTCATTTTTCCTGAACAATAATTATTCTGTGTTACTCTTTGACACATGCTTTCCTTTTGGCTGTTAACTTCCACATACCTTATATCTTAACACCACAGTGTAGCCACTTGTTGCAGTGGTTCCCCCCCCAAAGCCCACCTTTTGTCCTGAGAAACAGCGGGTGCTGAGTGTGTGCCAGTCTGGTGTTGCAGGTGTTCTGCCAGGGGATATTGGTCTGCAGCTGTTTCACTTGGCCATACAGCGAGCGCAGCAGCAAAATACTGACCTGTGCCAGCAGCAAGGTTGCGCAGCGTTCTATGGTGCACTGTGGTGGTGATGGTGGCGATAGACACACACCCGCGCGCCCGCATGGAATTGTTGCGCATGCATTACAGGGATCATCACCTGCACAAAATGTCCAGCATCCCAGGTTGTGAAATATCATACCTACATAAAATTTAGGGGATTCGTGCATATAAATGTACATTCTAAATCAGATCATTACATTTAGTACTTTGGATTATAACTGATCACTGTTGATATTATAGGGAGGGTATACTGTATTGGGTAAGGGTACCACTCTTCTTGTTGAAAATGTGGTCATAACTGCAAGATGATGGCCTATGTGTGGGTGTTGGTTGGATCTGCGCAGCGTAGGAAAAAGCAATGCAGCTTAGCGCGGCAGACTTATGCGCAGGCGAGCCCATGCTGTAGACTCACTTTTTGCCATCATGGAGAATTGTCACTAATTTTGCTTTCTCTGCCCTTTTTGTTTTTCTTACTCTTATTCTCAATCTTCTATTTGTTTTTTTTTTGTTTTGTTTTTTTTACTTTACAATCCCTTGTCCTCCCCTCTACATACTATACCTCTTCCTTTCTACCTATTCTCCTTTCCTGTGGTTTTTCATTGTAAACCAACTGAAGGCTTGTTACCTGAAAGCCATTGAGACTCAGCCCAACTTTGCAGTGGCTTGGAGCAACCTGGGCTGTGTGTTCAATGCACAGGGAGAGATATGGCTGGCCATACACCATTTTGAAAAGGTAGTTGCATAATTATGTTAAAATTCGGTAATTCTATATCTTTGTGTCTCCTGTTGTTTTTGAGTTTGTTTTAACCTTTGTTTCAATTTTTAGGCTGTGACTCTGGACCCAAATTTCCTTGATGCGTACATCAATTTGGGAAATGTTTTGAAGGAGGCACGCATCTTTGACAGGTAAGTCAAAATCATGGCAATGTTAACAGTATGATTCTATCTTTGTACATTTATGTGTAATCTTTGTCTTGCAAAACAGCACTCTGCCACACCCTTACATGGAAAATTAAATGAGCCAAGAACATTGTGACTTGGATTACCTCATTGTCTGTGTTAATCTTGTTGCAGTGTTTTTGTATACCATTGTTTACGCAGGGCAGAACCATTGTGCCCCCAGTGCTGTTATAATAGTCAGGGCTGTAACTCAGCTGCTGAAGCACTGGATTTACTTCAACATTTAAGCTATATTCTGTCATTTGCTCTACCAGTTATGAAGTTGTTTACAATTGTTGTGTTCACTGTATTAATACTCCAAATATGAGAATGTATTAAAGATGCAGTGCAATTTGAGTCTGACTTGTATCTTATGTTTCCAGAGCTGTGGCTGGATACCTGAGAGCCCTGAGTCTTAGTCCCAACCATGCAGTTGTTCATGGAAACTTGGCCTGTGTCTACTATGAGCAGGGCCTCATTGACCTGGCTATTGACACCTATCGCCGTGCTATTGAATTGCAGCCTCACTTCCCGGATGCCTACTGCAATTTGGCAAATGCCCTGAAGGAGAAAGGCAATGTAAGGCAGTACTTTGTGTGATCCCTGTCTATGCTGTCTTGCATATCTAAATCTTGAGGTCATTTGTTGAGCCTGTTAACGTTTACTGACTTTAAGTTTTAATGTGCCAATGTATTTCCCAGGTGTCTGAAGCAGAAGAGTGCTACAACACAGCCTTGCGTTTGTGTCCAACCCATGCAGACTCCCTCAACAACTTGGCCAATATCAAGCGTGAGCAGGGCAACATTGAGGAGGCCGTTCAGCTCTATAGAAAAGCCCTAGAGGTTAGCACATAGTTAACTGTTTTGTATCTATATTTTCCTTTCATTTAACACATTTTAGAGCATCATGGTGGCTGTAAATTCTTACATGTTTGACTTTTGTTTTTCATCAGGTGTTCCCAGAATTTGCAGCAGCTCACTCTAACCTGGCCAGTGTCCTGCAGCAACAGGGCAAACTCCAGGAGGCCCTCATGCACTACAAGGAAGCCATCAGGTTTGTACATTCATGACACAGATATCTACAAACTTGATTTGTATTAATGTGGCATGGTACCTTGTTGTGCAGGCATTTACACAATTCTTCCTGTTTTGATGTTAGAATCAGTCCCACATTTGCCGATGCCTACTCAAACATGGGTAATACACTGAAGGAAATGCAAGATGTACAGGGAGCGCTCCAATGCTACACTCGTGCCATCCAGATCAACCCTGCCTTTGCTGACGCTCACAGCAATTTGGCCTCTATCCACAAGGTAAGGAGAATTCTCCCATTTAACACTTTTCTCTTTATTTTTGTACCATGCTCAGAAATTTGTCATGTCCAATATGTCTCATGTTTTGTGTGTTGTAATAAGACCAAAAAAATGTTAAATCCACTGATATTAATATCTAATTCTACCATTTGTTTTTACCATTAGGATTCTGGAAACATCCCAGAGGCTATTGCATCTTACCGCACAGCCTTGAAACTCAAGCCAGACTTCCCTGATGCGTACTGTAACTTGGCACATTGCTTGCAGGTTCTTACTTTTAATATATTTGTCAAATATTTACTTGCGTGCAGTATTTATTTTGTGCCTGTTGAAGTAGAAGCACATTTTCTTACTTTTGTTATTTCCACCATTCTTTCAGATTGTGTGTGACTGGACAGACTATGATGAGCGGATGAAGAAGCTTGTGAGCATTGTGGCGGACCAGTTGGATAAGAACCGCTTGCCTTCAGTGCACCCACACCACAGTATGCTGTATCCACTCTCTCACGGCTTCCGCAAGGCCATTGCTGAACGCCACGGAAACCTTTGCCTGGACAAGGTACACGCACTGATGAAAGCAAGTAACCTTTGATTCATTTTTGGGGGGAAGGGGGATGGAAGGTGGCTGGTGATGCAGTGGCTGTCTGCAGGGATATGGGGTAGGTAAGGGATGGGTGAGATATTAGCTTTATTTTACTGGGTGACAAAAGAGGTGACTGCTGGTGGTGAATGGATGGCTTGCAGGGCTGAGGTTATGGTATAAGGTTGGACTTGATTTGATCAGACTTAGTGTCAGTTTTTTTATTATTCAGAATCAGAATGAATCCACCTTGCTAGTCAGCGTAACTTGTATCATCTGGGATTAGCTGTCCTACCTGTAGTTTTAATCTTATACAATTGCTTATTCCACAGATCAATGCACTGCACAAACCTGCTTTTGAGCATCCTAAAGATCTAAAGGCCAGTGGTGGACGTTTGCGTGTTGGTTATGTCAGCTCGGACTTCGGCAACCACCCTACTTCCCACCTAATGCAGTCCATTCCTGGAATGCACAATCCTGAGAAATTTGAGGTTGGTGACTCTTATTGTAATTGTTATATTTAGTAACATAAACTTTACTGGAAAGGATCTTTTGTATGAATGCAAGTTAAATGTTTGTTTGATTTCTTCTTCAAGGTGTTCTGCTATGCACTCAGCCCTGATGATAGCACCAACTTCAGAGTGAAAGTAGTAGCAGAGGCTCATCATTTCACAGACCTCTCACAGGTAACAAACTGTTTTATCAATGTTGAACATTTACTAAGTTTCTAATAATCTTAAAGAAATACATTTGTAATGGACAGGTAATATCTATAGTATTGTAGTGACGCCACCCATTTGTGGTGAAACTAATACATTTCTCATCTTCCAGATTCCTTGCAATGGCAAGGCAGCTGATCGTATTCACCAGGATGGAATCCACATTCTGGTCAACATGAATGGATACACTAAGGGAGCCCGAAATGAGCTTTTTGCCCTCCGCCCAGCCCCTGTTCAGGTAAGCTCTCCATATTTCTAATTGATGCAAAGCTGCATCCTGCAGGTAAATAGTTCACATCAATGAATGCTCTTTCAATTGTTTGTCTCTATTCATTCAACAGGCTATGTGGCTAGGATACCCAGGAACGAGTGGTGCTCCCTTCATGGACTACATCATCAGTGACAAGGAGACGTCACCTTCGGAAGTAGCTGAGCAGTATTCTGAGAAACTTGCCTACATGCCCAACACTTTCTTCATTGGAGACCATGCCAACATGTTCCCTCACCTCAAGGTTTGTCCAGCTTCATATTTCTGTCATTTTGTTTCTGTGAGTCTTTTGCAGTGACCTGTTACAAAGAAGTATGCGTTTCAAAAAGAGTGTCAATGTAATATGGAATTAAGTTTAATGTCTCTCTTTTGACCCACAGAAAAAAGCTGTGATTGATTTCAAGTCTAATGGACACATCTTTGACAACCGCATTGTTCTCAATGGTATTGATCTGAAGGCCTTCTTGGACAGTCTGCCAGATGTCAAAGTGATAAAGGTGAATAATAAAACTTTTGTGAGCCTTAATGAACCATGCTGCTTTTTTATTCATACTATTGAGAAAGCAATGGAGTACCAGAGTGGACAATATATCTACATGGTGTTATCTGCCAATTAATATCATGATTAGGGATGGGCATTTGAATAAATTTTCTTGATCGATCATCTGGAAAATGAACGATCAATTATCGATTAATCATTATTTTTTATCTTAAAAATGCCATGATACAGGACACTTGTAAAAGCAGCTGAGCCTGAAGCTGGTAAGATGTCTCATTGCTGCCACATAGTGAAATTCATTGCATTGCTTCAAGACGCAACACAACTTCTATTTGAAACCAGCGTTTGATCGATAAGAATTTCATGTGATCGACAACATTTTTAAGGATCAATTATCGATCATTGATTAATCATGCCCATCCCTAGTCATGATACCAGAACATAGCAATGAACCACTTTGTCATTTCTGTCTTGGATTATATCATTGAGAAAGTCTTGACCTATCACTCACCAAAATCTTCTCCGGTAAAATCCATATAGGCAAAAATGATGTATTATTGAATATTTGTGTTTTAACCATATCCAAGCATTTAAGTTGAAACTGTTCTCTCTGGCCAGATGAAATGTGACAACAACCAGGATGCTGCTGGAGACACAAATGGAGCTCTGTCCATGCCAGTCATCCCCATGAACACAGCAGCTGAAGCAATCATCAACATGATCAACCAAGGCCAAATCCAGGTCACAATTAATGGCTTCACTGTCAGCAATGGCCTGGCCACCACACAGGTACGCATAACTGGGTCACACTTGTCTGTGTAAACACAAACGTTAGTAGATACAGCACGGGTACATGTACAGATGCAGGAGTGGCAGTTTGATTTTGCCCGATGCTTTTCTAGATCTGTTCAGTAGATGAGGTTGTTGTCTCTGAGACTGTGACCGTCAGTGGCGCGGAACAGCTGCGCCACGGTTTTGCTCCGTCCTCTGCCTGGTGTCAAGCCCCACTGGGAGCGTTACGGCAGAGGAACGGATCATGCCCTGGGAGAGAAATCTGCCTCTTTAAATTAAGTTGCACTGTCAATACAGTAATTGTGGCAGCCCAATCAAATCTGAACGAGTGCATTTAAGCAACCGTAATTAATGCAGTAGCAGCACAACTAAACGGCCCGATTTTGTTAACTTGCTTAAATTTAGTTGATTTGGTCATTTTCTTTGTGTCAGTAGGCTGGTAGATAAATTCATGTCTGTGTTTGTTGCTGAAATGCAATCGGGAGGCTGAACAGGTTGTTTTATTTTGTCAGTTGACCGGAAGTTTTATGCTCATTCCGTGTCTGACTTTCTGTCTGGTGCGATCTGCTCTGTTGAGCTTGACGCGATTTTAGAAACGGCTCTGTCAAAAATGGTACTGCTATGTATTGATAGTGCTGCGGTGTGGAGAACCGCTGCTGAGACGTGCCTTGGCGCTCCCGGTGGGGTCACTCTCATTGATTAAAGTGGCAACGATCAGCTCTGGTGACAGTGGTGCAGCCATTCAGGACTACTAACGACCTGGTGGAAATTGGGCTTTACATGTATGGTGTGTTTAATGAAATTAAGGCCAAAGCACAGAACTGTTGGCACAGTTGAAGTGTAAGCACTATTGATTGGCTGTAAAAGAGTGGTAATATCTCAGCTTTACGAGCAGCATATTGTCACATGTCAATTGAGGCGTGTGACACAAAATAAAAATGCTTTGGATGAAAGTGTGGCCACTTTACCTCTTAGTCACACTCCTTTTGTCCCTCATTTTAGATCAATAACAAAGCTGCCACTGGGGAGGAGGTGCCACGCACAATTGTTGTGACAACCCGCTCCCAGTATGGTCTTCCCGAGGACTCCATTGTCTACTGCAATTTCAATCAGCTCTACAAGATCGATCCCCCTACCCTTCAGATGTGGGCCAACGTAAGTTTGACAGACTCGGGTCATATCTGCTTTGAGTGTTCCCTCAACTTTGTGTTTACAAATTAATACCTAATTTCTTTAGTTACCTAGTTACCTCTTAAATCAGTTTGAACTCCCTCTTCCTGCAGATCCTGAAACGTGTGCCCAACAGTGTGTTATGGCTTCTTCGATTCCCTGCTGTGGGCGAGCCAAACATCCAGCAGTATGCTCTGAACATGGGCCTCCCTGGCTCTCGCATCATCTTCTCTCCTGTTGCCCCCAAGGAGGAGCATGTGAGAAGGGGCCAGCTGGCTGATGTGTGCCTCGACACCCCCCTGTGCAATGGTCATACCACAGGCATGGATGTTCTCTGGGCTGGAACACCTATGGTCACAATGCCAGGTGAGGCATCAGGGTTTTAAGGGACAGACTGTTATCTTATGTTATTACACTCGTCAAACAAGTTAAGGCTGCTTCTTAATCCTGTGAACTCTTTGAAGGTGAGACGCTTGCCTCCCGTGTGGCTGCCTCACAACTCAACTGTCTGGGCTGTCCTGAGCTAATAGCCCACAGTCGTCAGGACTACGAGGACATAGCAGTCAAACTAGGCTCCGACATGGAATAGTAAGTGGAAATTGTGTCTGAATTCTTTGAAGAGCATTGTCTGTTGCGTTTGCTGAACTGTCAGTTCTGACCATTCAATATTCTATCTCCTGCAGCTTGAAGATGGTTAGAGCACGTGTGTGGAAGCAGCGAATCTGCAGCCCTCTTTTCAACACCAAGCAGTACACAATAGATCTGGAGAGGCTCTATCTGCAGATGTGGGAGCACCATAGCAATGGCAATAAGCCAGAACACCTGGTCAAATTCCAGACAGTAGAAACCAGTGAGAATGCCTGAACTGGAAGCACGCTGACTTTCTTCTCCCCTTTATCCCACCCATGTGCAGTCCATCCCACCATCTTTTTTTTATTTTTAAAAACAAACATTTTCAGCACCCTGGCTTTGAATGGTCCACTCCAGCCCTCCATCCTGAATGACTGTCTCCACCCCTCTCATTCATCCCCTTTCTTTCTTATTTGCAAAGGAGCCTACAGATGTACACATTTGCCCATCACATCCGTCTTTGCATCACACATCTGTGTTTCCTGAGCCAGATAGAGCCTGAGGCCTTATGGCACTTTGTCTGAGACTCTTGTCCTAAACCACAATATATTTGGTAAGCATGAGAAGATTGTGAATGCCCCGCTACTCCCGTCAGTACTTGGATCAGTGGATTTTTTTTTGTTTTTTTCCTGTCTGTGTACATGCAGGACTAATGCAACTTGTGGGGAGAATGCCCAGCCATCATTACTTGTTGATCTATTTATAAATGGATTAAGGGTGTTGTGTGTTTTAAAAGGACAATGTTGCAACATGAAAATTGTACCTCTGATCTAAGTTTCATCAGCTTTAACATGCAGTTGTAAAACATAGATTTACAAATGACTGCTCTTTAGTTTGTTTTAAGCTGTTATTAAATGACTGCAGTGAGTAGATGTGCAAGTTTTGAGGAATACAGTCAAGAAGACTTCTTCCCCTCACCAAATGCCAACTTTGATTCATTTTGCTGTCAATTATGGAATATGTTCACTAGCTGTTGTCCCGTTCGATGTCTCACTATGCTTGTAAAGATGACTGGACAAAGGAGCTTCAAGTCATTGGAATGGGCCTCAATTTCAGTTTAGGTATAAGCTGTTATCGAATTGATCTTGTTTTTTTTAATCACACAAACAAGGAACGGCCTAGGTAAGTATTTTCTAAGCAGTTTTTGTTTTTGTATTGTCCATTAACTGTATGCTGTCAATGGCTCTGAATAAAATAAAACTAAAAAAACTAAAATAAAGAGATTGTTGAAACATGGTACTGTCTCTTGCACTGACTTGCCCCAGGTGTGGGTAGAATAAAAGATAAACCAAAGGCCTTGTTTTAAAAGCTGTCATTGGATTATTGTTCTTCACAAAGGTCGATCTGTGTTTAACATGTTGACCAGACAGTTTCTGGTGTGCTTTTTTAAATTTATTTTTCTTAAAGATGCCCCCACTCCCTCCATGTCCTCTAAGGGGCTCTATACAAAGTAACAGTATCGGAATAATAAATGTGGAGGAGGGATGGCAATATATACCCCCTCTAAAATGCAGTATAGTATCATTTAATGGAGATATTCATTCTCTTAATGAGTGTGATTACGTGAGTGTGAGTGTGCTATCTGTCCATTTAAAGCATGCGGTGATGTCATCGGCTCAGTGGAAACGCGCTGTGATTGGTCTATTGTACTCGTGACAACTTCCGTTCAGTAGATTTGAATTTGGCGTGTGCTCCGTTTGTCTATTTGGCTTTAAACAACAGAGGTGCGTGTGGCTGCCACATATCACATATATGTCATTTTAGGCAATATAATTCATCTTTACCTGGGGAGCTGATATGAAACATATTAATTGAGACACTGAGCCACTTACAAAAAGTTAGCTTGGGTCTAAACGTAACGTTAGCTAGCATGTTGCTAATGGTAACGCTAACTACATTAGCTACAACAATTTGTTTGTTTTCGTGTCTTTACTGAAATAATGAATTTTAGTCATCAGCTTACTTTTCGGTTTTGTAGTTAGTTAGTTTGTACGTTAAATTATACGACAGACGTTAGCGCTGTATTTTAAATGTTAAATGTTTTCCCAGAGCAGATGAAACTATGAATGAGTACAACTCCAAATTATTTGAGAGAGTCGCTGAAAAGTTGGGGTGGACGGATAAGGGAGGACTGGATGCAGCAGAAAAGAAGGTTTGTATAACCTATTTCATTTCCCGTCACATTACAGAGACATTTTATATTTAGTATAACTCGTAAGCGAACAACAACATTGAAAATATGTGTCAGTGTGTAAGTGGGAGAAAGACGAGTGGGGTGGCCTTTAAAAAAAGCATCTTTGGGTGTATATATATGTAAGTGTGAGACTTATATAAAGTTAAAGAGACACTGTTATAATCGTTTCTAGCTGGTGCAAGAAATTGGCAAGTCTCGTCATGGTGCCACAAGTGAGCACCGACCTCCTGAGGATGAGTCAGTCTCCCCTGCCCAGCTGTTCCTCTCTGACAGTGAAGATGACCCAGAGAAGGAGAATCAGTACTCAGGGGGCAAGGAGTACAGAAATAAGGTTTTGATCGAGTCCAGTGATGATGACTTTGACCAGTGTGAGTGGACAGACTATTAAATTCTTTTTAAGTGCAACCTTAATAATGTGACTCAAGTTGCATAACCATTGTTTTGTGCATTTTACCCTTGTGTGTCTTTAGTCCTTGTGGCAAGGGCTACTCCAAAAGCTAAACCTACCTCACAGAAACCACGCAGTGCTGTAAAGAAAGAAAGGTATGACAATGGGACACACTAATATGTTTTTGTGAAGCTGCATCGGTGTCTTGTTTATGGTTCCAGTTTTACTTCTGCTTTGCCTCGTCAGAGTACTGGTCCTTGTAGTTCAACTTGTAAGCCATATTTGTTTTTGTCCTTTTTAGTTCAAATGTGCTTGTGGTGAGCTCGGACGATGACGACAGTTTTGAGAAATGTAAGTTGCCATTTTCCACTGGGTACTGTGGGTACAATCATTGACTATAATTAAGTCGAATGCTATTGGTAAGATTAAAATGAAAATATTTTCATAATGTGGGTTAAATGTATGTTCATCTTTTTGCATTTTTAAGTTCTGCATAAAGTGAAAACGCCCAAAACCAAGCCTAAGGAAATATCAGAGAGTGGGAGTGAAGACAGGTGAGATTATGATGTATTTCACCTGAAGGCATAATTACTGTATGGAAAGTTTGTTTTGAAAAATATGTTTTACGTGTGTTTACTTTAAAGCCTCGAAAAATTCATAGTGGATGACTACACATCAGATGAGGACTTTATTGAGGCTAAATCATCTTCTAAAGGTAACCCCAGATGACACAATCAGTGCTGGCATGCCTTGATCATTACATGAAAAGCAACATTAACATTTATAAATTGTAAACATTTTCCTCCTCTTAATTTTCTGCAGTACCTAAGAAACGCAACACTCCAGCAGCCCATCAGTCACTGAGGAAACCACTGTCTGAGTGGAACTCTCCAGTCTTTGTTAGCGACAGTGAAGATGATGATGATGATAATATTGTAGTCAAGAGCACTTGGAGAACTCGACACTCAAAGCCTAAGACCCTGCCAAAATGTGACAAAAAGAGCAGTGCACTGTGTGACTCAGAGGACAGTTCACCATCACTGTTTTTGCCTCCAGTTCCTTCTCCGTTTACTCAGCTATCCCACAAAACCTCAATATCACCGGCCTCTCCCAGACGTACTCTGTCAGCTCCTACCAAACTGGATGAATCAGGCAGTTCTGAAGAGGAGTTCATGTCCCTACTGGATAGACTAAAAAAGAAAAACAAGTTCCCTGAGACTACATGCTCACCTAAGAACATCAAAGGTAATTGCTTAATCTTTATCATCACCTGGAATCGGTCTAGCTTTTATTTTCAGTCTGGTTATGAGACTCTCTCTTCTTCTTTTTTTAAATCTTTAATCCAGAACGCAGTAAGGACCCTCCCGTGTCAGTTCCTTCCATAAAGGGGCCAACAACACCCATTCCAGGGAAATCCACCATCTTGAAGCCCAAAGTCAGTCAGACAGAGCCCAGACATGGCCCCAGCAGCAGGTACCAGTTTTTCAGTGATAAGATGAGAATGCTGCAGAAATGCTTCATTCATTCACTATTTGTTATATGCAGACAGTTGACTCTAGTTTACCATGTTCTTTCCCTTCTAGGTTAGCACCATGTAAAACCCCAGGTTGCTTTTTGCAGTCTCTCTCAAACCCTGGTACCAACTATAGCTGCAATTTCAAGCAGACCAAGGAAGACCTCACCAACAAACTCTACCAGCTGTACAATACCAGTGTATTTGATAGTAAGGTAATGAGCAGCAGTTTTATACCCTGTTTCATTTACATTCTTTAGAAATGTTATCTGATTATGAATGTATACGTATTTTAAATCATTTAATTGCTTCAGTAACATATCATATGTTTTCTTTTGTAGCTTCCCACAAATATGTCAGTGACTTGGAATAAGAAGATGCGGAAAACAGCTGGCTACTGCATCACTGGGCAGGAGCGAGGAGGAGGGAGCCGCTATGCTCGCATTGAACTGTCAGAAAAAGTCTGTGATTCTGCAGGTATTCTTTTAGTAAGCCCGGTAGTCTGAAGTTGTAAATTGTGTCTCTGTCATGCAAAGTAAATGTTTATGTTTTGCTTATATTTGATTGAATCATTACATCATATTGCCAATCTAATTTTTTCCACCTTGTAGATCGTCTCAGAGACACACTGATTCATGAGATGTGTCATGCTGCAACATGGCTCATTAATGGTGTCAGGGACGGGCACGGGCCGTTTTGGAAGCTGTATGCTCGCAAGTCCACAGTGGTTCATCCTGAGCTGCCCATGGTCACTCGCTGTCACACCTACGAAATCAAGTACAAATTCCAGTACCAGTGCACCCGCTGCAAGAACACGTACGTTGAATGAATTCCGTCTATTAACTTCTTGTTCCTGCATTAACAGATTTTTGTCTAAACTTCCACTCTTTAATATTCCTTTACCATGATTCTCAACAGGATTGGCCGTCATTCCAAGTCATTGGACACACAGAGGTTTGCATGTGCTCTCTGCACTGGTCAGCTTGTCTTACTGACGCCCTCCACGCCACGCGCTCCAACGCCTTTTGCCAACTTTGTCAAAGAGAATTATGGGACTGTACGACAAAAACTGGCAGGACAAAGCCACGGAGAAGTAATGCGTAAACTTAGTGCCGACTTTGCCTCAAAGACCAAACTGAGTCAAAGTTGAGATCATCCCTGTGACAGAGACAGAGTAAAACACAGAACCACGGTAAACCTGTTCAAAACTCTCAAATACCTCAGTGAGAAATTGTCTTAGATCATTGGGCAGCTCTGATTATTAATAATGAATCTAGTTTTCTATTCATGTAATTTCTGTCTTTTAAATTGGAACTGCTGTGACTGGAAAAACAGCCCAAATGACAAGTTCATGCTGTGTCTATGGTGTCTTGTTCGTAGTTTGCAGTTTTTTATGTGTACGGTAAATGTTTGATTCCATTTTTATGTGACTTGTATGATTGTATGACTTGAATGATTTTCTCGTGAATTCTATTAAAGTTTAAATGTGTAATTGTACATCACAAGGTCACTGACATCTGTAAATCTGTATGGCAGCTGACAAACTATTGCAAAAGGGTTTTTTAATGATTGAACAGGAAACATCAGGTTGTGGATATTAGCTTTAGTTATCACATTCAGTATATAATTCAGAGATATTAATCCTGTTTTAAATGTGTTGGATTCACAGGACTTGACATAGAATGTAGTAGTCAACTAAAGTACATTCCTTTAAGTCATAAATTTGTATTTATAACTGCTAATATCCTATTTATATTCCACACCAGTTGGTTGTTTAGGTTACCAAATAACTTTCAAGTACAGTAGAATTATTTTTCAGTCCAGGTTTGAAGCAGATGTTAGGAGGGGATTACTGAGTAAGGATGGAAAAAATTCAAGTGCAGCACAGTAAAACACAGTAGTAACAATAATTTTTACTAATTATGTACTTGAAGTTCTCAGTTTCCTACTGGCCATCTCTTATGCTCATCTTGGGGACTGCTGTCTTGTTGCCTCTCTGCTTCTTGACCATCCTGTGATGCTTCTTTAATTCTCTGCTGCAACATGCACGCAGGACTGCTCTGTGCCAGACAGCTTGTGTGACCCAGACCCTCCAGACAGCTCAGACCATTCTGGTTTTAGTTCCTGTCATCATGGACAACTACCTGATCCCTGTCTACCTGCACAGTTATGCTCTTGATATAGCAACCACCAAGGGGGGTATCATTCATCCCTCTGGTGTATGGCTCACAGGAGCTGCAGCACAGGAACAAAGTCAACATCCAAAGTTAGTCATAGAGTCTGATGATCATTCATGTGAAGAACTGGTGCAGTTTTACTTGTGCTGCCTGACTGAGGAGAAAACTTTCTTTGTCTTGAACACAGCATGCTCTGAATTCTGTTGATAGCATCATCTTCCTATAAAACTTGCTTTTCAAAGGCAATATGTGCCGGCAGAATGATAAAAGCAAGCATTTATGATAAGTTAAAAAAAAAGCCAAGTTGTTGAATCCGATTCATACTGGATAATAATGACAAATACAAGACAAGATAAACTGCTTCAATATATTTAATTTGTACCTCAAACAATAATATGCTGTATATCTACTATATATTAATTCACTATATATATTATACAAAACATTCAAAAATACATAGAGGAAAGTATGCACAACAGAAGGATGAATACTCAATGCTACAAGAAAAGTACATCAACAATCATATTTTAAAGATGGAGATGCTCGTGGGGGAAAGGTGTGCGGGTCAGAGAGGTCGTGCAGCTTCCCTGATTATGATTGGGACGGACGATCGCCCCGTAAAAGAGCCACAGGCACAAATCCACAGGCGGTACTGACATGAGACAGCGCCCCCTAATCATCAGCGGTTAACTACCTGCTCACACTAACTAAACAATCAGTAACACAACAGCCAAAACATGAAACACTGCAGCTGCCAGTATCAACTCAACAAACTGAAAAATCAGGCGACACATTGGAATGTACTGTGTTTAAGGCAGGCACTGAGAATTTCTTAACAACAAAATAACCTCTATATAATCTATAATGTATTTTTCACAAAACAATTATGCAGCATTCTAAACAAGAAAAACCTTGTATTGAGTTTTACTGTTTTTGGTAAATATGTTGTGCATTATATTGTACTGTAAATCCAAGCAGGATCATTTGGCATATGACTGGACTGCTTGTTTCCTAAGCATGTGACAGTTAAACCTTTTGATATGATTGGATTCATTCTTAGTGAAAATGCACAGCGCAACACAATGATAAGAAAAGGTAAGAGATTGAACCATATATATGAGCAGCATTACATGTAAAAAACCAAAAAAAAACAAAAACAAAACATGGTCCTCTCAACACTGCATCACCCAACCTTGTGTCATGCACCTCAGTACAGGCAGGTTTTCTTCATAATTCGGAGGAACTCTTGCTGGTTCACTTCCCCGTCTCCATCTCTGTCCGCTTCATCAATCATTTCCTAGAGAAGCACACAGTCAAAGAGGAAATAGAAAGGATGGATACAGTATAGACAAAGCAAATCAACCGTATGTGAAGTGTTTTTTAAGCATACATATTTTTTATGACACTATATGTTATGTCTTACCTGCAGCTCATCATCTGTCAGGTTCTCTCCCAGCTCTTTGGCTACTCTCTTCAGATTCTTAAATGAGATCTTCCCTGTCTCGTCATCATCAAATAGGCGGAAAGCTTTCAGGATCTCCTCTTTGGAATCCTTCTCAGCCTGAATTCAGATAAAATATCATCATGTAGTCATGGCGACAGAACGAGTCAATAAAATGGGTTCTAATAGATTTAAATATGTATTTTTGTTGTTGAACAAAACTAGTGACTTACTTCAAACCTAAAGAGAAATGTAACTGTAACCACTATGGTATTTCACTGTGATGTGGATTTACAATAAATAGAAATATGCATAACAGTTCAAGCAATACAACATAGATATATCTACCATTTTCTGTGTCATGACACTCAAGAAGTCAGTGAAGGAGATCTTCCCTGTGCCATCCTTATCCACCTCACCAATCATCTTTTTGATCTCCTCTTTTTTCGGTTCAAACCCCAGAGCTCTCATTGCAACCTGGCAGAATGAACAACATGAACATAGTTTAAAGAACAAGGATGCTATACTGTTTCTTCTCCCCTGGCACATGTTTTTTCTGACCAGCCCCTTTTACCTTGAGCTCCTTGACATCAATGTATCCAGATCCATCGGTGTCGAACAGTTCAAAGGCCTCCCTGATCTCTTGCCTCTGCTCCTCAGTCAGCTCTGGTTTGGGGCTTGTCTTCTTGCGAGGAGGGGGCACCGGACCCTGCAGGGATGGCCTCTTGGCACTGGTCGCCTGGTGGGGACACAGGAAGAGAGAGCATAAGAAAAATCAACCTCTTAATTACACCAAGAGTCACGTATACACTGAGATCTGACAGGTGAGTCAGAGGAAGAACTACCCTCTATTTGTAAAACCCAATCTCTTCACAAGAATAAGGAGTAATGTAAACATCCATCACCTGAGGCTCACATTAGGCACGACAACATATATTTAGGTTATTATCAGAATAAAAAACATTTTTACTCACCATCAGTTGATGTTTGTTTGACTGACAAGGAGTAGCTGCGGATCTACTAGGAAATCAATGTTTTCCTCTGAGCAATGAAGCCTCCCTATCATTTAGGGAGGAGGAAATTATAAAACGGCCTCTACTTCACATCAACTGCACGAATTAACCGCTTAATCACACAGATTGTAAAATAGTCTCGTAATCATCGAAACCTGTTATCTATTTAGCTGGAAAAGCGGCTAAAATGCGTAGAAAATGAACGTTTCTAGCTTATAGGATGCACAGGTTTTGCTGTCCAGTAACTGCTGTCATGGAGTCCACACGTTTGATCTGCTTACCCTTTGTGCCAGGAAACAAGCGCATCGTTTCTAGGTGCACGGATGAGTAAGGGAGTACACAGACGGCACACATGGAGGTAAAAATCAAACACATCAGTCGGGCACAAAGATGATTGGCTGATGAAAACCACGGGGAGAAGGACACGATCAGAACATTGAGAGCTGCAGACGCTGAAGTGAAACCTCCTTGGATTTTCCAATAGAAATATTAGATGATACATCAGAATATGTTGGATGGAGAAGTGTTTGTGGCATATTTATTTGTAAAAAAAAAAAAAAAAAAAAAAGAAGAAGTCATAATGCATACTGTAAATAAATGGTACAGTTGCTGTGCTTGCCTCAATGCACCCTCTACTGTCAACTTTTAATTCAGCACCCAGATTACAAGTGTAGGCTTTTAAAGCTAAAATTCAAACAGTAGAATATGTAATAGAAAGACAGAATAATAAGATTATAGATAATAGTGTAGAGTATAGCCTACTAATAACAAGATAAAGGGTAACAGGATAATAGACCATAATAATATAATCCTTACAATACATCCATCCATGTCTCAGATTGATATAATCTTTTTCTTCTGTGACCAAGAGGGACGCAGCACAATATTATCAGGATCCACAGAAAAGCATGACATACTCTGTGGCACAAATATATAACCAAATCCTACATATGTTCTCAAATATTATATTATAAACATGTTATTGCACATTTTTATATTTTATGTTTTGATAAGCGTTTACACGTTAAAAATGTATTGCTTTATCTCAAGATATGCTCAAACACTCTTGCAACTAGCTAGTTACTTGTTACTATAGTAACTTGTTTTATGTAAAGCACATTGAGTTGCCATTGTGTATGAAATGCGCTATAAAACTGCCTAGCCTTGCCTTGCCTATAGCTATGTAATGTAAGCTTTTATCACTATGGTATTATTTCTTCTATTAGCCTACATGTTTCTGAATTCATGCAGTTGCACACATTGGTCTCCCAGGAATCAGTCATAGTCTATTAACATTGGTTTAATCTGTCTCTTTGTCTCTCCTTCATGTTTTTATATAGTCTATAATATGGCAAACATTCAAGTATTCAAACTATATCAAATATTTGAGTTACAGCATTGACCCCCCCGGTGTGTGCCTCTGGATGCTGCTGACAGCGTGTGTATGTGTGTGTATGTGTGATGGTAGGGGGCGTGGTCTTTAAGCAAAAAGGCGGCCTGAGTCGATATCTGATCCTTGATTGGTCTAAATTGTGGCGTTCTTTTACGTATTCTGCACACAATTGGCTATCCGTGAACGTCACCTCTGTGCTAGGTGCCGGCTCAGCCAATCACAGAGCAGTTCTCACTCAGCTCATGCAGTCAGTTTATGGCTTGTGTGTGCAACAGTTGGACTGAATGCAGGTTGCAGGTAGTCGTATAGCGTGCAACTTCAAGCAATTAGCCGTTTTTTGTGTGTGTAATAAGGGACATTTTTCATTTTTCATTCCCGCCAAGTCCTGATACCTAGCTCACCTGTTGGTCACTGACTCATTATGGCCACGCGCATTCGACCGGTAAGTTCAATTGTCATGATGCTAGTGCTTCCTTTTTGCCTTTAAACTATTACAAAGTACTTTCTGTATGTGGCACAGAGTAATAAACGGTGTGCAGTCATCGGAGGATCCGGTTTCCTGGGCAGACACTTGGTAGAGAAGCTGCTGGATCGAGGTTACTCTGTTTCTGTGTTTGACATCCGTCAGAGCTACGAGCTGCCTGGAGTCAGCTTCCACCAGGGAGACCTCTGCGACAAACAGGTAACTACAGCCTGAGTTTTATTGGCTGTCAAAACCAAAAACATCACTGTGTGAAGCTCAGACCTGCATGAGGGCCAAACACCTTTCATAATTAATTATCAGGCCCAAGACTACATTAGTAGCTCTACCCCCAGGGCACTGAAGATCATGTCCCCCTTTTATTTTATTCTGATTGCATTATGCTGCTGTCAGTGGAAACCTTGTAACTCATTTTAATTCATATTTAACTCACAGATTTTGTGTTGGCCATTATCATCAACATCAAGAGAACATTTGTTTCTCCCATCATTGAGGGCCCCTTTCTGGTCAAGGGCTGCTAGACACCTAGATTGCCCACATGGTAGATCAGGCAATGATCGGGCCTATGCAATGAAAGGATTGGATTGTTTTTTTAGTTTTTGGTTGCTGTAATTGTTCCTTCTGCCTCTACTGGTAGTGAAAAGATGGAGATCCCTTCTTAGCACAGGTCCAATGTAAGTAAAGATGTGGGACAAAATCTAAAGTCACTCCTAAGTTCAGTCACAGCTCGAACACTGTCTGGGAACGCTGGGAATACATAAGGAATGAATTTTACAATAAAAACAGTGCAACTTCCCTCTCACTTTGTCCAATTTGGACTGCTGAATCCTCATTAGTGTCAGCTGAACTTTCAAATCCATTTTTGCAAAGAACGACTGTGTCCCCATCTTTTATATCAGATATGATTTGAATAGACGTGAGAATGTGAGTTTTTTATTTAGTAAGATAGGTTCTCGTTTTTTGGGGGTCAAATCAATAATACAGCTTGGAAAGGAAAAAGATTAATTTGTTTTATGTAAGTTAAATGGTTCAGAGCTCTGAAATTTTTGCAATTTGTAAATGAACACTTTCCTCCAAAAAACTACTCTAGCTTCATCCTGGAACAATTAGTCTTTTGATGAGAGATATGTTGCTGAATAGCTCTATGGTGCCGTTTTGCTTCAGGCTCTTCTGCCAGCTCTTAAGGATGTATCCCTGGTCTTCCACTGTGCCTCCCCAGCCCCTGCCAGTGATGACCGTGGGCTGTTTGAGAGGGTCAACATTCAGGGCACACGCACTGTTATTCAGGCCTGCATTGAAACTGGAGTACAGGTGAGGCCATGGGGATGAGAGGCTGGCCATTTTTTGGGGTTGTTTATGCCTATAATTTACTGTTCAACGATGTTAAGTGTTTTAACTGTTTGTTTTGTTCAGAAACTGGTCCTGACGAGCAGTGCCAGTGTGGTGTTTGAGGGAACAGACATTAAGAATGGGAGAGAGGACTTACCATATGCCAAGAAGCCCATTGATTATTACACAGAGACCAAAATTCTGCAAGAGAAGGTAGGAGAATGGTATTTTTAATTTTAGCGTGCTGGTTTCACTAAAGTGGCCTAGTGGTCGCTCTCTTGCCTCAGAACATAATTATTTGAGTTTCTGTGTTGAATGCTGCAAAAATGTATCTCGTCTTTGTGCCTCAGTTGGTCCTGGAGGCATGTGACAAGCAGAAGGGTTTACTCACGGTTGCCATCCGTCCTCATGGCATTTTTGGACCTCGGGACCCACAGCTGGTCCCCATCCTGGTGGATACGGCTCGCAGGGGCAAGATGAAGTTCATCATTGGGTGAGTTCAAATGGGTGTGACAGTTCATTCACTGCATTGATGCCTCCACTATAAATGATGCCATTCCAACTAAGTTCATGTGCTAAAATAAATAGTTGTTGCTATTCAATAATATTCAGTTTGAAATAAATAAAAGCTATATGATGATCATTTTTTATTGGAAGTTATGTTGCTAGAAAACATTATTCAGTCCTTGTGTAAAAAATAGATTACAAACTGAGTGATCAGCATTTTTTCACTGCTTTCCTTAACCTGATGGCCTATGTATGGCTGCATTTTGACTTCACAAATTCATAGACAGCCTGATAAAACATGGACTGGGTGTAAACTTAAAAGTTTGAGATGAAATGCATTGATAACCCAAAAGGTGCTGAAATTGCTGGTGTCTCTTCTGCTATCTATAAACCTTACTCATTGTCCCACAACTTACCTGCCACTTGTACAAGTTGTCAATAGTAGCAAGGTAGTGTCCCACAGACTGCTGTACTGCAATTTCATTCTTTCTTTGTTTTCTTCAGTGACGGGACCAACCTGGTGGATTTCACCTTTGTGGAAAATGTAGTTCATGGACACATCCTGGCTGCTGAACGCTTGTCACCAGACTCTCCCATATGTGGAAAAGTGAGTGAGAATAAAATCTTAAGCAGAGCCAACCTCATGGAACAGCTGGCTTATGTCAAATTAAATCCAAGTCTCCAAGTTTCCAAGTCAAATACGTACATACATTTTTCTTTGAATTCGTGAATGCCTTTACTGATTGTTTTGTGTTGGAAGGTATCTGTACTGGCTCCGGAAGATTAAATTGCCTCTTACTGTCTTTCAGCCCTACCACATCACCAATGATGAGCCAATTCGGTTTTGGGACTTCATGTCTGAGGTTTTGGTAGGCCTGGGATATGCTGCTCCACGCTACCACCTCCCCTACACCCTTGTCTATGGACTAGCTCTGCTCCTCTGGCTGCTGGCCCTGATTCTACGCCCTCTTGTGTCCTTCAAACCCACCTTCACTCCGATGAGAGTAGCTCTGGCTGGAACACACCACTATTACAGCTGTGACCGTGCTAAAGAGGACATGGGTTATAAACCAGTAGTCAGTCTGAAGGAGGGGATAGCACGCACTGTGCAGAGCTACCCTCATCTTAGACAAGGAGCTTGATGCATGGAGGTGAAGACTGTTGAGTCACTGAAGTCTGTGGGCGTTGGTACAGATGCACTGAATGGACAAGTCAAAACAGACAATATACCTTTATTCAAACCTTAGTGTGCCTTTCAATATTAATGTCCCATTTTTACCAGCAGAGGGCAGCAGATAGTCTTGTTGTCAGTCAACAGACACTGCAGTGAGATCTTGCTTTATGCCAACTTAAATATATTTGCTCTTATACTGTGAAAACCACAAAGACTGACAGGTTCTTGCTTCATTCACATGTGTTTCACTCCTGTGCAGTACACACTTTGAGAGGCTTCTATTTTTGTCAAAATGCTTCAATACAATCCATTAAACAATGATTCTGCTGAAATAACTGTGATAAAAATGATTGTTTAAAGTCATACATTTACATGATATGGCCAAAAGTATGTGGACCAACCTGCCCAGCTAATTCTACAACATCAGTGGGCTTCCAAACTTGTGCCTCTTTCAATATGACAATTCTCTGTTTGCGTTGTATAGGGGAACGTAATTGAACTGCATAGAGCCCCCACCTCAACCACATCCAACACTTCAGAATGAATTAGAAGGCTGACTGTGTGCCAGGGCTTATGACGCTTCAATACTGTAACCCCAGTATTAGATACTGCATATAATCAGGGTGATGTGTCTACTAGTGACTGGAATACTATTATGTGACTGTCATCTAATATAACAATGGGATATGTGATTAAAAAGCCCTGAGCCACAATCCATATACTTCCACATTACATTTTTCTGTCACTTTGATGATAATTTGTCATAATTTCACAAGGTCAAGAAACAAAAGAACTTGAATCTATCAGTGTGGCTTATTTTCACAGTATTCATATTAAATCCGTCACTGCTGTAGAGTTTTGTCTTTTCTAGGTAAAGCATTTTTGTCATTCCTTGTCTTGGTGTGGTGACATCAAGGTGGGGGTTAAGTTCGGATACTTTGCATTCTCTTTTTAATTCTGCACCAGCAGCACCCTAATGATTCACTGCTAGAGTCAGAGCCAGCGGGCAAGGTCGTCTGACTGGTTTCTTGTTCAGGGGAGAGAGGGAGAGGGATCAAGGTAGATAATAGACTTGAGCATTTACACTCGCCAGTCTGCTCAGCAGAGTGAAACTTTGGCTCTCAGACTTGCTAATTTCCTCTTCCACCGTTTCTATGTGACATGTTGCGAAATCTATTCACACCCTTTTCTGATTTAAAAAGGCTTTGAGAATATACGCACAGCATGTGTGAGATTGTTCTTTTTGTACAGAAACAATGGTAGACTGATCTCCATGTTGTGTTTTGAAAGAGTCCATACTGTGGCCAATTACTCAGAAAGTGCTTCTTGTTTCAATTTGTGGAAAGAAATTGTTAGACAAAGCAAGACATGCAGAGACTTGTCATTTGTGTTTTGTTCCTCTCCAGTGTTCACAGACACAGTTACTAACTTTACACTTTGTTTATCATAAGCTTCCATCTGCTGTCCCATCTGCATCATGTACTACAAATAGGATGAAACAATACATAATATAAGTTTGGTCTCCAAGCCTAAACATATATTGTCTCTGTTTTTTGTTTCCCTCTGTACAAAACACAAAGTACTCATATTTTATTTCAAATATAACATTTGAATTCAGTGTGTTTCAAATTCAAACTTGGCTTTTGTATTATTTGCATTGATCTGTGGACCACTGTCACTGTTGGTTATTTCAGTTCAAGTTATGTGTGTTGCTCCTGATCTCATTTTAATGATGTGTCCTTTGTGGTTTTCCTACCCACTGAGCACGGGAGGAGCGTTCCCACAGGAGACGTTGCTACGAGTCACCTCATTTATGTATGCCATGCTGTTCTCCCTGTCGCTGTCCGCTTCCCTTTGCCACACTCTGCCCCAGCACTGACAGTCAGCCAACTGTGTGGCAGGTATGTGCTTGCTCACTCCCATGAACAAAGCACAAATATAGTAAACAAAAAAAAAGGTTCTTAGCAACCTCCATTATGCACACATACACACACTGATAGACAAACACATACTGCTCCACCCCGCATCCACCCTTCATGACTTGCTAGGCTTGTTGGTGCTCACGCCCGTACCTGTTCACCAGCTCAGCGATTGAGACACCTGTCAGACAGAAAAGACTTTCCATTTCCACCAGTCACACTCACCGGGACACACTGTCACAAACTCTTGACTGAACTGGATATACATTTGCTGGATATAAAGTGAAAGAAGGTAGGTGCTCTGACTCTGACTAGCAGGCTCTATTACAATGTGGTTTAGCAAATACCGTGGATACTTTCAATTTTTATGGCTCCAGTAATGTAAAGTGATCAATCATGCTATGTAAACGGTTTGTTGAAAGTGTTAACTGGTGAATGTCTGTGTTTGCCTCTCCCATTTTCTGGCTGTTTCGCTGACATGATCACTTATCAGTTGAGTTTGTCTATCTTTCACCCTGCCTGCCTTAAATGCAATTGCTGTTCATTAATCATTTATCTTGTGTGGACCGATATGTTAAACCTAGGATAAATATGCTTTTGGAGCCCTCGGTGTATTTGTTCTGTCACTAATATTCATCCTCAAGAGATATCGTGGCAACATGCTTTAGAGGGAGTGGATTCAAGGCCTCGGGAGTTTAACAAGATAGTGAAGTGGGTTTTGCCTCTGAACAATTCATTTTTGACCGTAAATAACTGAAATTTCAGCTGAATTGGATGTCTGCAAAAGGAAGCAATTTTTGCCTCATCATGTAAATCATTTCTGTGGGAGTATATTTTATATCCAGTCACAGAACTACATACATACAATATGTCTATGTGTATCCATTCATATTTATGCCATAGCAGTATTTTTTGGAAAGTGGAAGGACAGGATCATCTACATGTCTAAAGGATGAGACTGAGGAATGTTTTACAGAGCACATTTTCCTTGGGAGGGAACCTAGCATGAGAATGACTAATCTATAATAAATAGCAATTTGCATTCAAACTTCTACAGTTTCTTTTGATATGACCTGTGTGACCTGAATGTGATTCATGTACATTTTTCAGGGGACCTGTGACGAAAACATAACAAAGGCGAGAGAAACCTTTAGAACAACCATGTCAAAAGGTGAGCAGGCTGACTGATCTGATCTGAATGTGAGATGACCTGTTTCCTCCAATAGAGGCAGAGGGCATCAGAGGGTGTATCTTTGCGCCAGGCTGATGACTCTGTAAATTCTGCTCATCTGTCATTGCCCTGACTTTGATGTGAAATACAAGCAATTGATTAAGTGGTGCATGTGGGCCCAAAGGGGATTGAATATCATGCATGCTATCAAGCAGATGGTGATTACAATGTCACTAAGATGGATCCTACATTGTTTAAAATATCTCACATGTTGTGTGTGGGTGTGTGACATGCATGTGTTTGTGTCTCAGAGGGGGACAGAGCTGCTGTGTTCCGTACCACCAAAGTACGGACCAAGCTGAAGGGGGACGCCAGCTGGATGCAGAACCGCAGTGAACCTGAGAATGTGAGCGTGGAAGAGAAGCCATGGTAAGAGCACCCATAAAAAAATAGGGAGCTGTCTATATTATTCCATTACTCAGTTAACTAAATAGACCACACAATGATCTCATGCATTTATATAGGATGGCAGAAGTGAGAGCTGGCCGTGTGGATGGGGCTCCTATTGAGACAAGTCCAGTGTCCTCACCAGTGAAATCCACTCCGTCACCCGTCAAGTCTGACACTGAAAGGTAAACACTGGTTTCTTATCTTATCTACTCTGAGATCTCTTCAAAACCTGATTATTCTGATATCGAATGTCTTTTCTGAACTTAGAGCACCAACAGGATTCCTGATCAGGTAAGAGTAACATTTGCCTCATAGAAACCTAAATTTAGATTCAAATAGGCTACTGTGTAGTTTTGATTCAGTGTTTACTGACAGTGCAAGAGCAAGCAGGACTTTTATAATAACAGAAACAAACATGGAAAACTTATATAGTATATATAGTCAATTTCTGGTTCAAACATTTAGTCATTTAATTTATTTGAAACAAGAACCTAAATCAGAAGCACTGCACTGACATTTTTGTTTTTCTTTCAGAGGTGTCTTCACTAAACTAGACAAGCCTGCTTCATCCTCAACATCTAATGGCTTTAGGTAGGAGCTAATGAGTTATTAGTATGGCAATAGACTGATTGACCTCTCCGCTTCCCACATTAATATAAGCTGTTTCTTTGTGTTTGCAGCGGAACAACACAATTCAACAAAAAGCCGTCAGAGAGCTACAAGAAAATGTGAGCAAGCAGCACAAGTCAGATTCACAGTGAACTGTTAGCCACTGACTAAGACTGTATTTTCATGAGGTTTATGTTTGTGCTTCTGCTCCTCAGAGCCCCCCACACCGTGAGGCCCACCTCAGAGAACCAGGACGGCACAGTTAGCCATGAGGAGAAGGAGAGACGGTAAGAATGTCTTCACACAACTTTCCTCATGCCTTCAAATTTGATCTCACATGCTTAGAAAAGAGATTACATTAACATTTAATTTTCATTCATTTTGCAGGACACAGACAGCCAACAGTGTTCTCAAGAAATCTGCTCCGAAGCAACGGTCTTATGTGCTTTCTGCTGCTAAGATATATGAGTATGTATGCCTTATGTCACTATGCCAATGCTTATCTTAAACTCAGTCTGTTTCTTGCATATATATACTTTAACACATTCAGAAATTGCTCAGTGAGTACAAATGGTCAGTATTTATGGAGGTATTTATGTGTTGAAAAACCACAGGTCCAAAGAAAAACCAGCTGACACATCATCGGTCAATGGCAGTCCATCATTTGTGGCTAAAAGGTAAATGGTTCCTCTAATATCTCTGACACACTCTGTATATCCAAGTGTGTGATCAAATGTCTCTGTGTGTGTCTACACCTACATTCATCTGTGTGTGTGTGCAAATGTGCTTGACTACAAATGTGCAGGGTGGAGATTACTGATGATGATGAGAGTGTTGCAAGTCCATCACCTGTCATCACTCCGCCCCTGTCCCCTGTCGTCCCTGTCATCCCTGTCATCCCTGTCACACCAGCTGCCTCTGCACCTGAGCCCAAACCAAGGAAACTGTAAGTCCTGTGCCATGTTACTCATCTCAGTACAACAAGTGGTTTCTATTCCTTCAATTTGTTTCTAATAATAATTCTTATTTAATTTATATAGCACTTTTCAAGCCAGGAGCATATAGTGTTTTTTATAGACAACACAAAAGAAACAATCACCAATATAGAAAGAAAAACACAGGAACAGCAAAATACAAGCAAACAGTTAAAAAACAGTATTACGGAATTTTACAACTAAAAGGGCAAAATAAGTAAGACTATTAAAATACAAAAGAAATTGGTAACCAGTGCAACAAAGCTAAAACTGGGGTGATGTGAGAAGAGCGTTTAGTCTTTGCTGCAGAGTTCTTCACAGTTTGAAGTTGAGCAACAGCTCTGGCACTGTGGTGCTAAACAAGATATTACAAAAGTCCAGACAATGGGGAGATAAAAGCATAAATCATTCTCTCTGCTATAAGATAACATTGTTCTGATCTTTGGAAATGTTCCTAAGTTGGTAATAACACGATTATACCCATTTCTTTGTGTTTTGTTCAAAGCTTTGCTCACTGTTGAAGATAACTCTCAGGTGCATTATTTCATTATCTGTGTGGTTTACAGAGTCGACAGCGGTGTTAAGACAGCTGTCGATGTCTTTGATGATGCCGTCCCAAAGCCTGTGAAAGAGGACCCCGCACCAGTGTCTCATACAAAAAAAGACCCATTTCAAGGCATGAAACCAGGGTGCACCAAGGTGGCCACTCCCCTCCCTGAACTCAAACTCATTGATGCAGCCAGTCTGGATGACGAACCTGATAATTCAAAGGTTTCTAGCATTCCTCTGGTTAAACTCATCCCAGCGTCACCAATCCCAATGTCACCTACTCTAGCATCCCCTGCTCCAGCATCCCCTCCTCCAGCAACTGCAGCTCCAACAAACCATGCTCCAGTATCCCCTCCTCCAGCATCCCCTCCTCCAGTATTTCCTGATTTAAAAGAGGACACAGTGACAACAGAGCCAACGCCAAAACCTTCTCCAAAACCAAGGTCAGTTTAACGCTTATCAAAATCAGTGCTGCCACCGACTGTGGCATAGTATCAGCAGTGGAAATAAACTGAAGTACATTTACTCAAGTTAAACAGCTTCTTCAGGACTGGCTCATGAATGTGTTTTGATTAGATCTTATTGACAGTGACAACAACCCACATGTGATTTGAGTCAAATGTTGCTGTATCCTGATTGGTGCATGGAAGTATGTGTGTCATTTTCCCCCACTTGTGCCTCGCCCAATTCACAGAGAAAGAAAAAAGAAATACAGAAATATCTAATGTAAGATCATTTAAAGTTATTTAGCTGTGGCAGAAGGTTTTTTTCATGTAGGAACAATCAGTGAAGTAAAAAGCTGATGGAGAAAATACATTTGGGGAGCCTTTAAATTCCCTTTCAGGTGCTTGTTTGTTAGGTATGTTTGTGTATTCTTATGGTATGCTTTGCCCTCATTCTCTTTATGTGTGAAATTGGAAGCTGCCCTGGAATGCCATGTGTTTGCTCTCAATCTTTTTTCACAGGTCCACTGTTGACACGCTCACCGCCTTGTCCGACACCCTTATTTCTTTCGACACAAGTTCAGACAGGTACTGGCTTAAACAGATGAAAGCAGCAGAAACCAGAGTGAAAAAAAATAAAATTACCATGGCACTAATGTGTTAGAGCCCCCAGCCCTAATACACCATGATAATGAAAGTTTTTATTTCCTCTCCAGCTCTAAGGATGATGAGCCAGCGCTGGCAGAGGAAGAGGGAGGCTCAGCGGACAGTCACACAGAGGACGGGTACAAAACCAACAACTTCCTCATTCATGTCATAACAGGGTTTGGCAAGAAAACAGATAATGGCTAACTGCCACTGTGTTCTCTTCAAAGTAATCACAAAATAATACACATCTCAATTTCAGGTCCCTAAAACTACTTCACACAAGAGGATGTCCCAAATTAGACTTTATTAAAAATGTGGTGATTAATAGAGATGTGTGTGTATGTGCCAAAGCAGGTGCACTGATGTGTATTTTCCCCCTTACTGTCTGCAGTGTTGAGCAGGAGCCAACTCCGGAGCTGAGCAATTGTGAACCAATAACAGATGATCTCCTGGCTCTCAGTGATGGGTTAGTTAAAAATACATTCCCTACTGATTGTGCAATTAAGTGATCTCCGCTTCTTTAAATATTAGCCACAAGGTGGCACTGTTGGACTTCTAATAATCCCCCCCCCCTTCTCTTTCATACCTCAACTGCCCTATTCTTGCCCTGAAATCTCCTAAATCCCCCCTTTGTTCATCACCTTCTCCACTTCCTCTTCCCCTCCTCTTTCCGCCTCCGCAGTCCAGAGACGTCAGCAGAGCCGGTTCCTCCCAGCCCAGGACGCTGGAGTCAGGATCTGTTTGGTGAACTAGACAGGTACCGGAAGAGCTCTTTCCCAGCCAAGCCCCAAATACGGAGATAGGCGAAGAATTATCCTTTCATCAGTGAAAAATCAATAGCTCCCTCATCAGTGGCAAGCTGAAGCATTACCTTAACTTACCTTTGCTGGAGTTGGATACACAATTTAAAGGGAAGCTCACACACAAACACTGCTCTGTATTTGACTTTGGTGTTTGATGTCTCTAATGAGTCAAGCAAAGACTAGTTGCATCCTGGATGATGTCATTGTAATTAACACAGAGACATGCATGTGAGAAAGAAACAGACTTGTGATGGCCTCTCCTCACCGTCCTTGCATCTGCACCATTAATTCTTATCACTACAGATGAAGGGGGCAAATATCCAAGCTCCGGCTCCCTGAGGTGTAAGATTTTTAATAAACCCCATCCGCCTCAAGTTTGATCCGTAAATCTGGGCTCCTTACTTTCGGCATTCTATTTTAACCCCTGCTCTGTGTTAGATAGAAACAAAGTCACACAGATTCCTGAAGCGACTGAGTAATACTTTGAAACAGAGAGCTGCGTCTTATCTGCGTGCCACTGGAAATGGAAGAGAATGTTCTGTACTGATTAGTATTGCGTCTTTGTTTTGTCTCCGCCAGCCTCAGCACGCAGCAAGAGGAGGAGAAGCAGACAGATGAGACATCCAAGGAAACACAAAGGTAGACCGAGATGACAGGCTGCTCTTAAACAATTATCTATCTATGCAGAGCTGTTCCTGCAAAGAAATGTATTCTATTCAGATATGCCTTGTAATGATTTATACTAACCCTGCCTGAAACTACGCTGTGTCTCTCTGCCCTCCAGCCCCACAGAGACAGTTACTGTACCCACCAAAACTGTGATCATTACTGACAAAAGGTATGAAAACACAAGCAGAAAAAAAAGTCTATTCTGTACTATATTCAGCTGGTTGTCATACTTGTTAAATAGTTCAGGGGGTTTCAAGCTTTTGTAATGGACTGGCATTGTAAATAGTGTATGAGAGGGACTACACTAACCTTTTCTTGCCCTCTTTTCTCATCCCATCATGTCATTCATGGCCTCAATACCTTTCTATCTTGCCACCATTGTCTAGTTGGTAAAATATCTGAGCATGGATATGATTATATTAATGACTTGTTTAGTATGATTGTTATTGACTGAAATCAGAGTTCATTTTAGGTGAAGAAAAACTGAAATGCACTGATGTTGCCATTCAGCAGTAGTCTACAAATAATTCCAGATTCTGATTTTGATTAAGTTTGGGCCCTGGGTCCCACTGTCTTTCTGTTTACCATTCAAACTGCATTTAATCTTTCCATTATGAGTCAATGTGATCAGAATTCCTCCAACACAAGATGGGCCATGCTGACAATTGAGAGTGAAATCAGTATGAAATTGTTTTTCAGCTCGGCTGATCCGTTTGATCCATATCCGATAGGGACCACATCCCCTAACAGGTAATCATATTGGTTTGGAGCTGTGACTGTTTTCCAGCCAGCCAGATAGCATCTCAGCATGCATAATGCAGCAGTTTCTGATTATGAGACACTTTTCTCTATTACAGCTCCTCTGACCTGCTCCAGCCCCTCGTAGATGTTTCCATCAACAGGTATGAAAATGATAATGCAAATTCCACTATTCTGTATTGCAACCTCTGTTTGTACCACTGATGCTATCATGTTACTACAGAATACCATTGTTGCTACAACTGTTTTGCTTCATAGGTTATTGCAATAATTAGTATTCCTAATCAGCAGCTATCATACCAGACACATCAGCCCTGTGGTTACTGGGCTTATTGATAGCATGCTAATGTTGATTTTATTTTATTTTTTATTTCTTCAGAAAGTCACACACTTCCATCAAGAACGATGATCCAAGTCCAGATACCAAGTAACTTATTCAAATCTTTCTTATTATGTCTGTCTAATGTCTTACGTCTATGAAATGAAATAAACCTGTAGCTAACAATTTTATAATTCATCAATTAATTAGTTGGTGATTTTTGATTAGACTGGATATACAATTAAACAAACATTAGAGATATGCTCATTCCCATAGAAATTTGAGACATATATTCATATTGCTTATTTTCTTCAATAAATAAACATACTCAAATAATAATGATATAACAAAGAAAATAGAAAGTTGGAACCAGTAAATGTTAGCCACTTTGACTGATAAATGACCAACACAATTATTCAGATATCAAAACTGTGGGCGATTCCTCTTCTATTGACTATGTGATTAATCATTTCAGCAACTAAGTAAAATTGTCTGTATGGAGTGTGACAATGATGTAGATTTTCATTTTTTTGTGCTTGTGTTTGACAGCATGAGCAGTGATGTATTGGAGTCCCTTGCAGATGACATCATCCCCATCGACACTGACACCACAAGGTATTAAACTGAGTCTGGGACATAACTGTGTTAGAATGTATGAGAGAGAGATGGAGAAGAAAGGATGAGTGCGGGTCTACAAAAAAATCATTTTTTTCAAACAGTGCACATTTCCATTGTCTGATTTGCTTTATCTGTCACAACTTCTGCATCATCTCTCTTTCTCTCTTCTTCCGCTTCGGCTCTTGGGAAACCAGCCCGACTCAGACTACAAACACAAAAGAGAGGTGATGACACACTTCGATTTACTCTTACTCTTGTACACAATGCTGTCCACTAGTTTCATTCATCTGTATGCATCCATCCATGTCTATTAAGTGCTAAAAGCCTTTCAATGTATGTGCTCTCTCAGCCAAAAGGCAGAGCCAGCAGGCCAAGCTGAAGATCAACAGACGCTGGTCAAGTTTGAGAGAAAGTAAGTCATGTTTTTATTAAAAGCTTCGGGTGCATATCTGCTCCTTTTATTCCCATAACCTCCTTCCCTTTCACTACGGTGAAGTAACAAGGCTTTTGCAGCATGAACACTGTACTCATTGAGCCAGAAGACATTGTGCACTGGTGCTGATGAAAATAGGTCAGATATATATTTGTTACAACTTTCTCTCACAAGTGCAATAAACAGATCCCCCTGCTGGCTTTTACAATGTACACAGTGTCAATTTGTTACCCTCCCATACTATAGTGTCATGTCATTGTTTATGTTGTGCTCAAGGTCTACTGAAAATCACTCCCCATGGGACAGGTGGACATTACCCACTGCCTATACTATCACTTCCAATTCAGAAGAGGAGGAGGAGGAGGAGGTGGTGGAGGAGGATGAGGAGGAGGTGGAGGAGGAGGAGGAGAAGTAAATGCATATTAAAGCACTTTTTTTCCTTTTGCCATTTGTTGCAGCATTTGATTGTGGCACCTTTAAAATTCAGTAGCTGTCAACCATTTAATTGAAGGCGAGATAAATTCGAAAGTTGAGACTTCCTCATGGCTGTGTCGAAGAATAATCAACTTCCTCTGGACGTGTTATTTTTGCTTTAACACGGTCACTTCTTCGCCTGCACTGCCAGACTTATTATAATGCTGGAATGTCCTCTGTTTTGCAGCCCTGAGGATACAGAGACAGTCACGACCATCACCACCATCAGGTTGGGAAAATAACCTCTAATCACATTTATGATTCTTGAAACTCTCAGCTTATGATCTTGAACAGAGGAGATTACTGTGAATTGAGAGACTGAAATGAGAGACGTGTAGGTACAATTACAATGCATGGGAGGAGGGCTCAGTACTGCATCACAATAGAAACAGACCAAACCTGGTACTCGACCTCCTCTGGAGCTATGAGTCAGAGAGATCAGCTTCACATGCTTATAAAAACTGCAAGATTCCTGTCCATTACAGCCAACAGTAAAAATCTAATACACATACCTTTCTTTATTCTCCAGGGAGCCACACAGTGAGCCAGAGCCTGCTATGGATCTGTAAGTTCATGATCTTGTTAATGTCGGACATTACAAAATACTTTCTCAAGAGTGTTATGTTCTAGTATTTGGTCTGTTGATTTTCTCACTTTTGTAAAAGTACTTTTGGTTTACCTGAGCTTTTTTTTTTTTTTATTACTCTATAAATTGTAAGCAAGGACATGCCAAAGCATATATATTATTCTTTGATGTAGTGAGTGGAATGAATGTTTAATTTAATGCAGTGAATTTAAAATCAAATCTAAATCTAATAAGTAGGGCGTCAGGGTTTATTTTACGCTCACCTACCAGATCTGTTTCTGTGGTTGTTATGAGGTGAGATATTTAGGCCAAACCCCGTGGGAACGCAGCTGTACCCGCTTTATATCGGCTCTAAAGTTACCTGCAACACTTGTGTGACGCCTGATTAGACAGACTCCTGATTCAACTCTATTACTGAAGTTAAATGACAAGGTCTGCTCTCCCATTGTCTTTCAATTTGCCCTCATTTCCTTCCCTCTAATTATCAGTCTCCAGATGTCAGATTAATGATGTGTATTAGAGATGTCCTTTTGTCAAATCACAGTCCGTTAAACAGCATGCCATTAACAAGCAATGGCAGAAAATGATTATCTCCTGAGTTACATTTGACAGATGTAGAGTCCTTCTGTATAACCCATCACGTTACTGCCGTCAGTGTGTGAAAAATACAACTAACGCTGCTGCACTCTGTCTCCAGTCATGAAACCAGCCCTGTGATGGAAGAGGAAAAACACGTCCAAACGCCAGAACATGAGACCAAAAAGTGAGTGATTTTACAAATTAGACATTTAAATGAAAGTGACAGCTAATATCCATTTTAACTGTAAATATTAACCTGAGTTCGTCTTCACCTGTCTCTACACAAGGGGGTTTGTCTATGTGAAGGAGTACGTCAGTGACGCCGTCGACAGGTCAGACCAATATATAAGTGATTGAATAATAACTGATAACTACTGCTGCTAAATCTGTTCTAATGATGATTTATCTATTGTTGTTTTGTTCTATAGTGGGCCAGATTATAAAACAAACTCCACTTACTCCAGGTAATAACACACTCACCTAAACCTGTATTAAATCTGAGCCCTTTCTCCCCATGACGCTTCAACTGCTTTCATCTCTTGACAGTTCAGTTGCTTTTACCAATCACACGCCAACTGATGTTTCGACTGCATTCATATGTTTCAACTCCTTTCAATGTTCAGACTTTGATTGACACTTCAGATCCTTTCAGGTGCAAGGACTTCCATCTTTTGAACAACAACAATAAACAAAACATCCGCCCGCTCTTGTAACTCCCACAGCTTCCACTGCTCATACACAATTTATTTTAAATGCTTTGAGTTCTTCTTTCACTTTCTTACTTTAACTGATGTCTTGGCATTCAGGATTTCCACTTCAACTTCCAGCTCACTCCATCACTTATTGACACTTTGAGTGACATTTCACCTCCTTTCAGATATTTCACTCTAATACTTCACCTGCTGCTAACCCTTTAAATTAACACTTCTTTCAGCTCTTCCAATGTAACTTTTTCAACCACTTTCAGTATTTGTATAGCAACTTCCACGACAATTTCTTTTAGGGCTACAACAATTTCAAATGTTTCAACAGTATATGTTTAGCAGCAGTGCACATCTTCTTTCTAGTTGCTCTTGTTTAGGTCAGATTATTTGACATCAAGTTCTATCTCCTGCTCTTACAGTAAATTTCACGCAATTCCCTAACACCACATTAAACCAGCTTTAATTCTGAGACCTTTCTTCCCCTGCCTCGTTATTTCTAGTTCTGACGAAACTAGATATGTGTAAGCAGTAGGGCAGAAATTCCACCAAGCCTGCTCATTAGGAGGCTAAGCGGGGACATCAAAGGATTATTTACTTAAATTCCCTTGCACAGGACTGAGGGTCACAGGTTATTTTACCAGCTGCGGTTGCACACGAGCTGTTTCTGAGTCAGAACCCGAACTTACTTGTCTCAATCACTGTGTGTCCCCCAGTGACTCACTGTCATCCATTTGTACATACTGCGGGGAGCCGGTAGGAAATGATGCCAAGATCACCATCGAGTACCTCAATATCAACTGCCACCCTGCCTGCTTCAAGGTAAATTGTCTGTGTAGTTCTGCTGAAGATGCCATATATATTCATGTATCCTTGAGAGTACTGAAGAAAATAACCTTTTGCTCCCCTTAAAGGAATTGTTGACATTTTAAGAAATATACTTATTCACTTTCTTGCCCAGAATTAGATGAGAAGTTTGATACCAACCTCATGATTGAATGGAAAATACTATACTCTCAGTTTAGCATCCATTCCCTTGCCCGGGCACTACGACTTCCTGCAGTCTTACGGTCATCATAGGGTTGCCAAGCAACCATCTAAGGAAATAGTCCTGCACACAACCCCAGTGAAACCACTACATATCATTTTCACACTTCAGTTTACGTATGATTAAATAAAGTATAACATGTTACTATAGCAGATTTTGCTATCTTTGGACAGATCCAGGCTAGTTGTTTCATATCCATGCTAAGCTAATCTGCAACTGGCCATAGTGTTTCCTGAAGTATTCCTTTAATATAAATCAAAAGTTTGGACTTGTTTTCTCATGACATGATTCAAACCTTTTGACCACTACGGTTAACCTCAGTTCCTTTGTAGTTACTTATTAGAAAATCAACTCTTTAAATACAAGTTATGTTTTGCTATTGCATACTGCCAGTCCATGAATCAAAGGTTTAATCAATTAATTGTATTCTGGAAGCTACAGTTGTGTTTACTGTTTTATGGAGCAGTAAATGAGTATGGCAGTATTTCAAAGATAAAACACTGCTTTTTTCATAATTACATTTCTCCTGTTTTTTCAGTGTGGTGTGTGTAGTAAGCTTATGGGAGACCTTCTCTACAATATGTTCCTACATGGTGGGAAAGTCCACTGCGAGAGCTGCTACTCCAAAGCCCTCGACTGATTATTGAAGCTCTCCAGCAGCCTCTTATCCTCGCCCCCTCTTCCCTTCATGTTCATTTGCATATAAAGTGAGAACTGGTCTTTCACAAAGTTTGGACTGTGTTCGGTTTGAACTTGGGAACGATGTGGTTAAGGGTGATCAAAGAAACTGTAATAATGAACAATATGATTGCTTAATGCTGATTCTTACATAAGGTTACATTTTCAATTTCGCAAACATGATATACACGCTTGTGTTTTTCCTGGTGGTGAAAGCTATATTTGCCTCAGTAAACTATGAAGGATGGGTCTGTACATGTCAATATGTCTATGATGTGCTACATTTAACTGTGAACAGACTAATAATGGCAAGCGGGGTACAATATTATGATTTAGCACATTAGTTATGCAAGAAAATGACTTATTACAAAATGTTTACTTGTTTTGTTCTTCTAGTTACAAAATAGTGTGTTCACATGTATAATGCTTTGTTGACAAAATAAACTGATTTATACAACGCTGGTATAAATATGTGATTACAAAAGTTAGTGTGCTAGTAGACACACAGGATGATTTCAAGCAGTTACATGTTTAAGAAAAGCATGATTTGGAAAGTTATTGCACATACTGATGATCTTCGCATCATGTAACAGAAAATAGAGTAATATTATAAAGTATTAATCACATGATGTCCATTAGATGAGCTGTTCCTGAGAACTACTTTGCAAATGTAGTGGTGATCTCCCTCTGGGGAGTTGTGCTTGACTTTACAGTTGCCTTTCTCCACCCCTGGGCGAAATAATACTTTGCTTGCATAGTCACTTAAAATAGCTGTGTACATGAATGTGACTTTAGCTAAAAACCATCAGTTACCTGCTGAGTAACTGTAAAAAAAAGAAAAAGAAAAAAAAAAGCTAGTGTTGTTCATTGGCCAGTCTTGATGGTTTTCACAAACAGTTAGACAGAGCTCAGAGTTTGGTACAGAAGTCTTTGGCTCTGCCCCAGTCCAATGAAAACCTGCCTCCCATGAGAATGTGCCTCTGTGGAGCAACTGCACTGCATGCAGTTAATGTTAACAATGTAAGGCGGTTAAAGGGCAATGATGGCACCTCAGTTACGGTAATAAAACGACTTGAAAATATTAGCATATAACATTTTAAAACATTATTTTCCCATTACTGAACTTGGCAAAAGGGACAAAAGTAGGTCATATCAATATAAAAATCTGTTATAGTATAACTAAACTGCTCATATGGGTAAAGGAGTTTTGGCTCAGGTGCAAAAATATGAGTCATTCTGCTTCATTCCCTCGTTTAAACAGAGAGGATGCATAATATAGGACACTCCTGTAATCCTGGATGTGCTCCATCCTCGGTTTGTTTTGAGGCTTGTGTCAGTGTTTTCCTCTGGCTCTGCTCACAGCAATGTTTTGGATGTGCTTCCACAGCAGCGAAGGGTCTGACTCGTTATGTCTTATCAGAGACTCCAGCCCCTCAGCTTGGTCCAGGCTCTGCCAGTAATCCTGAGGCCATATTTGCAACCATCTGTGGACAGATATACAAACAGATTAGGCTCATCACAGAGGATATTTTAATTAGACAATTAAAACCGACTGATTTATCTCCCTCGGGACATTGCTATTCGCATTAAAGCACAGAAAGTAGACGGCTTTAACACCTGGCACAGGGAATAATTTAAGACAAACTGACCCATCATCTGCAGGTAAGTCTTGGACATCTCCGTACCCCGGACTGGGCAGGGGGCATCCCATATGAGAATTTTCAGCCATTTTTGGCTGAGGAGGTTGGTTCTTCTTAGGAGCCTTTCTGTATGCTCGTTCTGCTGCCAGTCGTGCATTCTCCTGGTCACACACGTAACACTCAAATCCATTCAAGTAGTTGGGTTTGCTCATGTCATTAACCCCCCACTCGCGGGTCTCTAGAGCCTCCAGCAAACGAGAGTTGGTAACACGGCTGGGGTGTTTGAACTCTAAATATTTTGCATATTCATTATCATTCTCATCCAGAAACTTGAGGGTGTCAGCGAGAGCTTTTGGTGAGGGGAAGTCATCTATGATGATGACAGAATGGTCGTTAGGCATCCAGTCTGCCACCACAGAGGAGCCTCGATAGACAGGCACGCAGCCCTGATGGAGAGGCCGCCACAGCTTCTCTGTCATGTAATCTGTGCACCGGCCGTTCTCCAGTGCTAGATGGAACTTGTAGCGAGCAACAAAACCCATGAAGGTGGGCTCCTCGCCGGTAGCAGTGGATGTGTCCTTCAGATGTTCAGGTAGAGGTTTGTTGTTCAAGCATTTCCCATAAGAGTCCACCTGGAGAGAGAAAAACAAGGTGAAAGAAAAAAGAATGATGGATGCATAGGTATGAAACATTTGGGTAGAGATTATTCATGTGATGCTTGACACACTTTTAATGGTCTTCATTTTTCAACATACCCTGATTAGACATTCCTCGTTGAACTCTAACATATTCCCTGGTGGGAATTCATGAACATCAGACCAAGGGCTAATTTTACAGCGGTGTTACTGCAGCTGCATACATGATTTTGACCTGCCAACAAGTTTGTGCAAGTGGAAATGAGGCAAACCCTACACTAGAGATTAGCAGTGCAGGAGAGCCAATTCATATTTATTTTCAAGAGTGCTTCTAGTAGTGTTCAAAATAAAGGACATTATTGAACATGGTATTTAACCCAAAGCAGAAAGATATTCTAAAATTTGTGCAGAATGTGAAAAAAGACTACATAAGGCAATTAAAAGGAGTATTCTATTAGAGAAGAGCTCTCCTTCAAATGCCAGAGGATGACATTAAATAAATTATTAACCACCAAATCAGACTCTATTACCGCTGTTTTACTTAAACAGCGGTAAATTACTAAAAAAAAAAAAGAAAAAAAAAGGAACTTCAGACCAATGTGCATCATATCCAAGTCTGCTCTGACTGCCACTGTTCACTGCTTTGAGAGCAAAGCTAAAAAACTGTGACGGCTCCTTAGCGGTTATAATTAGAAAATTGCAACTTAACATGCATGCTGCATAAAGCAACACTGATAAATCAGGGACTAAACTGGAAGCAGCTAGACTCTTCAGCTGTGCACCAAATATGGCTCTGCAAGAACATTTATGCCCTGTACCTTGATGTACTTCATGAGCTCCTGGACATATCTGTCTCTGTCTGACGGCACATCACAGTGAGACTGCATATAGAGCACAGGGGCCATGCCCTCCCTCCTCAGCCGGTTCTTCTCCTCCAGGGACACGACTACAGGATTCAGCAAATAGTCCAGAGTGGGTAGCCATTGCAGGGTGAGAGGGTAGTCAGACTCCCTGCGAAATGTGGCAGTGTAATTGAACAGCCTGATTCCTGGTCCATGAGAAAGCACGTAGTTATTCATGGGTGACTCTTCGTGGAACAATGCCCAGGTCTGGTGACGGAGACGAGGGAGTGGCGCCTCATATGCCCGGAAGTCTGTTCCATAAAAGATGATGGATGCTGTCCGTTTGTAAAGCTGGACCTTTCAAGATCAAGTTCAGGATTACTGGCAGAACAACTCTGAATGATAATTATAATGAATGTGTGCATGCATCTTCTCTCTATCTATGTCAAGAGTTTCAGTAACAAGCTTTATAAAGGTTAAGTATCTCTGGTACCTTGCGGTTGCTTGTGACCAGGCAGGAGGACGTAGCACAGTCGATGCGCTCGGTGTCTCCAGGAAAATGTGGGAACAGTCCTCCGCTCCACCACAGGAGAATGGGCAGCTCCTTGTTACTGCGGCGGTCATAGTTGCCAGGACCTCGGTATGAGCTGATGGAGGCGAACTCCATGTCTGCGAGAGCACTCTGGGGCTGAAAGGCTCCTCGGTCCACTGCATCCATGGCCTCCAGGGGAAGTTGGTCATCAGGAAAGGAGGCAAAGGAGACCCAGACCCAGCACAAGACGCCAAACAGCCCCAGACACATACAGGGTACCAGCCTGCCCCTACCTGCCATCTGAGAGTTTGAAAAGAACAGAAAACACACGGACTGTTCACATACAAGTAGGTCACCTTTAAAAAAAGAAAAAGCACACACCAATTCAGTTTCTTATCTAATGCTGGTGTGAAACCTCAGTGTAGCAAATTAAGTCATGCCCTGCTTTGGTGCTTATTGCCCAAATGAAAGAGTTTAACATGAACTTATTTTGCTGTCAACTAACTTCGTTGAACAAACAACCTCACAACTAACATTTCAGTCGTAACGTTACGTGTCAGTGTAAGTCAGAGCATCAGTAAAGAAGCATTTGTTTCCTACCCTTATCTTCACTGCGACAAACACATGAAGGTGTCTTTCCCTCTCAGTTCTCCACAACACAAACAGAGAGCTATCCTCTGCTATAGTTGGCTTTGAGGAGTGTTGATAACGGGACGCTGTCTGATAAAAGCCAGCGGTATACTGGAAATTCATACGGGTTACTTCTTCTACGTTTCTGATTTTCCTTCTGCTCCTTCTTCTTCTTCTTCTTTGGTCTGAGACTAATTACGCAGTACACCGCCACCTAGCTTATACATCCGGTAACAACGCCAACCGGTCAGGTAGCTTACCAGACAGGTCGGTTATACTTGGCAGGGTTCATATAGTTTTGAAATTTTAGCTAGTTTTTGTTTTTATTTAGTTTTTCAGTTTTTTAAATTAACTAGAGATTAAGTAGTTTCATTTTTATTTTGAGGAATTGACTAGTTTTAGATTTCTAGATTTCTAGATAGATAGATCTCATTTTTAATGGGGGAAGAAGGCGTAGATGTAATTTTAAGGATTTTAAACATGATAACTGAACTTTCTGTGGAAAAAAACACACATTATTATTCAAAGCAGAGTATTTTATATATGGCTTAAAACATATCTGGAGAGAGTCTTTGAGTGAAGCATAAATACCTTCAAATGTAGTTAAGCACAATACATTTATCATTGCACTAATGCAGGCGTATAGAAGCCAAGGACGGTTGTTCTTGCAATTATTATTTTTTAATGCTGTTATAATGAGATTATGAGGTAATTATTTTGTTATCTTGAGAAAATGAGCTTTGTTATCCCAAGATAACAATATAATCAACCCGTTATCTTGAGAAAACCAAAGGTTGTTTCCTCTTGTTGCTTATAATGTTTATCAGAGATCAGGAGTGGCAAGCCAGCATGCATAAATGATGTCTTGACAACTGTAGCAAGTGATTTAAGCTAAAAATGTCAGATCAAAGAGTACACATTATTTTTAACAGCACCCTTATTAATGACATTTGTGTCACTACCAAATGGCGGGTTGATTAACTTCTGGTTATAATATGATGGGATGTTTTATGCAAGATAAGTACCAAACAATACCTTTCAAGAACTTTCATGTTGTTAGACTTAATAAGAGAAAGGAAAGTGGGGTGATGAGAGTTAAGAACCAACATGACAGAATTGAGTCCATTTCCTTAAGAGCCACCTTAACGCTTCTTGTGCTTGATCTAAATAGTTGAAGAAGACACGGAGATAGGAAAGGAATGAACACATGGGAACGAGCTTGAGATGAATCATCTTGTTATCTGAAAGAAATTATAATTTTGTTTTCTCAAGATCACAACATTTAGATTATTTTTTGAGATTGAGATAACAGAATAGAGACAGGCTACTGCTTGTCATTCTCTGAACACCATATGCCAAGAGGGGAAAACAATCAGCAATATAATACAACCAATAAAAAACTGCTGAAAACATTAAGATCATTTAAGTACAACTATATAACAAACTCCACTACACTACAGGCTGACAAGACAATTTTCACAACTTACATGGTGAGTAAACATTGTAAAAAGAGAACTGGAGACAGCGTCAGAGGCGGAGTCTTGTTCATTCCCATGAAAGTTGCTCATTGGTGAATAAGGCAGAAAAGCCACTTCCTGAAAACATAATGCAGACGCTCTATGGGCCCACTGATTTACAGATGTCTCTTTGACGTCAAGTTTAAAGGAAAAAAGTTTAAGACCAGTTTTAGGACCAATAGCATCACATAATGTAATTACATGGTTTGGCTGCTATGCCAAATTGGCTTCAAAGTCTAGTGCTATTTCTGTGGGCTTGGTCTATGGTCATCCCATCGACTGTAAAAAAAAATATATATTGATGTAGTCACTGTTAGATCACTCATTGTGGACTGCTGTTTTGAGTCTTTGGTTTTTGGAGCCAGAAGTGATCATATTTGGACAAGAGGTTGGAGCTGACCCTGATAGCTTGGTTAGTATGGTGTTTTTACAGTCTATGGTTAACTGTGATTATGCTAATGCTATTTCTTGTCAGCAAAAAACAACATAAAAATAAAATGTACTTATTGCAAAAACTGAACAGTTGACGACTCTTTAGAGCAGGGGCGTCAAACATGCGGCCTGTGGGCCACAACTTGCCTGCCAAGGGGTCCAATCCGGCCCACTAACTTTGCAAAGTTGGAAAATGGAAATAGCAGAAAAGTAATTCCAATATTTCTGCTGCTTTTCCACTCTTACCAGAATACAATTGTCTGAAATTGTTTCATATTAAAACCATTCAACACACAAAATGTTGTCACTTATAGTAAAGTTATAATATATGTTATATATATATATTTATAATACTGTATATTTGTAGGTTATTATGCAATGGTTTTACTGGTCTGGCCCACTTGAGATTAAATTGGGATGTTTGTGGCCCTTGACACTGAAATGAGTTTGACACTTCTGCTTTAGAGGGTCTGTTAATTCAACCAAATACTTTAGGTCATGTAAACAAAATGTTTTATGTTAAGTATGATCAACATGTTTGCTGTGGTAGCAACTTGTCAATCACAAGGTAGCCATGTCCTGAAATTAACCTGCTTTAACATCCATTTGACTTTAAATGGGACCATAACTTACTGAATGAACATCATGCTATATCAAAGGCTTGAAACTATGCTATTGAGATCATCAACTCATTAGGAAAGTGTTTACTGAAGTAGTAAAACAAGTGAGAATTTTCTTTTAGACTTCCATACAATCAGACTTCGTTTTGCAACTAGTTAAGATGCTTCCTATTGGCCATTAAAACAATGCATTAGCTTCACTTCTCACACCGGTTTCTTAAATGGAAAATGACCCTTCGGGTTTTAGGACCCCGGCCCGGTTGGAGCTCATCCACGGGGGCGCGCACGTCACGTTACGACGGTCGATCCCAGTCAGATGTAGGGGAGCCTGGGCAGATCACGTCATATCAACTATTAGGAACTGGGTGAGTGAAAATACACTTTTGTTCCATTCATATTAGAGGCATTATTCTTTAGATATATCACCTCGCTGCAAAATGTGATCTTTCCTTGCTCGCAAAGCTTTTAAAACAAGTTTTGTGGCTCATGCACTGAAGCTAACGGTTAGCCTGACCAGGATGGATGTCAACAAGACAACCATACCAGCCGGCCAGCCTGCTAAGTTAGTTTAAAGGGAAGCTATACATTTTTATCGTCTGTCGCACCAAGGTTTTTTTTATAGGACTGTTACCTGGTTAACATCTGTAATGAGACACTTCAGGGACAGCTTCGTTGAGACCTTTGGCGAGGCATTTAAATCAGTTTATAGCCGCCAGCCACATCTGACAACAAGCTGGGACACGTTTGTGGTCTGCGCAGGTGCAGTGGTCAGCTCATGATCCAGACTCGCCCCTGTTGTTGTGACTCCAACACGGTACCTCCCATATATATATCTGTGTGTCATAAAATCCATCTTGTCCCACGTCTTATTAAGGATAATGTTCATATCTTACATTCATATCTGGCACTTGATCAGTTCAGTTTAGTCTTGCAGGCATAGTATGCGTGTAAGCAAAAATGAGTCAGTATTACTGTGTCATATTATAAACAACGGGGCTGTTGTCATTTATCACAGTACTATCCTCCATACTTTAACCAGAGGCATAGCTGACAGAGCTCTGGCAGGTCTCTCGGTCATTCACCTCTGTCATTATGTCACTCAAACTAGTCAACCATTACACATCTGTCATATGGCTGAAATTGAACCAGTTCATTTGGGGTTGACTACAAAAGACGCTACAACAGCTTTTGCCTTAGTTATTGACACTGAATCATCAGCGCTGTCCAACTCACAGACTGATTTGGGTGTTGATTTTTCTGAGAAGTCAGTATCTTTCAGTTCCTATTTTACAATATTCATTTGCGTGAAGCAGTTACCAATTGTTTGTCTTTCTTCCTCTTTTTAGGTTAAATCGACCCTGGTCTGCCACCTGGTGTGGAGGGCTGTCACCCAGTCAGGAGGGGTGGGCGGAAGCATGATGAGCGGGAAGAGCCTGCTGCTCAAGGTGATCCTGCTGGGGGACGGAGGAGTGGGCAAGTCCTCTTTGATGAACCGCTATGTCACAGACCGTTTTGACTCCCAGTCCTTTCACACCATTGGCGTCGAGTTCCTCAACAGGGACTTGGAGGTGGATGGGCGCCTGGTTACTCTTCAGATCTGGGACACAGCGGGCCAGGAGCGCTTCAAATCCCTGCGCACGCCCTTCTACCGAGGCGCTGACTGCTGCCTACTCACATTTGCTGTGAATGATCTACAGAGCTTCCAGAACCTCGGCGGCTGGAAGAAAGAGTTTATGCATTATTCGGATGTTAAAGACCCTGAGCGGTTCCCTTTTGTAGTGCTTGGCAATAAGGTAGATATGGAGCAAAGGGAGGTGGGCGAGGATGAAGCACGGGCCTGGTGTGAGGAGAACGGCTGCTGTCCTTACTTTGAGACCAGTGCTAAAGATGACACTAATGTCACAGCTGCATTCGAGGCAGCTGTCAGGGAAGTTCTTGCTGCTGAGGACCAGATTGACCACACGCTATTGAGTGGTACTATAGATCTCCATGGCAACCGCAAAACATCTCGTTCGTCTTGCTGTTGACTGGTCCTGTGTGAATCCATGTTTTCATAATCTCTCTGACAGAAACCTGCGTGGGGCAGTGTTGGAGAGCCAGTCAGATATTGTTTATGGTATATGTACTGTAGGTACAAGGTACTGATACAGTATCCGCTACAGATAATATGGATAAGATATAGCTGCTCTGAGGAGGGCTGTGTCATAGGTTTGGCCAGTGTATAGATTGTTGAATTGTTACTTTAACTACGGTACAGGCACTCTGTAACAGGCACACACTCATCTTGATATTCTGTCTGCTTTCAGTAGTGTTGCACAAAACATTTATACCCAGCTTCAGCGTGGTCTACCTATGCAGGGGTTATATCAAATAATGCTCCAAAGCATTTATTTTAAACAAAATAATTGAAATTTTAAATAATACAGTGAACAAACAAATATAGAAATCCTCTTTTGAAGAGCACACTAGCCTAACATTGGCACAGCTTCATACTGTAGGTACTGTCATTTCTTAACTGTCTGTCCATGAGTTGATTTTCAGATATGCTAGCTGTTGCGGGAGAACTGATGTGTTTTCTGGACACACACAGACATTAAGTCGACAGCGTTCCCTGTCCAGGCAGATGCTGTGCATCAGAACTCAGTAACAGTATGACGACAAATATGAGTTAAAGTACGAAACGGTTAAGTGTTTTCTGCTCTAATGTGGAAGATGTTAATCTTCAATAGAAAGGGTATTGTGAACTTAAATTTTGCAGTTGTGTACGAACTGGGTATAAGCAATTGTGGTGCTCTTATTGTAACCCTTACCACTACACTACAGTGTAGCCAGAGGTGTTCAAGTCAGGCATTATCAGATCATCTTTATTTCCAGTAATTTACATGAACCTGTAAGTTTCATTGTTTCTCAAAGTTCAGAAATTATACTGCTTTTTCTACTGTTGTTCATAAACTGCTGTTTATTTTTCTGTGAAGCACATTTTCATCCTTTAATGTGTTATCTTTAGCAAACATGTTCTATTGACATTGGGCTTCAGTGTTTGATCAGGGACTGATTAGAGTCTGTTTTCCTGATGTGCACAGCAGGTTATAATTATTAGAATTAACAATCATTTTCATAATTATGGCATGTTTGTTATCCTGCATCTGCCCTATTGATTGCGTTGCAAGCCTTAACATTCCAGTCTCTCAGCTTTGCCTCCTCTGGAGGTCTCTGCTCTACACTATATTACACATGCCTTGTCTGTTCATTATAGGTATCAGCTGAATGTGAAATATCCTGAGCATATGGATAATGCCGTTAGCACTAATGCTTGCAATATGCATCACCTCTCCTCTCTGTTCAAACATATTACTGAGAACTCTGAGGACTTTTATGATGTTTACCTGCTTTCAGCTGAATGGTACTTTACTTTTATTTCAGTTTTTACATACAGGCTTACTAGCAATAGGTTCATATGACTGGTTTACTGCTTGTGGCCACAGGGCATTGTTCTTTACCTTGATGGTTTGAGAAAATAATATGGCTGGTGTTCAAAGCTTCAAACTGAATTTAACATGTTTTCAATTCATTCTCACCAGTATTTTGATTGCTGCTTCAAAAGTATTATATTGTGTGTCTGCTCAAACAACCAAACCTGTTACATAAATAAGATAAATGTTTTCATCTTCTGAATGCACAGTTGCTATGGGTGTCCGTGTAGCTCCATGTTCACATAGTTTTCTTGTGCATTGTCTTAGCCTGAGATCACATTATTTGCCTTTAAGTCAAAAATTGCATCATAAGTCAGTACGTGCGAAGACTAATGATGAACATTACAAGAGCTTCACTGTGAAAGTGAACCCAATCTAATCAGGTATTGTCATATTTACCTATAACATGGTTCTTTGGTTTAATGTAGGCTTTATAATAAATAGCTTGTTTATATGATTACTGTAAGTTTTATAAGGTGTGTTTGAGTACTGGTACTCAGATTGTATGAGAGAAACTTTATTAACTGTGAACTGAGATGGGCATTTTAACATAATCAAGCTGTTAGCCTACATTCATCCAAAGCAAAAATGAGGGCTGTTAGCTTTTAATTTGTCAGTGTTAATGTTTTCTTTTTAATGTAATATTTAATTTTCTATCCTGTTAAAATGATGTAGCTGACTACAGCGTTTACCTGTAATCTAACATACCTGAGAATCTGATATTTATATCCCGGTACCATAATCTACAGTATGTTTCCCTCATGATGTTCTCATTGCAACCCAGTCTGTCTTTTTTTTATGTTGCTGTAATATTTATGAATGTAAAAACTAATTTGTTTGGGTTGTCCCTATTAAATGCTGATGTAAATTGCAAAGGGCATTCAGTTAATAATAATGTACAAGATGAAACTGAACGTCTGTTTCGCTCTACCCAGTGCTCAACCCATGCTTCTGGTTTAAGCTGTGTGTTTCGCTGTCAAACTTGATTATCTGTTGATCTCATGTACATCTTCCTGTACTCCACTTTTTTGCACTACAGAGGATAAGACTGTGCCAACGTGCTGGCAAAACGTGAAATACTCTTCCAGTGCTTGGCTGCAAATAAAACATGCCTGCCATACCAAATGATACTATCTTTGTTTTCTTCCTGTGATCATACCTTGGAAATCCATGAAAGAATGTGACTGAAATAACTTTAAAGCTAGAAAACAGTCACTTGGAAACTCTTATGAACTAAAATATGTCCCTTCAATTTATCAGTGTACCTCATCTCTCTACCTCACGGTCCGGAAAAGCTGCAACATTTGCAGAAACAAGCATTAATGTTAAAATGTAGCATTTTTCTATTTTTCAGCTACATCATGAGTAAAACAGGGGTCTTTAATTTTTACCCCCCAAACTCACCTTATTTAATTTCATTGCAGACCTTGAAGGTGATTGTGTGGGAACCTGAGACAGTGATCACTGTTTATTTCCTCTTTTAATAAAAGAATATGAGGCATGCTCTGCATTTTTATTTCCCCTTCATTAAAAAGGATATCAAGCATGCACTGCATATGGTGAAATCAGACCTACTCATGAAAAAAACATTTCTTTTCATTATGTCTGCCTTTTAAAGTGCATATTCTTAAACTTTCGCCTTGAGTAGACATTCATAAAGTATAAAGACATGGGTCAAATGCAGAACAACACAACAGGAAATCAGCTCTAAATATCGAACTGTTATGACTCAGTTCAAAATCCAAGTTCCTCACTGCATTTGTATGATCTAATAACTTTTGATGTAACATAAAATATCCAATTTCTTCCACTAAAACAAAAATAATGAAGGGAACCAATTTAACAAATGCCAGAATACAAACAAATTATAATGCTCCACTATAATTTTGATGATCAACTCCATTTGGTGGAGGCTATCAGGAAAAGCTCCTAGGAACTGTCAGGAGCTGTCGCATGTGTTTGCGGGATACGGAGAGCACAGAGTCCCTCCTCTGTCCCTCTGCAGTCGCCCATACAGGTCATAACCTCTCCTCTCCTCTTTCGCTCTGTTCCTAAGCTTCTTCAGGTACACCTGGTTCACAGCCAAGTGCAGGGAACAGTGCACCTGTGGGCACAAGAGGAGAGAATACAAAACACCTTACAAAACACTTTGGCCCCTAGATGTGGCCGGGAGCCAACAATGGAGCGCCAGTTCAACACCATGACACTACACCAGACACTGCATTTGCATGCAGACTACAAATAAATGATTTTCAGAGGCACTCTGCATAAATACTTCAAAAGAATATTCTTTTTATTATCAAATATTACCAACAGAAAAAGAATAATCATCAAATATCCAGCTGCCACTTGACAAATCCACCACACAGCTAGGTAAAGCTTCCAACAAATAGAATAATCTACTTATGTTGTTGCAAAAGATTTTGTTAGTAATCAGCAAAGTTTAAAAGTAGTAGTAAAATCAGCTACAATAAGCAAAAAGATGTGTTATACAATAACTACAACAACATTCCTAAAGAATTAGAGACAAAACAAAGCTGTCCTATCTCCATAATAGTACCTCAGTCATGCATTAACAGCAGGGGGAGTCACACCTCAACAATGTGTTTTAGGTCTAATAATATGAGGTTACTCAATAAGTCAGCACCTAGTGCTTTAGCCCTCTCAAAAGTATGAGAAACAATTTCAGACCTTTCTAGATCAGAGCTAAACAAGTATGTCCCTTTGTGAGAAAGAAACTATTCAAAATAACTAAAAATTAATTCAGTCCCCCTGACTCTGAATCCATCATTTCCATTATTCAGGGGAAGGTGGAGGTCATGCGGCAGCGTGTGGATGTGTTGTGTGCGCAGTTGCTGTCCCAGAAGAGCTGCATTGAGGCTTTAAAGAAGTCTTACCCTCTCTTTGTCCAGAGGACCCTCTCCCTTGACATGTAATATAACCCTTGGCAGGGACTTCTAGTGCAGGTGGCCCCCAGAACTGGCTCCTTATTGGCTAGCTTTTAAAACAGGCATGACTCCATTGTTGAGGCTTTTCTCCAGCCCGTGAGAAAAGTCCTGAGGTCAGCGTGAGACTGCAAATGCGTGCTTGTCTGCCACCATAGCAACCAGATGTGAGGGATGGTAGCCATGGTAACCTATAATCCCTATTCTGTGTAACAGCTGCATTCAAGCTGCACATGTGTTGCGAATTGCTTGTTATTAGTTACATATGTTAATTCATTAGTGGTGTTTTATTTGTATTTTCAGTGTGATGGGAAGCAGAAGACTAACCTCAACAGACCAAGAGCTATAGTTTAAAAATATTTTGGTGACATGGCATTAAAAATACTGACACAAGAATGTATGCCGGTCAAAGCAAACCTCATACCCATAACAAACAAACAAAAGATTTTTTAAGAGTCCGTGGCCCAAAGAACCAACATTACAAGTGGTTCTGTGCAGATGATGTGGAAGTAGAGAATTGTTGCCGTCCCTTTATATCCCCATGTTGTTGGTGAAAGAGTGACAGAGCGGACAGGAAGCTGGTGGACTTAACACCGTGCACCTATGCCCTTTCTCCCCAGATAGCGCAGCACTGCAAAGTTATAGGTGGTTGACACAGTATAGGTCAGCTGGAGGAAGAAAAAAACACAGACAGGGATTGTCAGAACAGAAGTGAAGAGAAGATACCCACTGTACCTATGGATTGCATGCATTTTAGTCTACGAAATCTGCAATACATTTCACTCACGATTTTATATCTTAACAGGCTGTATAGACTGTGCTTAACCATCTACTATGTAACACATTTTTACCATTTAATATTTATGCTATCTCATCACTCCTTGCACTCTTCACTACATGTATCCTGTTTACAGAAACAGTTTCACCTGCATATATTCATTCCATGTGTATCTCTGAAGTGTTATTTTGTGTAAGTGCATTGTAAGCCTCTAATCCAGAGCAAAATTCCTTGTATGTATAAACATACTTGACCAGTAAAGATGATTCAGATAATAATAATAATAATAATAATAATAATAATAATAATAATAATAATAATAATAAAGCTCAAGTACAGAAAAAAAACAAAAAAACCTTGATACACTGTTTATGGCATTAATTTGACAGCAGATGCCATCTGTTTAACAGCCTATGTAATGGAGCATGCAAGTATAATGGGTGCACCATTTGCCTGGCTAGAAACCCACCAGACATTACGGCATTATTATGATGTTTGTGTCAGCTGAGAAAAAGGAACAGAGAGCGATAGTACAAAAGTCATCAGTCATGGAGGCCTGAGATGCCTCGCCGCCTACACTTTGAGCGTCACTAAGTCACATGAGCCATAACACTATTGTTGTACCCCACAGTGGAAGTGTAGCCAAACTGGCTCCGGCTGAGGGATAATCACTTACCAGAGCCAAGAGAGTGATGCCCGCTCCGGCGAAGGCAGCAATGTAGAGGTCAAAGGTCACTCGGTACTGATAGGAAGAGATTTGCATTAGTGGTGATAACTTGTCTACTGTATTTTATGTCAGGACATTTGTGGAACATGGCAGCAGAGGCAGAATTATGTCCTGGTTCTTACCTCTCTGGTTTTGCAAACAGTGGACAAAGTCATACCACAAGCTTTTCCTGGCACTGCATTCCATGGCAGGAGCCCTGTGGAAAATGTATAAAAGTTTATCTCACAGATGCAATTAAAAGATAGAGCTGGCATTATTCTATATTTATGTTACTGTCCACAAATCCTATGAAAAAAAACAAATCCAACATTGCATTACTGTGTCTCGTTTTTTGATTTCCCTACCGTCTGTGAAGTGAAGTCCAAAGCTAATAGGTTCCTACTGAACATGTTAATGTTTTTAAGGCTAAACAATGTCCTTAAAATAGCTGTAATCTGCAGGTTAATAAAGTGATATTCAAGTATTTATTTACAGTAACAGGATAGAGTGTGTGGAATCAACTCAAATTAAACTACAGTGGTGATGGTGATGACCAAGCATGTCACCCACAGCAAAAAACAACAACAAAAGAAATCAGGCTTTGGTTACATGGACAGTAAAATCAATGTCCTGTTGACAATCAGAAAAATATAGACTATCACCTTATCTTTTAACTGAATACAATTTTCTGAGAAGCCTGTTACATAAATGGCTATAATAAATGGATTTGTCTTCTAACCGTATTGCCTTGCATCAACACACAGCTGGTTTATGCTCGCTGGCGTTTCAGTCAGAATGTCAATGGTGTGGCAGGTGGCTTCCATATTGTAGAAGAAGTAGACGGGCAGTGCGGACAAGGCGAACACCAACAGCCACAGCATAGCTAGTACATAAGTCACCACAATAAACTGTAAAGAGAAAGACAGAACAAAATTGAGGGTGCATCATCATAATAAAGTGACTGCAATCTAAGTGAGTTTTTATGAGCAGTGACTCACTTAGTGACCACATTTATTTTTTCCTTTGATTAGCTTTACTTATTATCTCTCTCTCTCTGTTCCCCTCCTCTTCCAACCACTCAGCTTTTTTTCCCCAACCGCTTAAACACACACTGTATGCTTATCTTTGCATGTCCCTTAAGGTTTTTAGCAGCCTTAAGATTTTCAGCTCAGTGCCCACCAGGGAGTGATATGTGTATTAATCCCATCCAATCTCTCCAATCCCCATTACTTGTCCCACTCTGGGCCTCTCACCGTGGAGCTGAGGCAGCGGCCACACATGGTGCTCCTGAACTCTCCAAAGGTTTGCTTGGCAGCACTTGTGGTGTAGAAGCCCTCAGCCAACAGCACGATGCAGTAGAGGAAGAAAAAGGAGGCCAAACCATAGATGACATACTGGAAATACTGAATGCTGAGAAAGGAGGTGGTTAAAAAAGGAAACACTGTTAAAATACGGCTTTACAAAGATGTTACATTTTCTGAAAATGAAAGAACAGCCTGGAGGAGTGCAATGGCAAGGTTAAAAAGATGGCACTTGAATGATCAGAATGCTTAATATTACCACGCACATGTAGGCGAGGGTGATGTAGTCCTGGAGGTTACGAGCAAAGTAAGTTTCGATGAGTCTCTCCGTCTCTGTGAGTGCCTGGTGTCCACAACCGCAGAACAGGGCAATGCCAGAGAAACACAGCAGTGTGGCGACCAGGGAGCAGTATGGCACCCCACCCAAACAGCGCATACAGCACTCATAGCAACCTGTTAATCAAGACGAAGCACCATGAATGTCAGGGAACATTATTAAATGACAGCAGGGAAGAAATCATCTGTTCCAATACACAAATTATGCAACCTAAAATGTACTGTATGCTTCTAATAAATAGTTGATTTTATTTTTCCACTAGTTAGGTCAATGTGGTGATGCACAACAAACTATCAAAAGGGCCAGTTCACCCATATTGCATAAAAACATTGTCTCATTTCTCTCTAGTGGTACCTAGTCATGAAGATAGTTTGGGTTTTATTTGCTCATATTTTGAGATATTCCTATTTGAGATTTCTGTGTCTGCCCCAAAGCAGTTAAGTGGAATTGAATTTTGCTAGAAATTAAGTTGAAGGAATGCAGCAAATTCTTACACTTGAGAAGTTGGAAAAAAATGTTACTGACAATATGAATTGATTATTTAATTTGTCAACAATTCATTTTCAGCAGATTGAGTAATCAATTTTGAATTTTGAATGTCCTACTACCTTAAATATTCAACAGCAAGTTCTTTCTCCTGAAAGGATTTTCAGTTGTGAACAGTTTTCAGGGACTTGTTTGACAAAAGGTAGTTCCAAAGAAAGTTCCCAAGGTCTGTGGATTATCTATAGTAACTAGATCTGTGTGTGTGATGCTGTAAAAACATTCAAGTGTAATTCCAGTGAATCTGGTTGGACATCTTAAGATCAATATCTCAAACATCTAGGAACCTGAAACCAAAACTACCTACATGGCTAGATGCAGATGGGGTATGTTGATTAATTTATGTTGTGTAATCCTCCAAACCCTTTCAAGAAAATGCACTCCTGCCACTTTGTCACTATGGATCCAGCTGCAGCTGCGAACACTTTCACTCACTTGCTAAAGCTGTGCATTCTTCCTAATAGTCATGTGCTGTTTGAATGAATGCCAAGGGCCAAGGGCATGGGGATGTGTCTGCTCTGACCCCAGCTAACACCCTGGCTCCATTCACAACCCAGCATGGAGAGTGTGAGAAAAAGGGGGAGGACAGTGAGGAGAGACAAAGTGAAAGAGAGAGAGAGGCTGCTTTTGTGACTGCAGAGACAACAGTCTTTGTCCCACAGCATCATGGGGGTACAAGAGCCACCAATGTCAAGCAAACAAAGGCCAGAGGCACCTCTATGCTTGACACACATGCGCACACTCATAGACTTCCTTCTGAGCAGACACAGGAACAAGAAGTGATAGTGGGGAGCTCTCGGTGCTGGAAGAGGATGGAAAAACAAACAATGCAACTGTGTGCATGTGTGCCATTACACGCTTGCATGCACACAGACACGCACAATGGAAGCAGACAGACTGTGGTTGGTACCATTACAGTAAACACAGATGGTAGGAGTGCCAAATATATAACTCTAATTGAACATGTCTACATGGCTGTGTGTGTGCCCGTGCACGTGTGTGAGAGGCAGAGAGAGAGAGACTGATCACCATTTGTCCAGATTGCAAAACTTTACTACAGTGTGGAAGAGTGACTCTAAACAGAACAAACAAAACAACAGACAAAGAATATTTTCAGTATTGTTATGAGCAAATATTACAATAAAATCAGGTTAGTTACACATACTGTTATGTGCACAAAGAATTCTGGTCACCAAAAATGACAAGTGGTATACCAAGTAAATAACAGCACAAGTTTAAACAAATATTTGCCCGCGTGCATCCAGATAGCCCTACACCTTGTACCAATTAAGCAATTAATGACATCACTCCTGGACAACAGGCTAAAGCACTCTGAGCCAAGGAAACTCACAATCTCTCGGTTGTGACTCAAATGAAAAACACAGGCCTCGCTCTTGAAGAAAATGCAAAACTGAGGCCAAGTTCGCCTCTTTAAAAATTGAGAAAGATTGCGACCGAAAGCAAATGCGACAGGGCTACTTTCAGAGGAGCACTGTCGCATCTCAAGCATGAAATACATCTCATATCAGTGGAGCATCAGCCGAGTAGTCGACCTCTAAACTGACAAAAAAGAAAAAGAAACAAAAAAAACTTAATAACTTATGATGCCCTCTAATAGTCCCATTCATATCTGTGTGCAATCGCATAAAATAAAGTGCAGATGTGATAATATGCTATCTGCTAAAAGCTAAAAAAAGGTAGATTCTAGCAGCTGGAGTTTCTTACCCATGTCTGGAAGGATGCGTTCAGGACTTGTAGGATACTGCTGCTGCCTGCACTGCAGCTGGTCCGCTGATGATATGCGCAACTTGTCTTCGGCCCCCGTATATCAATCTCAACTCGCTTTCTGTTCCTCCAACAATGGACAGACTCGCTGATGACTGCGAGTGCAATCTTAAAGAAACAATGTCGCTTTTCAATGAACTTCAGGCGGAGAATAATGAGGAGGTCAAGTGTCTTACACTCGCAGAAATGTTCATTGTGACGTATATTTGCACCACCAGAGAGCAATTCGTGCTAATACAGAGAGATTTGGATACATATATAACTTTTCCTCCACTGTGAGTTAGGGCTGGTTCACCAGGCCTCAAGAGTTTCTGCCTGATAAATAAAGCCAGATGAAAAAAAGTTTATGAATCATTCAGATGATCTGTGGGGCTGATGAGACCTGTATGTCCATAAACAGTGTGGGGGAATTGTCTCAATACAGTATGTTCCTGTCGACAGTCGGGTGATGCTCTCCAGACTTAGGAATTTGTCAGATACTATCTATTCGTCAACAGTGTCTGAGATACAGTACTAAGAATCAAAGGTGTGACACACCAGCTGGCAACTCTGATATGTGCTTTATCATTTTATCTCTTAAATGGGCCTATTTAGTCCTACTATGTTCCCTTAAAAGCATGCTTAAAGTGGTACTCACAGACCATGAATATGTGGATGACTCAACTTTTGATAAAGTCAGATAGTGCCTTTTAAGCCGGATTGTTGAGATGTTCCTGTTTCTCAGTATCACAACAGTGAGTCACTCTGATAGTGAAAACATCACTGGTCTTTTAATTACACCAACTATTCATGTAATTTGTGATCATAAAACCTCTGATATGTATCTCAGAAATAATCTCCTGGCTATTTGGGTCTGTGCCAGCTTCTTTGTCCATGTCAGCTCATGCAACCCCATTATCAAATGTTCAGCTGAAGAAAACTTAATTTGATTAAACTGATATGTGCTGTTAGTGAACCATAGCAGCAAAACATCACTGATCTCAGGTGACTTGACTGAGGTGGAGTGAGAGACTGTTTTCTGATACATCGTCACCCTCTGGTCAAATACTAGATATAAAGAGACAGATTTGCCTTCATCTGTGTCCAGTAGATGGCAGACTTCCTCCTGACACAGCATCTGTAGAGCAGTAGGCACATGAAGAGTTTTATCCTTTAATGTTGTTCATTTTCATATATTAAAAAAAAACATTTAAAGCATCTAAACTTCTAAAAGTCCAAATGTTGGCTGTTTTGTCAAGCAGGTAACAAAACGTCTTTTAAAAACCTACAATAGGCCTGATTTAATATTAATTTTGTACATACTTTAATGGAATAATAATTCTTATGCAAAGATGCTCGTTTTTCAAATGGGGAATATGTAATTTTGTTAGGGAGCTCCTTATTTCCTCTCAGTTAATGTAGTTAGTCTCACTGCACAACCCTATTAGATTATTTATTTTTGAGCTGTTAGCTCAGAAGTCCTCAGAGACACCACTCATGTTATACAAGCCTTGTTCTCGACTAACCAGGTTGTTGTACATTGTGTTTTACAGACTCTGACTTGTGGTTTTCCTGCTTTCCTCTCTTATGCAGGTGCACCATGAATGCATTGCTCAATTAGTTTTTGATACCATAAAGATAAAAAATAATGTTGTCTTTTGTAAAAGCTAAAACAATTACCCTACCCTCTTTGTGCAATTGTGTGTGCACAGGTTTGTAAACACATTTCACTCTGACTCATTCATACTTTATGCATCACTTAACCTGATTTGATGTCCCAATTGTTACTCAGCATAGCAAATGTATCAGTAACACGAGAGATAAACTGCCTTTGTAAAGATTTCTTTTTTTAAGCTCCAAACATCTGTCATCAAAACAACAAGCCTTTTAGGTTACTGGGTGCAGTACAGTAGGTTTTCTGCCTTTTGGTGCGATCCAATGCTGTGAGTGAGAAGTGGCGCTATCGGGTAACAGGCGTGAGGTGGTGACTTGAGATGATGGTGTGCCTTCCCTATGCTGTCTCTCATCTGTCCACTGCTGCTCTCCACCTACCGTGGTCATCTCAGGGCTGCTTCTTGAGAGACTTTCATTACCTCCTCATTGGAGGAACATTAAACCCTTTTGTGTATCTAAATACTTTAGACTTCCCATCACTCAGAGTCAGAAATCTGAGAAAGGTCCAGTCAACTTAGCAGACGATTACCCCAGGCACCTTCTCACTGCAGGGGTCAATAATCCCTAAAGATAATGACTGTAATAGTGGTATTTCAGCAATACCTTGCTCTGACATGCTCTATTTTATGGTGACTAATACTGTACACATGACCAGGTGTATTGAATTACAGCGCCATTTCCACAGAATACACAAGATACAAGTCTCTGCTGGTAACTTTGAATACTTCACTTATCAGATCACATTTTTTAGTGTTCTCCTGGTAGCATAAATGAAATATTGTCAGAAAATAGATAAACTTAATCTCCACAGAACTGTTGACAAATGTTTGAATGAACTGTGTATCAGAATAATTCAACACATTTGATGATTAAAATGCAAGAAGCCTTTGGAATATTCAGAATGTGTTTTATTTACAGGCTGATTTTATTCTTGACACTGTGCAAGTGAGGATTATACACATTGCTTGCTTTATTCTGTTAGTCATCAGAGTAATATTTGTCTTTAAGTCTGAGTGAAATCTCATTCTTCTGTTGTGGACATCTTCTCCTCTGTTTCAGGTATAAAACAGCTGTCAACACGAGCAAACAGATGGATGCCAGCATCATTACCAAACCTATTAACAGCATCAGCTGAGCAGATCTGGTAGCACCCTCCTCCACCTTGCAGATTGGGGCCTTTGAAGGAGTTTGAACCAAGAAGTCAGGTGGCCCTGTCCAGGTGGGTGCACTGTCAAGATGGCAGGGTTCCATGCTCTCATTGACCAGCAGATTAACCCAGACAGTGGTATGAAGCGGAGCTGGTTTCCCCCCATCACTGACCACAATAAACAAGTGATGCATTCCCAGGTCATTTCTTACTAAACGTTGAGCTAAGGTGATGTTCCCTGACCTTGAATCCACCCGGAAGGGGCTGTCATTGTGTGCTGGCTCTCGTGCCACAACAGTGTATGTTATCTCTGAATTCAGCCCCGAATCCTTATCAATGGCATAGACCTTTGTTATCATGGTGCCTGCCATTGTCTCCGGAGAGATGGTCAGGCATGAGAAGTTGCTGTTGGGTAGGATCACTTTTGGCTGGTTGTCATTGATGTCCTCCACAAAGACAGTTACCCTGGCAGTGGAAGTCAAAGACACTGGGTGACCAAGGTCTCTGGCCAGCAGGTAAAATTCATAGCGGTCCTCTGTCTCACGATCTAAGTTGGTTGTGGTACGTAATGTTCCCTGGGTGTTATCCACAACAAAAGGTTCACTGTTGTTTACAACATGCAACTCTGTGTACCCATTCTTCCCTTCGTCTGGGTCTGTCACCCCTACCCTCCCCACCTTGGATAATTGTGCTACATTCTCAGGGATGAAGAAGATGAAATGTTGAGTTAGAAAAACAGGTGCATTGTCATTCTGGTCCACCACACGAATGGACACTGTTGCCACAGACTCCAAGGCAGGAGAGCCACAATCTCGTGCAAACACGGTCAGTGTGTGTAGATACTGCTGTTCTCTATCCAGAGAGGCTGACACAGACAGTTGACCTGTCACAGGGTCAATGTTAAAGATGGTAGATGTGTGTTTGACCAGCCTGTAGGTCACCCTGCCATTGTCTCCACTGTCTGCATCTGAAGCTGAAACCTGTAGCAGTGACATCCCTGGCTGGTTGTTTTCCTCCACCTCAAGCTGGTAGTGAGATTGTGGGAAATGAGGAGCATTATCGTTGACATCTGTCACCACCACCCTGATCACACGCATAGGGATGATCACATATCCTTCAGCTGATCTTCCGTGCAAAACCACGGAAATATGATGTTCCTTTTTCATCTCGTAGTCTAGAGGCTTTGATGTGGAAAGCAGATATTTGCCATTCTGTGGGCTCAAAGTAAAAGGCACTTCGCCCTCGATGGCAAAAGATGAGCCTTTAAAGCTGCTGTCATCGTCAAGTTCTAAAACAGCTAAGACAGTGGGGGTCTGGTTCTCTGGTATCACCATAGTCTGGTTTTGATGCTCTGCTATGAACCCGATCTTTATTTGCGGCTCTTGGTTTGCTTTGGGGAGCACAGATACAGTTACCTGAGTCTCTGCTGGGGGGCAATGTGGGCTGCTAGCTAACACTTTCAACACCAGCTCCTCAGAGTCGTCACTCTGGAGGTCTTGTGTTAGTCTGATGCACCCAGTGAGGCTGTCGAGGCTAAAGAGCTTTTTGGCCTGCTCAGAGACTTTGGGGCTAAGGGAGTAAATGATGGCAGCATTTGGGCCTGAATCTAGGTCAGTGGCTGTGACCTGAGCAACCACCATGTTCTTCGGGGAGTCTCCAGGGATGGTGACACTGTGGGGGCTGTCAGAGTTGAAGCTTGGACAGTTGTCATTAACATCTGTCACTGTGACTATTAAAGTTGCTGTAGCACTTAAAGGGTCTGAGCCACAGTCGGTGGCCACTAGCTCCATTTGATACTTGTCCTGAGTCTCTCTGTCCAGAGCTGTTTGCACAACTAGGATGATCAAAGACCTGTCTTCAACTTTTAAACTAAAAAACTCATCAGAACCTTCCAGGTGGTACTGCACCTTCCCATTACGACCGGAATCTCTGTCCTGAGCCTGGTCGTCTAATAAGAAACAGGTCCCCACTGTCACGTCCTCAGACACCCTCAGGTATATTCCATTGTTTTCAAAATGAGGTGCATTGTCATTGATGTCCTCAATGATCACAGGAAACTGTATAAGGTCTTTTGAGGGCCCCACGATAGCATTGTATAGAATAATGCATTCCTCATCTTTTGTCTCCTCAGGGCAGAGGGCCTCGCGATCCATCTTTTGCTCAGTGGTGTAGAAATTCCCTGTGTTTTTGTCCATCCACAGATACTCCTGGGTCAGGAGCTGGTACGGAGGTGGAAAGTGTTTACTAAGTGAGCCGACCAGAATACCAGGCTCCTGTTCCTCTGGGATGGGAAACCGGGCAGAGCCACCCATGATCTGCCTGAGATGGACCAAAACCAGCAGATTCTGACGGGAGAAGAAATAAGCTGTAAGGTGTAATTCCTAGCATTTTTTTCTCCTTAGGATTTGACAGCACTGTTTTTTTTGCATTTGAACTTGAAAGAGTCTGGAAGCTTTTCAAGATAGTGCTAAGGTTCAAACTTCATGCCTCAGTGAGCTCTTTTAAAAGCAGGCAACTGTACAATGAAGGTAATGTGATGCCCCACGCTTATCTTTAACCTATTACTCTCACTCACAAATAACACACGCACACACACACACACACACATACACAAAGAAAAAAGACACATACACATATACAAAAACACCCAGAACATTTGCATATATTTCTGCAATTTCAGAAATTGTTTAATAATTTATTTTTTATCTTTAAAAGGCTCTGAATGGGCTTCAGTGCTTCTCCAGGTGTTCCATCACATATTAAGTACATTAATACTATATTAAGTAATACACCAAAGATCCCTTTTACTCAATCAAAGAACCTGACAAAAGTAATTATACCCTAAGAACGGATATTTCTTGCATTTCTTTTGGCTCACTAACCTGCAGTAGTCCAGCCCAGTTCATATTATCAGGAGTCCCATGGCCCATCGCCATCACACGGCAGCAAATGAATGCCTAGGACTGAGGCAGCAACCTAAACCTGCACAGCTGACAGCATAATTCATTACACGCTCCTCCTACAGCACTTACCTGACACAGAAGAAGTTGGAAGAACAACTGGTTTACCCACCTGAGCTGAAAACATGTTTTTGTAGCAACTCAAGTGTTTCTATGGGTCATGTTGTCTACATATTTCATATTCCTCCAACTTGTATGGGACAGGATTAATGTGCCCATACCACGTGCTTACACAACGATTTTGTTAGTACACCTGTCACCTGATATTTAAAAACTTTTTGTTAATGTTTTATCAGTCTTGTCTTACGTTTTTTCTGTCTAACCACAAAAGCCTTATATTGACTTATAATAACTTTGGACAACAAACAGTTTGGACAATGCTTAATCTTCTTGCTGCATTCACATAGTAACATTAATAGATAATAAATCACTTCTGCTAGATGTAAACATCAGTGATGAAAAGTAATTTGTACATTGACTCAATTACAATTTTAGAAGGAATTTCACAACATTTAGTGCTTTACTGCTTATTTTGCATGTTCAGATTGAAGAAACAAAATAAAAATAATGCATTTTCATAGATTAAACACAATATTTAATCAATAATAACGTTCCATTAATAGGCCATAATATATATATATATATATATATATATATATATATATATATATATATATATATATATAGCCTATATGCTAAATCATGTAAACAAGTAGAGTTTGAAAGGAGAAGTTGTATTTGTAATGGAGTATTTTCACACTGTGGTACATATTAAGTTAAGTAGTTCTTCCGCATACTCTACTCTACCTCAGTGGAAATTTGATAATGCATAATGACCCGCAGACCTGCACAGCTGCCCTTACAGAGTTTGAACAGAAGTTGCACTGGAGCGGCCTCTGTCGATAGAGCAGAATACTGCACCGCTTACATTCTAATTAGCCTACAGATTAAGTTCATTATTATCCCACATTTAAATGGGTTTGACATACATATCAAGAAGAAAAACATATCCTAAACATATCCATATCGTAAAATACATAAAACTACAACACAGCAGCCACTATAGCGTGTTATTGAAAGTTATGCTTTGACAGGTGGAGAAAGAGCTCATTTTTGTGCCTTTTATTCACGAATCAGGAACTTGAGTATAAATTAATCTACTAAAACTGTAGTTATGGTTCAAGCTGATTTCATAGTGTGACAGAGTTTTTACGCGGAGAAATAATCATAACTTCAAACCCAGAATGACTGTAAATTCTTATTGTAGCCAACTGCTTGTACATAAAATACATATAATCAAATGAATCATGAATAATGAGGAGGCGATGTAACTATGTAAGCCTCAATCTGAGTTGCGTAACATCTGTCTGACTCGTTTGGTTTTTCCTTTAAACTTTCCGCCCACTTTTTTCCACTTACAGTAAAACTGGGTTTTTTTCTCTACTACATGATTGGCTGGCCGGGTCCGTTATAGCTGAGCGGGTGTGGAGTCCTTTACAATAAAACTGCAGTCCCGCTTGTCAGCTTTAAACCGCTCTGAAGCCAGACACACACAGCAGCCTGGTGGTGTTTTATTTCACTGCTCCAGCATGTCCGCAGACATTAATACAGGTGAGTCCAACGACTACTTGAAACATTAGTTTGTAATGATGGTACAGTGATAATGATTACCGGCCTATAAGAAACATCAGCCACCAGTATAGTGCTTTCAGAGAAGCTGTAACCTATAGTTTACTTTTTTTTAAACCCGTGTCCTGCTCTAACTGTTTTATCACATGACATTGATAATACTTTAAACCACAAAGAGAATCAGCAGATTTCCAAATAATGTCTTTTTAACTTCTTATTCCTACTTAAGTACATCTTTATTGTTATTCATAATTGAGTACAGTATACTGTAGGCAATATTCCCTTCATCACTCAACAAGTGCTGATCTCTTTGAATATGTGCTCTTATATATATCCTTGCTATACTACATTTTGCTATATATACAGCCTACAGGGGATTGTTAATCTTTGTCATGCCAACCTAATAAAATGACTGTGATAAAAAAAAGGTGGGTAAACATTATTTACATGTATTATTTGCATTATGGTGGTGCATTCAGTCTAGAGAATGCCTAAAATTTTGTTTTGCTTTATTGCAGCCCAAAGCATCAAATTTGGTTTAAATGTAATATTTTTATGTCACAGTTTACAGACCAGGTGTTTTACAGGCTGTTAGATGTTTTATATGCCTTAGGGGCTGTTTGACACATTCAGTTTTCTGATACAACTCAGTGACATAAATTTCAACTGCAGGTTTTGGGTTTTAGTTTTTATTTCATTTCATTCTCACCCACACAATATTTGTCTTTAGTTATTTTTCATATCAGAAAATGAGATGTTTTTATTTCAAAATATAAAATACCTTGAGTTTTATCTGGGCTTTAAAGATATTTTACCTGCCACATTTTACTCAGACTTTTAGTTTTTGAAATAACCTCAGACGATCTTAAAATTCTCTTCCTGTGGAGTAATGTGATTTATCTCCAACTGCTGTCACATTTTCCGCAGACTTGGAGCTCGAGCTGGGCGAACTGTTGCAGGAGTTCCAGGATGTGGTGGGGGAACTGAAGGCCCCTCCCCAGAGCAAACCTCACGTTTACCAGCAGGTCCTGAAAGAGGCCAAGAGTCGCGTTGTGCTTGGGGACGATAGCGGGGTCGAGGACTCAGATTACAGTGAGTGACAAAATCATCACCCGAGAACATTATTACCGTTCAGCACAACCATCACTATGATTAAAATGAAGTTTGCTTATTGTATAAACTGCAGAGAAGGAAAGGCATTATTTAGTGCATCATTTACTGGTTAGTGAGGGTGTGTGGATTCCCCCCGGGTGCCGGTTGAGCCCTTTTATCAGTCCAAACAACTGCAGCTTGACACTTTTAATTTGCATGAAATTAACGGTACAAGAGGACACATCCCTGTACACTTCTATTAAAGTGGCTGTTTTGCTCACAACAATGTACTGGAATGCAATTATGGATAACCCATCTTTTGCGATTGTCTTTTCTCTTTTTTCTTTTTTCTGCTGCTGTTTGTCAACAGTTATGAGATAAAAGAAGAAAGTATGTTTTTCAGCTCCCATGTGTCGTCATTATTGAAAGTATTTTGGCCCCCTAATGTTTCAGCAGGCAAGATGCTTTCAAAAGATGACGCTTTGGGAGCTATGAACAGCAAGCAAGCGTTTACCTTCATTTTACTGCACGTTGTTTATCATTATGCTCAACTCTTGCATTGTGTTAGATTGTTGCCATTGTTGTTGTTGATCATTTGCATGGGCTGGCCTAAGTGGTTGCTTTCTGTTTATTATCTCCTCTGACTCCCTCCTTGTCTCCCTCTCCCCTCAGGCAGTGAGGCTTCTTTGGGAAACAGTTTGAACACCAGCGAGGAGGAGCTTCACACAGCAGGCATAACGCTGGCACCGAAAGGTACTAGAGGCGTCCATCAGCCTATCTTCATCCAGATAGCCCTCGTTCTTACCGTGATCACTATCACTTTTGCTCTGATCACTATCACAACTACACAAAAACCCCTCTACATTAGGCTGGCAGCTCTTTTGTTTTTACACAACAAAGGCACTGCCGCTGTGACTGTGACGTCTCCTGCAGGGGTTATTTGTGCTGTTATGTGGTGGGGAAGCTGGCTCAGGTGCTGTTGTAATTTGTTGCATGCAGATGTACAGACTATACCGTTAAATCTCAATGGATGAAAACAAAGAAAGGTGACCAGGAGGTGTCATTCACTCTGTTGGTGACTATAGAGAATACAACAGAGATCTTGGTGGGATCCATCCAGCTGTGGAAGTTTTATAGCACTAAAGATTATCTTTATCTCAGTGTGTAGAAAAGAAGCTGAGAGCTGCTTTTGGTTTGGTTCATATGTAATACTGGGATTTAGATTAGTTTTCAGCATTTGGTCCAAAGGAAATACCACTGAACTGAACTGCATTTCTCCACAAAAATGTTCCATTACTATTTTTTCCCCCTTAGTTTCTCAAATTCATTTTCTGTCTGTCCTCTTTCTGCAGCCAAGCTAGGAGACACAAGGGAACTTGAGGATTTTATCGACACATTGGACCGGGAACTTGCTGGTACGTATTTAAGAGAATTACACCTCCTATCACTCAATCTTTCCTTTCTTCCATTTGCACTAAAGTTGACAAGCCATCAGGCTGCATTATGTAATAGAGGTGGAGACGCTAACAGTGTGCATGTTTCTTACACATTGAAAAACAGAGTGAGTAGTAGCCACCTTGTTTCTATCCCGTTTATCTCTGAGCACCTCTTGTGTGTAAATGCCATGTCTGGGGACTCAGGTGGACTATCTGCACGCCCTTTAGTGATAATAGCAGACTTGACTACATGAGCATTATGATCCTGCTATCAGCACTAAAGCAGTGGTGTTTCAGAGGACCATGAACCCCCTGCATGGCCCTGCGCGCACACACAAACCACAGAGAGCTAAACATACCTCCACTGCTATCATCGGTCTTGAACATTACTCGAGTATGAACACTGCATATTAATAGTAACTCCCCCTGTATCTTTACAAGGCTCCCTTATTAGTCAAGGCATTCTAGTGTGTGTGTTAATATTTCTGTGTATTCTGTGTCTTATTCTGGCTCCTTAGCTTTTATATTTTTCTCTCTCTCTTTCTCTTGCAGAGATGTGAACAGAGAGATGAAGTGAGCTACGAAGAGGGAGGGAGAAACAGGCTGGGGGCGACACGGCCGGCTACTGCTGAGCAGACAGGCAGATCTACACCTGAGCAGATCTGAGGGAGCAAACGCTCCCATGCCTGCTCCAGGGGAAAAGGTTAACATCAGAAATTAAAAGGCCACTCCATTCCAAAATGCAAGAACACCTTCAGACCGCTGGCAATGCCGCGTCCAGCCAGCAAGACGATATCCCTGCAGCATCAGGTCCAAGAAGTGTGACACATTCCTGAAACTAGACATCTGTCGGGGTGTATGAAAATATGCTGCCTGGAGAGGACATATTTACACCATATTTGAAATTCCGACAAATACAATACAAGGAAAAAGCCCTAAATTATCAGTGTTATATACATATTTTTTTAATTGAGGCTGATCTTTGTACTTCAAGATTACAGCTGGCACTTATTTCAATTCCAAGTTCAGATCTGCTGTTTAGTATCAAATGCCATTTAAATGCAGGTGTTTCAGTGTACAGTTCTTGTTAATATTCTTTTTTTTTTAAATTGTTGTACAGATGAATGCACATACTGTATAAATAAAGCTAAATTCTGACTATATTACCATTGTCTGTCCTTGATTTTAAATGGATCTAAATCTGAAACAAAATGAAAACTGATTCTACACACAACATTGGAAGGCTTTCAGTTTTCTAAAAAAACACTCCTGACAGCACTGACAACAAATTATATTCAGTGAGCTTACACCTTTACCTCCCCCCAAACTGACAGTTGCTAGTGTCACACCACATGTCTCAGGAGGCCCTCACCCATTCGTCTTTGTTTGCAGCCATACTTCCTGTATGTCTAGTCTCATTATGAGTTCAGAGTTTCGCTTCTGCCACAGTATCAGGAAAACCACAAATATAGCTCAAAGGCGATGTGGGGACAGCTTAGGGGGGAAGTGCGTCAGTTGTACCGTGAGAAACATTGCTCATTTAGACTTTGTGCTGTAAGTCGTTGGGCCTTTGACTCTGTTATAACTTATTACAAATCCCAGCTTTGAACTGGAGGAAGGAAACTGTTCTGCTTTGTTTGAGTTGGCTGTGAAAAAAAAGCATCCGTGCAGTTATCTAGCTAAGATGTTGCCCTACATAGTTGTGTTTATATTTGGCTGTCATTTCACTGTAGTGTAGGTCTACTAAGTGTCATCCATTTACAGATGTCTCCTTGCTCATGGGGGAATGTTGGGTCTCTGTAAATAATATTGTAGAGTATGGTCTATACTTGCTCCATATGAGAAGTGCCCTGAGATAACTTCTGTTATTATTTGGCGCTATATAAATAAAATTGACTTGACTCCTCCCTGTTGTCAAAACAACACCGCTTAAGGAAAAAGACGAGGCAGAGGTGAACGTTGTGGTTGTAAAGTGCAATTTTTCAGTAGTCAGTTCCTCCATTGAGTGACATTGGCAGAATAATCCTGCTGAAGTATGCAAAATTATTTTTGCTCTGTTGAATAAGATTTGAGTTGGGTCTGATGCTGAATTAACCAACAGTCAACAATCTTTGAAATGTAGTCACAAAGCTTACTGCAGTCTGGATTTGGAGTGGTGAAAGAAGTCGGGTAAAGGTTTGTCCTTCTGGAAACAGAGACGTCAGGGACCGGCAGTTTATTGAATTGTCATTGTTTTCTCCTTAAAAATTCCCCAACATTCTGTTGATATGATCCATCATCCATGCCACTGGTCCAGGTAATACATTATGGATAGACTGCTGCTTGGGTAGACCTACTTTCTGACATGATGTTAGTGGCAGTGGCCAAAGGAAGAAAGACTGCATTGAAGATACTGCTCTCTGTCTGATTATGTCTTATTAAAAGCCATTTTGTTCAGAAAGTTGAGCTCTGCTCTGAACTCCGGCCAGCTATTTAACCCTCCTGACCGAGACAGGAGCTGGCACTGATTTGTGGGGAGAGGGAGGAGGGGTAATAGCGAATTACCTTAAAACGTGACATACTGTAAAGGAAAGACGAATAATGGGAACAGAAAGAGACCAAAAGGGAAAGTGTTCAAACAATAGGGGAACACACAGAGGTGGTATAGAATAACCTGCTTCTCCTGTGTTGTCTGTTCCACTTAGAGAAAGGGGAAGATGACTGATTGAGGCCACAGCTGTTCAGGATAGCAACAAACAAAGTTGGCTTTGACATGATGGAACTTCCCTTCCTAACGAAGGGCACATCCTGTTTTCAGAGGAGACAGAAGGCGAGGAACTGCAACAATGCAGGAAATGTGATGCTACAGGGCAGATGAAACTGAAAGGCATTTGATCGGAATTCAGTTCCCACTTTGTGTTTTTTGCTGTGTTTTTGTAACTGTGTGTTTCAGATGTGTAGCTCTGTATCTGGTCTGGTGAATCACATTGCTGCCACACTTACCGGCTCTAATCTACACTGTCATTTCATTGTACGCAAAAAGTCACCGGCAGATAATTATGCTGTATGATTTTTATTAGATTGCGTGTCGGTGGGATCTGATGTAATATATCAGTTTGTCTTATGGGAACACCTCCCCATTGCTTCTCCGCTAATTACTACCAGGCTGGTATTTGATTGGCATCACACAAAAGTAAGAGGCCAATATGTCAGCCAGTCGCCTTGTTTAGATAACAGACAGAGTAAATGATGAATGAACTGAGTTCATTAACTCATAAATTAAAATTAATTGATGTTATGATGAGGCAGTGAATGGTCTTGAGAGATGAAGACATAATAAATATCATGTTGTACCCCTCGTGGCCTTCACCTATAGACTAGGCATCTTGGTAATAAATGTCATACACAATGAATAGAAAATCTCTGCACACAATGCTGGTTTGTTTTAAGCTAGTTGGCAAGCTAATGAAGATGTAATTGACTATAGCAGAAAGGAGACACTTGTTATTATCAGACAATGAGTAAATGAAGCAGAGATATGGCCTGTGCAGTGAGGCTATCATGGCCGAGATGAGTGCAGCATGCAGAGCACGCAGTGTTCTGTCATCTGCCTGATGAGAACCCGGAGCAACGCCTCTCCCCTGAGAGCTTCTCAAATGGTCCAAGCTAACAACGCTCTCCCAAGGAATTAGCTGGCTCAACCGCCCAACACATGCACACACTCACACACACACATCACCACCAAACCGCCAACCCAACACACACACTGGGTCTTACATAACCGAGACCAGTCCCTCAGCCCGGATCAAGGACTCAAATCACTGCTTTGTTATTCTTGCAGAACTCACAAAAGGCAGAACATGGCGCTTGAACCATAAAAGGACTTGGTGGCATGCTGTGGAATAATCTCTTATATGACACCATTTCACAAGTCATATCATATATTCATATACGCCATAAATACTGTGAAAACATTTCTCAGTTATGTTGCTATCCTGACATGATTGGACAGTGAACAGTGTGATTTAGAAATATCTCAACAACTGTTGGATCGACCATTAGAAGAGATGCATCATGGTTCCCAGAGGCTGAATCCTACTGACTTTAGTGATTCCTAAAATGTTTCCTCTGGTGCCACAGTTAAAAGCTTTCAGTTATCTAATGAAATAGCTCATTATTCATGAATTTCCACAAAATCTTGTACAGACATGGTTTTGAGTGAAATGCCTCAACATTATTGGATAATAACATTCCTTCAACAACTAAAGTGAACTAACCCTTCACTTTTCACCAAGGCAACCGAGGACAAACGTTTGTCTAATACCTTGGTTGCCCACAAAATTAATGACATTAGCTGCAGCTTCAGCTGTACTTTTTTGTGCTAATTAGCAAAAATCTGCACGCTAACAAGCTAAACTAAGATGGTGAACATGGTAAACATTATAGCTGCGTAACTTCAGCATGTTAGCATTTTTATTGAGTGTGTTTCAATGTATACTAGTTCTGAGTCTAATCCTGGTTTTGATCATACCTGGTTATACAGATTTCTGTTTTCATATCTCTAGCAGTATCCAGATTTCAGATCATGTGTTCAGTTGTGTATGGATTCCTTAACATCTGTGCCAACAAAAAATACTCAGAAACCTGGGTGTTTATATGTGACAGTACCCTAGTTTCTATTGGAGTAACATAGCCAGGTTTCTCAAAAGCAGGATATGGCCTTAATCAAGTTTCTGAAACCAGGATATGGTGTTCACATGCACAACACGTAACCAGAATACTACAAAAACCAAATCATAACCAGGATACTACTGTGCATGTAGACACTCCTGAGCATGTTGATGTTAGTATTTAGCTCAAAGCCCTACTTGCCAAACAGAGCCATTAACATGGTTGTCAACTCCTAGTCCTGGCCACACTTAGCCATTAAATAGTAAATTTCAGCGATATTTGTATGCTAATTGAGGAGTTTATTTAAATGAAGCAAAATAAGCATTTTGTGTGTCTCTTAACTCATCATAATTGAGAATATTGGCCTGCTTTCCTGCTGTGTTCATAACAATTACTGATGTAAATAAGCCTTTAATAGCACCAGACAATAAAAATAACTAAGTTCAATACTCAACCCATTCAGGAGAGGAAAAACTCCCACTTCCTTATTTTAAAGCCATTAGTGCAATGGGAACAATTTAATGACTTATTTGGATTTTTGTGGTGATCATTACGTAAATCAAAGTCTCCTCCTGTAGCCATGTCATTTCCTGTTATGCTCTCAGACTCTCCAGACTTCATTGTATGGAACAGGAAACCAGTGTATTCCTTTCAGAGATGTTCATCCCCCAAGAATGTGAATCATCCAGCCTTCCCTGGACTCCAAATGAGCCGTTACATCACTGCTGACTGGGGATTTCTTGACGCCACTTCACTCTTCCTCTTTCAACCCAAACCAGCAATTTACTTGAATTCTTTACCGAAACTCAAGTAAACAACATCAAAGGGACTAAATGTTGTAATAATTCCATTTTTGGAGTAAGGAGAGCATTTGCATTAAAAATTAGATCCACTAGTTATAAATTGAACGTTTGTGAGAAAAGGGACTGAAAATAATCCATTGACAAAATGTAGATGCAGGATTAGAAGTGAAAGAGAACACACAGTAGTTCCAGTAAATGCCATGAGCTACCTAGTGGGCAGGAAAACTGTTTTTATTGTAATGTACTGAGAAAGTAAGCTGTCAGTCACACAAGGAGGTCTCAGTGCATCTTTACAGCTGTGTAAAATTTTCCCAGTCTGTTTGTAGTTTCAGCAGAGCAGGAGACAAATGTGTGGAATTTTTAAGCTCCAACAGTCGGCTGTTGGAGTTGCCTGTGGTGCACGGTGTTTATTTCAGCAGTGGGATACATTTTGTGTTGCTGAGATGATACTTATGTCTAATTAATTAACAGACACCATTATGCCACATCTGTGAAGTACAACAAGAACTTTAGATCTATTTTATGGGATGTGTGAAAATGCATTTGTTTCCAATTTGTGTCATTTGTAAACACTCTGTGCAGATGGACCTGCATTTTGAGATATGGGGGAATTCAAATTAGATTCACATCAGCAAAACTACTATATCTTTAAAAAGAACTGTGTAAAAGTTTTATGAGGTTAGACGTTTATTGGACTTCATGATTAAGTATTAACAATATCTAGGTCTTTCTGAGTAAAAATTACCATGAAAAAAAATCTGTCTTATTTGTAAGAATAATTGGAAATTTAATCATTTAACAATTCGCTGCACAGGACTGACATTTAGGCATCACTGACAAATGAATGTCTCTGCCTCTCGGGGGGGAAAAAATAGGCTTAACTTCAAAGGATGTTTCCAGTATTTCACGGAGAAAAAAATGGTGCAGATTTTTTTTTAGAGTAAGCTCAGATATTGAAGTCAAACTCAGTGTATTTGATCTAAAAGATCTGTGAAAAGCCTGGTAGCCTGGATTAGCACTAAAGATCAAATTGGTGCCACTGAAAGTCATTGTAATGTGATCTAAGTGATAAGATACTTTAAGGAAGTCCTCTGGGAGTCCTCTGTAGTCTGTACCGGAGCAGCACAGGCCAGCAAGTTCAGACACCAAGGTCCCACTGACGCAACCTTCCCCCCACCATCAGTAACCCACATCTGAGAAAGGCATTAGTGGACTGCCATCTGATGGTGAACTCCAGCTGATGCAACTGAGAGATAGCGCCGGGCCTGGACTCGGCTGGCGAGGATCAACTCTGTAAAATAGCTCTGAATCTGCAAGATCATGCTGTGAATGATGGGAGCAGTTAGAGAAGAGATACATTAGATACCTTAGAAGATGTGAATCATGCCATGAAATGTCTTCTCCAAGTATGGCCATTAGAACTGAGCTGGCCGATAGGAAAAAATTAGCTGTCGAGCAGCATCTCATAGTGTGATGGTTTACACTACAGAATACAGGATAGAGAATGTGTAGAGGTTTAAAATGCACTTGTTTCCTGCTGTTGTTACTTCCCTTACACACAGTGGGACCGTAGAGGCTTTAGTCTCACCAGCCTCAATGGTATCTCCAGGCCATCCATCTTATAGAGGGCAGATCATTATGTAGTCGACAGGCAGCTTTTGGCCTGGGGCAGGTGGGAATGCTTGTACTAGATGAACTATAGGTTGCTATTGTTCTTTACTGGACCTCTATAAAACCAGACCAGCCCCTTTTATTGTTAGATAGTACATCACACTTGAGCTTGATCCATGTTTGCAATACTGCCACATTTTGTTGCACCAAAGGCTGCATTTAGAGGATCATACTGGTATTGCTTTGTTTTTCTTCACCTTTAACCACCAAATCACCTAAAAAGACTTGAAATAAACACATTTTTTTAATCTTGCTTACAAATATTGTCTGTGTAGTCACAATTCGCAGCTTATGTCTCTGCACCACAGAACTCCATAATTGTCCAAAAACCATTGAAATCGCATAAAACAGCTATACCATTGGGTGATATTCTAGTTTATTCTGAAACTACTCTGGAAAGGCATTTTCTATAGACCAGTAATTCACAAACTTATTTATATCAAAGCCCCCTGGCACAAATTAGACCACCAACCCCCATCTGATAAAATTTTAACTTTTAGATATTTTATTACAGAAAGTGTATGAAACCCATGACCAACATAGTCACACATTCTGTCAGTGTGCTACTTATGGATGAAATTATAAGGAAATTAAATGATTCCCCTTTTTGCTGCATGGGAACCCCCGGAACGTCCAAAAAATGATGGGAAAATTCAGCTCCTTGCTTTGTTAGCTTGATGAGCCAAGAAGAAATAAACTACTCTGGCTGTGTTCAACGTAATTAAAGAATATGTCACCCAGTGCAACAGTCTGGCTCATGTTTGGCTCTTGTCTCCTTGTTTTTAATCGTTTTTGGATGGCAATGAGTTCAATGGCACAAAGGAGTACGCTACATCTTGCTGTGGCTGCACAGACAGTAGCTACTCGTTAGCAGGATAAATTCATTGTTGGTTTTGGTCTGCTTGTGGGATTTAGTTGATTATAATAAAAAAAGATCAAATATGCCAGGTTTATCCTTTAATGCAAAAAGCAGGGTGATTTTTGGAGGAACAGAGCACTCAAATACAGCATTTACAGAGATGCTCTCCTGGATTGCGATGTATTCTCATTTTGCAGGATGAAAAATATACAAAACACTATTATCAGCACCAAACGTCTTGGTCTCACACCCACTGAAAATGGATGTCATGTTCTATATTCATGAGAACCACAATAAGATACAGAAAGAATAGATATTTTATTTTGATTACTCCAGTTTGCGCGATTATAAATACATTCTATGGACATAAACATAGAAGTAACAGGGTATCTTTAGTAATCTGTACAATGACACTGAGATTACAGATCTATCATGACGTATTTGGCCTCAAAGACCATTGGTTTTGTTGACTTCAGTCCTAGTTGCTAGTGAAAAATGTGTTACAATATCTGGGTTTGATGCCACCACAAAGCTCCAGTGCATGATGCTCCTCGTTAGGAAAACCTGAAAAATATGCCAGTGATTTGTCTATGCTCTGTGGCTACAAAAGAAAACTATCAAGAATGTTTTGTTCACATGGAAATAATAGATTATTGATGTTTTGACAAAATGCAGTATGATTGCCCTTTGGAGAAAAACAGGCTATTTAAATTTAATGTACAATAATTTTGGTTCAGTAACTGGTTCTACTCTGCTTCACAATAAGTAATATTTATTAGCTCAGTCAGCAGAGAAACACAGTTACTCTAGAAAATTAGACCTTAAATGATGGGTAATGAGTGAGTCGTCCAAATTATGACACTCACAAAGTAGAAGAAAGAGAAAATGGGGTAGTCATGTCTGTGTGAGACAGAGGTAGAGCTGCTCAGATTGCATTTTTTTGTGAGGGAGAAGAGAAGAAAAAACAACTGTGCACAAAACAAGAAAAGAGCAAAGACAAATGAGACACACAGGAAGAGAGAGATGAGGGTGAGGGACAGGGTTAGAAGAAATATGGGTAACAACACATTCACTGTAGTAGAAATCAAATTCTCAATATCTGCACACACATACTGCACACGCACACACACACACACACACACACACACACACACAAACACACAGCTGCAGCTCTCTCCCAGCGGGTGGCACTGTGTAATTTGGCACATCCATTTCCTAGCCTGGGTTTGTCTTCGGTCCTGTCGAGGCAGTCACAAACCCCATCGGGGTATTCCAGCCAACCCTTGAATGATGTCACATTGGAAACACACTCACTGAACTGCAAACAAATCTCGACTGTGGAAGTGTCTCGCTCATAACTGTCCCGTTTTTCTGATGCTGGTGATTCTTGTCATAGGAAGTTTGGACTTATTTCATCGAGCCTTCAGGTGTCTGATTGCAGAAGAAGTTTGACCCCATTTTTCTCTCTTGCTGCACCAAACGACTGCAGTTTCCATGGTCTTTCCCTTTGGTCAGCCACTTAATTATGTGGCTCTTCACAGGCACATATATCCCAAAACGTGTCCCAGGGGCCACCAGGTCTGCCCAAGCCAATACAGTGACATCTGCCCTGCTTTAACAGCATATGGGAAAATTACATGGCAAAAAACAAGTTGCCCTCCCATGACATTTCTTTCCTTTGATAGTTCACTCTCAACTCCACCACTCAATTTTAGCCCTGTGCCACTGATCTGTGTGTGTGTGTGTGTGTGTGTGTGTGTGTGTGTGTGTATGTTGGAGCCAAGGGGAACTGACCTCCCACCACTGCAGACGGATCAGATAAGGGGACAGTCTACTCCGATTCATGAATTAAAGGCTCAGTTCACCCAAAGTACACACACAAAAAAACAAGACTGTGTCAAGCAAACACCTGATGTAATAAATAATGATTCAATCATAATCCATTACCTAATAAACCTAAAGAGACAATGTTTGATTTTGTTTGCCTAGGTTTTGAGACATCTGTCTTTGAGGTTTTTGATGTCTTAAATTTTGTTTGCGGTGACAAAAGTGCCACAAAAGTTATTTTCTGGCCAATTGGAAGCTGCAGAAACAAACTGTGAGTGCAACACTGACATAAGTTGATAAGCCTTTTAAACATCTGGCAGAAAAGTAATTTAGAGTCAAGTTTGTGTTCACCTGATACATGGAAGTCCAATTTTCACTCATCCTTTTAGTTCCGTTTTACTATCCACCAACTGAATATCTGTTTAAATGCTAAATGCTAAATGCTCTGCTATGTTCAACAGCTAGCTGCTAACTGTGCTTGTTGTTTGGTGCTGGGCAGTGCGTTTTTAGAGCTTTTCAGAGCTCCATACACCTGCTATAATCATTTGGGAGTGACCCAAAACAAAAAGCTGAAAAATGCTAAAATGCTCACTTGGGCTGAGGATAACTTCAGAGTATGTGAGTTTGACACTCTCCTGTCATTTAATCTGTTGTTAATATGAAAATAATGATTATAGCAGCTTTAAAGAGTTTAACAGCAACTTATTGTCTGAAAAATGTCCCTGTTTCTTTGAATAATATAGACATTCCTGAGTCTGTAATTTATCCTGAAAAAAATGAAGAATTTTCTGGAAATAGATGTTGAATTCCTTGACTTTTCTTATAACTGACTGTCACATTGAAATGCTTTGAGCACCACAAACAAATCTCCATTGTATTGGGGTGGCAGCTGGAATCTCAAAACCTTGGCAAATAAAATCAGCATGGCTTAATGCCACAAGAGGCCAGTTATAAAATATATTTTAATTTGGGTGAACCAAACCTTTAAGGACATATTCTATTATGAGTCCACATCCGTTCTGCAGTCTGGAGTGTTTAAATATAATATAGTATTTTTGCTCATCGAAATATCATTCAGCCATGTTTATCCATTGTATGCCAGAAAATAAGGTACAGCTGATATTATTGCTACTGGAACAAGTCTGACTATTTACATAGTCAATCCCTTATTTCATTATGAGCACAGAGACATTATTAAATGTTTCTGTATATATGAGACAGTTCCAGGTAGAAACCAACTGCATGTTTCTTTCCTAGTGGCTGCAGCTCAGTTGAAGACTGAGGCTGATTAGGAGGTGAGCCCCATATAAGGCAGATAGAGAAAAAAACAAGATGACTCATATAGATCAGTCTCCAAGCAATTTCCCTGAAATAACCCCTTCTCTCTTTCTGCTACTGGCAGGATCAGTGATGAGCTGACCAGACTGTGATTCTCGCTCTGCTGCGTTTCCTATCATTAAATACGAGGGGAAGTTTAAATGGAATACTTCATAAAAATGTTGAGGTCTATGTGCATGAAGTATCTAAGAACTGCAACACTGATCTAGGATCACTGGTCAGGTCATATTACTGCACTTTGCTGTAACACGAGAGACAATCTGTGCTACGCCAAGATACTTAATGAAAATTGTCACTTTTACTAGCAGAATCAATAACTCTAGTCTTCTCCTCGAGAATAACATATAATAGGATGCTATGTGAGTACATCAAGGCAATCTTTTCACAATCTCCCTTTGCTGCAGCACTACTTTGCATGAATTACAGTAAAAGCTGGAGTTATGCACACAGATAGGCCCCAAGCTGTTAGCCTGTTTTTCTCAAAGGTTTCAGTGAGAGAAAGGAGAGAGGGGAGACAAGGAGGAGGGGAGAGAGAGGGAGAGGAGGTAGAGAGGAAGTCCTGGGGGTAGACTTGCACTTGCTGCAAGAATATTTCTTTTTAACTCATTCAAAATGGAAATAATAAAAAATCATAAAAGGAAGGAAAAGAACTTTGATCAAGAGAGAAGAAAAAGTTTAGTGAAACTTTATATTCTTCATTTTTTACAGTTTTAATTTGGCACATGGCACAATCAGCATGTATGCATCTGGTATACATAAATAAATATTAAATATTTTATACATAAATATACATATAGAGCTCTTACAAAGACACCTCTTGGCTTAGGGTGTTTCCAATGACAACAATAGTAAGTGAAAAATATTTGTGTTGATGCTTTTCAGTCTGAACAGTGTTTTAATCGTTTTGTAAGTGGGAGCGATATCTCCATAGGAGCCCTATACATATATGTATGTATGCCCATATTTATATATATATTCAAAGAAATACAAGTGTGCACTGATGTAGGTTTATTCAGTGCAAACAGGCCACTGTCTGCTTTTGAAGAGGAACTCTTACAAAGTCAATGGAATCATGTCAGTTAGTTCAGTTGAATCTTTAGCTATTTTTTTCTCTTACACGTAAAATAATAGATTTATTTTGTAATCTTTAAGCAAAATTAGACATATATAACTTTGAAAATAACAAAAGTGCTATTTCGCAAAGACAGACACCCAGAGACGCAGCAGAAACACTACTGGTGGTGAAACAAAAATCAACAACATGAGAAAGTACTCAGCCCCAAACACCCCCTCCCCAAAACCACATTATACAACCTACAAACAAAAAAACAGGTGCACGGACACACACACACACACACACACACACACACACACACACACACACACACACACACACACACACACACCCACGCTGACACACACTCTTGCTCATTCGCTGCCTTGCATGTATACCAGACTCACTCACTCACCACCCTTGCTTTTGCACGTTCTGACAATGTGTCTCTTCCTTTATCTCAACCTCTTAACCACGCTTGCACGTTAGGAAACAGAAATCATTTTCACATGCACACAAACACACAGGTGCTCAAAGCAGCATGTGTACGTGCACACTTTGTGGAGATAATATCAGATAGCTTAACAGATAAATTGGCTGTAAAAGATGCACTTTTTTTCTTAACAAAACAATCACAGTAACATAGTATTTATCTCTGCCTTCTCATCTCCCGGCAAGAGCTGTCCCAGACAAATCATTTCTATACGAGCTAAAAAAAGATAACACCATTTGTGTGGCTGTTGTGTTGGTATGCAACAGAAAAAAAATGAGTTGCCCAAAATGGGTTTAAAATCTCTACATCTGCATATCCTCTAGGTTCCCATCCTGGATTCAGTCTCTCGTCTTTGAGTCTCATCGGCTTGTAACACACTCCACTTGGAATAGTCTCAGGGAATAGAAATAATGACAAAAAAGAACAAGCTTTGTAAGGCATTGAAACATAAAACAAAACAAAGAAGCAATTAAAAACATTTTGCGAATATTGACGTAGAGGCCATTGTTCTAGATGTGTCTCCCGCAGGAGGAGGGGATGGGAAATAAAAAGCACTTCTCTTTGTTTTTGTTATGAATTCAAGAAAAAAAGTGTTGATATCTCCTCAGTCTGCTTAAAAAGGCTTTTAAAATGATTATTTTAGAAAAAAACACCGCAGAAAGACCCCCTCCCCGATCAGGAGAAGGGAAGCAGTTTGATTTTGGCAGCTCTGCACAACTTGACATCCATAGAGAGCTCTCAGCAACTCTCCTCGTAGTAAAAGTCTAGTTAAATCTCTTCACGTTTTAATCCGACTCCTGCCCTTCCCCTCCCCTCCCCCTCACAGCCCTCCCCCTCCCTGTGATATTTATAAAACACAATCCTCTCCTCCGTTCAGCCATCCCCCTGCTCTTCTTCATCCACCACCACTACTGGCTTTCCTCCTCCCCCGCCTGCACTGGCTGCCCCTGGCCTCCTTAAAGCTATACGCGGGTGGTTGAGTGGGAGTGTGGCAGGCCGGTTGAGTTGAAGCCGGTTGTGAAGGTGTTGTAGGGGTGCAGGTTGGGCATGCCCACCAGGGAATTTGGGATCATAGTGATGGTGTTGGGGGTCATGAGGGGAATGTCATCCGGAGAGCGCCGCAGTGTGAGCGTGTAGTCTGGCAGGGAGGCTAAGCGGAGTGCCCCCTCGTTGCTGTTCCCCGCCTCGCACTCATGGTGAGTCTGGTTCATCTGCAGCGACATGATCTCCTCCTCGGGCGCGTGGTGGCCAATGTCGTTGGAGGTGCTCTGGCGCTGCGGGCTGGGCTGCCTGTGGCCTGAGTCCTGCCGCCGTTTGTCCTTGCGGTAGTAGAGGGCTGCGAAAGCCAGCACGTTGAGGAACAGTAGCGAAGCCCCCACAGCGATAGTGACGCTGAGCTCTGTGGAGTAATCCCGTGGGTTCTCCACTACTAGAGGCCCCGTCTCCTCCTCGTCGTTCCAAGAGTCTTTGTCTTCACTATTGTAGGCCGGGGACATGGGAGGCCTCTTGGTGTTGAACGGCCAGGAGGTTTTCCCGTTGGGCCTCTTGGTGGACAGGCTGTTCTGAGTGGTCTCCGGCGGGGGCACTTTGGTGGTGGTGGAGGTGTAGTGGAACATGTCATGGAGGTTGTACAGGTGTGGCACTAGGTGTTTCCAGAAGGCCACTTTGGTGGCGCGGTAGTGGTCGCGCACGCGTGGCTTCAGACCGATATGCAGGTACAGCTGGTCCTGGGGATTGTACTTGGACCAGGCCACCTCTTCAAAGCGGTTGGCCTTGGTGTGGATGAACTTGGTGTCTTGAGGAACCGGTTTGTTGGGATCCCTGCAGACAGACAAGACGTGATAGGGTATTAAATAAGATTCTGACAGTATGTTTAATTATTCATGCTTTGACCTTCATGTGGGGATAGGAAGCACATACAAATACTAAAAGGAAAACACAACACTTTCAGACACAGCTTATACTTTGGCGTGAGAAGGGTTTAGTTACTTCTGGAGAATTTATTGATCTTGCTCAGCGAAACCCGCAATGGTGAAATCAAAAACCCTCAAAACCTACCACCTGACTGCAGTTAATAATTGATCAAGGTGTGTATGGTGTGATCACACCTTCAGTAGCTGTACCAACTAGCACAGATGTCTACTATTTACTTATTTTCTCAAGGCATGTACAATCTTATTTATACCACAAGATCTCCACATAGCATTTGTGCCGCCTCTCTGTGGGCACAGTACGCTTGCCTCTCTCACCCCCATTGCCTCTCTCTCCCCAGATGTTGTTCTTAATTCAGTTGATGCAGCCCACCCACAAAAACCAGGGCAGAGGCTTTTAAAGTAAACACATATGAATAAGTCAGCAGGCTTTAGGGCTCGCGTCAGGAGGCATCTTGTTGTTGATAATCCAACACTGGTGGAGCCCCTCTGCTAATTGCTCAGGGAAGGCGGCACAGTGTGCATTGGCATCCAGTGTACTGATGTAAAGTGGACCATATTAATCAAGACACTAAGAGGGAACTGCAGAGCTGTGTGTGTGCATGCACAGATATTAGTATGTATGTGTGTGAGAGACTGAGACAAAAGGAACGTGAGAGAGTGAGAGACTGAGAGTGAGAGAGAGTTTTTTTCTGGATGCAGTACCTCTTTTGATCTACAGAGTTCACTGTTCCACTTTTCAGTGTTCGACACCTTGGCATCAATACTGAATGGCCACCCATTTCAATTATAGTAAAGCTATTGCTTTATTGAATGAATTAACATATCACAGTCTCCCTCAATCACACAACTCCTTGTTGCCTTGTTGCTGTCCAATGTCAAGAGTAGGAGTTCTGTGGTTTAAGCTATTGCTTTTGGTACCAGTGAAATTAAATGACACATAACACAATAATTGATGCTGGAGCAGAGAAGTTAAAACTGTTGTTGTTTCAAGAAAGAAGCAAGGATCTGCGCAACATTTCTCTAAATGTCATGAAATATCCCTTTGCGGGTCTGATTGCCATGTCAGTGGCAGGCAAAGTTCAAATTTAGTTGGGGATTTAGGGATATGGTGGCTACAGTGTTTTTTTGGCACTGGCTTAAAACCTCCAAACACGGCCAAGAGAATTAAAAACCATGCCAGAAGAATTCACCCTCCATCCTCTCTCCTGTTCGTTTCTCTGCTGTCAATTTTTCTTTTTCAGGTCAGTGCTTCTGGGAGAGGTGAGTGAGAGAGAGAGAGAGAGAGAGAGGGAGAGAGAGAGAGAGAGAGAGAGAGAGAGAGAGAGAGAGAGAGAGGGAGAGAGAGATAGAGAGAGGAGAGAGAGAGAGAGAGAGAGAGAGGGGAGGTAAAGCAAATTGAGATGGCTGAAGCTGTATCTCTGGACCTGGGCTGGTGTCAGCCGAGCAGCCCGTAAATAACCTCTTTTATTAGGCCCGTAATGATCCCCAATGAATATTGACAGCCAGACTATGATGACTTTGTAGCTGAATATCAGTAATTAAGTTTCAAAGGAGCGGGTGGTGGAGGTAAGGTCATATTGATCTCCCTGAGTGCAACATGCCAGAGAACAGGATGTCAATGAAGCAGCCTGAGACGTGGTTGTCTGCAGCCTGCGTGCTTCATGAATTCTTGCAGCAGTCTTATGCGTGCAGTCACAAACACACACACACACACACACACACACACACACACACACACACACACACACACACACACACACACACACACACGTAAGCAAGTTTTCTCCCCCTCTCTCCCTCTAACTCTCTCACACGAATATGTTCATACACGCACATGACAACGCTGATGGAGGTCATAGCTATCTCAGTTAATGGGAATTCCGGGCATTTCCATAAAACTGAAAACGCTCTCTTCTCCGTAGGGTCAATTTGCTGAGATGTGATGGCAAAAAAAGGTAAAAGGTACTTGGAGGGATCTCACAAAACAATCAGTGTTTGCACGAAGCAAGGGAGTGGTGGTGCAGAGGAGTTAGAAAAGCTCTTTGGTGGCTGGCTGGTTCAGTGCAAGTGAAGATGAATAATTTAGGGAACACAAAGAAATCAATGTGGCATCTTTAGTTAATTTGATTTGCCGCATTAGAGAACAACTGGCTGCCTTATCTAATTACACACATATGCTTGGGTAATTGTTGCAAAGTCAATAGTAAACAGGCTACATTCCTTTGAACAATTTCTACCACTGCTGCCCCTACTTTGGGCTGTACGCTGGCTTTGAAGTCCCTCTCTGAACTGTAGAGTCAGAGGGAGTGGTCTGTGCTCGGTTGCTGCTATTCAAAGTGTATAGGGCTACTAGGTTACTCTGCTCTATTTGTACTGGGGCATGCTGGGTGCTGGATGATGCAATGTAGTCAGAACATCTTTATAATATTTCATGAGTGCTGTGCTGCTGCATTTTCCAACTTAACTTTGTAATAGAGTGCTGCAATTTTTGCCCCAATTTTATTTTTAACACACAAGTGGCAACATGTATGACTTCTGTAAAGAAAGGGGTGTTCCACTATATAACACATGCAGAATATAATCCTATAAATTATAAAGCCATTCTTGAACTAATGATAAGCACTTTTTGTTCACCCTACTGTATATGCATGAGGATAAAATAACCCAGAAAAAACATAACCAGACATACAGAACCAGTAAAATGTTTGGATACACTTTCCTCTTCACCTGAATGAGATAATGTGTCCAAACCTGTGTATAATGCAGCACAAAACACAGCACAGTGTGTCTGACAGAAACGCAAGAGAAAATTCTAAGCTTGACAAACCATTATCCTTTGTAAATAATAAATAAATAAACTTTTCAGTCTGTATACTTTGCAGGAAGCCTTAATCTCTGCAGTGAGTGCCATGAGTGTCTAAGCAAAGACATTTTTTTTTAAAACTCTGTGCTTTTATTAGTTTGTATGTGAAACAATGTAATGACTATGAAATCAGCTGAGACTAGTCACAGCTGAATACTCTGCGATACAGACAGAACAAAATCAAATTAAAAAGGCTGGAAAGAGAAGATGACTATAAGATATCAACAGTCTGCTTAACTTGATGGGCCCAGCACTTTCAGAAGTCACCTCGCAGTGAGGATTTTTCATTAAAGATAAAAAATGAAAACACTTATTGAACATTATCTTAACCTGTCATAAAAACGTCTTGCAAGTACAAAAAAGGGCTGTGCTGCTTTGTCTGTTCATTTCATGTGTCTTAATAGCTTCAAATTAAAGCTGACACTCTGCACTCAAACCTTGTGGTCACCGTATCATTTCACTTTCAAATATTATAACAATCTGGCATTAAAACGCTGAACAGTGCATTGTTGTCCAAACACTTCCTGAGCTCGTTGTAGGTGTCCATCTCTACAGCAAACGCCTCGTTGTGACTTGTATGAACAGCCTTGGCATAATTTGATGTTTGTGGTCCTGTTGGGCTCTCAGAGCTCCCCTGCATTAGCTGATAGCTTGCCTCCTGTCAGACCTCCCACTTAATCCGGATGGTCATTGGAGCTGTGGCTGGACTCCCAGGCAGAGGAGAGGGATTATTACACCCATAAAAGCAGGCGTTTTAATGGCCTTTCAGATTTCCTCTGATGTGTTCATATGGCTGTGGTACTATAAACCATTGCCTTCATCCACTCCTTAGTTCCACCTCCCCTCTCCATGACCTGCTGACCCTTGCTAACCTTGGTCAGCCATGCGTGTTTAAGTGCTCCCGTGTGTTTGTATCTGTGATTGACTGGGAGTTTGCGTGTGCATGCTTCATCTCTCATCTGTCAGTTTGTGTACCTATGCATCTGCATGTGTGCACGTTTGCACTTGTGATGCATCCTGGTATAATGACCTCTGGGGCAGCACAAGTGCCGCACTTAAACACAAGACATGTCACATTCCACAAAGCCATACATGCCGTGCAGTGGTGACAACGAGCCTCTCCAGGCTGATAAAGGAAAAGCCTTCTGTAAGTGTTAAACAGCTCTTCTATAAGATGTCGTGCCACCTGGATGACAGACACAAGTCCCAGCTCTACCTACACATGTGGCAGAACGGGCGCCCTAGCTCATTACTTATTCCAAGTTCTGTCTTCAAGCACTGATGTAAAAGGTAGATAAGGGGAAAGAATGAATTTCATTTTCTTTCTTTTTTTCATCTCCCATGTACCTCCTTCCCCTTTTCATCCTGATGTAATTTGAAGCGCTTGAATGATCATAGACCTAGCCATCACCAAATCTGAAAAGACACATTTAGGCGCCCTAAGGCAGACGACAAGGATCTATTTTCACTACACTCAAGGTCTCTGAATCCTGCACTGAGAATAGCTTCTCAATATAAAACAAGGAGCACGCATTAATTCAGTGACACTGATGCTCATTTTGCTAAGCTGCTAAAATATGCAAAGTTGAAACCTGTTTTTTTTTTTTTAGTTAGTTATTGTTGTTACTGTTGTGTAACAAATTCATCCCCTGCAGTTGTTTATCTACTTACCAGGTAACACAAAGTAAGCACCTAATTGTAATTTTCTCTTCCACAGAAGGTTTCCAACACCTTTTCCCTGCATTCTGTGTAAATTTTTAATATATACACTCGATCTAACTCTGTTTGTCGACTTTGTCTTGGTGTGGCGTGGGGGGCAACTTCAAGCACTGAGCAGGCAAATTACCAGGCTGTGCTCTTTTACCCTTCATGTGGTTGCACGCTGGGACACAGGGCTGAGTGATGCGTGGTTCATATTTAATGGCAGCCTTCAGTTCAGCAGGCTAAGTGATGCAGGGCGAGGTGCTTTGACTTTGGGGCGTGCAGAAGTGTTGGAGGACACAGCTCCCTGACCACTCCTTAATATGGATACTATTGATTTGTTTGATTAGATGAGTGGGAGCAAAAAACCTCCCCAACACCTTCCCTAAATTCCCCTCTCTTTCTTTTAACCAATTAGCAGCTTTTTAATCGTCTATTTTTATCATGTTGCATCATTATTTTTAGTATTTATCTCCCTCTTTAATAAGACAACCACTTATTTATGGATGTACACATGCAGATCTACTTCCTCTGCTCCTCCTCCCCCTGCTGCCTTCCTCTCATTACATTCAGCCCACAGCATGGACACTGATCAATGGAATCCAGGCCCCTTAACAAGCCACACCACTTCCTTACCTTCTCTAATGCAAATCAGGATATTGGCTACAAATCTCCTATCAAGTGAGTGCCTATTTAATGGAGTAGGTAGGTGGCTGTGCTGGTCCACAATGCCGACCATTCACAGACTCCTGGTACAGGTTGAGTTGGCCTTAATGAAGGAAGCTGAAAGGAACAGAGGATAATCCGGAGAAAGGACAAGGAGGGGGATCAGGGATGAGTGATGTAACTACTAGACAGCTGGGGTAAAAGGAAAAGGCTGAAGCAGTGCGTGAATGAGGTCAGACGGGAGAAAGAGTTGATGTATATGTGTCGTTAACCCAGCAGAGGAGGGTTTCATTGACAAGTGGGAGGAAAACAAAAAAAACCCTGAACAGGGTTGTAAATCAAAGTGCTGGATGTTAAACTGCAATATAGACAGACTGTAGTTGCTTCTATCTACATTTGTTTGGTCGGCAGCCGTTGTCACTAAAGACAAAGCAATCAATACTGCATATTTTAGCTAATGTTGTGACTGTAATACATGAGTAGACCTTTTTTTCTATAGAATAATGAGAGAGAGGAGGGGTGGAGGAGCAGTGAAGGAAGGGAAAAAAAGTCAGCACATGACAGTGCTCTGCTCTTTAACTACCTAGCAAGGCCCTGCACAGCATGTGGCACAGCCTGCACATAGAACAGGGAAAATGAGCACCAGCCGGCAAAAAAAAAAGAAAAAAGAAAAAGAAAAACACAAATAGTGGGAAGATGGACGAAAATATTTATAGCACTAATGATATATAACGATTGATCTTTTTGAGCTTTTCATCATTCTGTCTTTTTCTGAAGTGCTCTGCCAGTTTCTATTGGTGTAGAGTCAGGTTGTGCACGGATGCCGCGCTTGCATTTGTTATTTGAGCAGGGTGTGGAAATTGCAGCGTGTGGACTGGTGGCAAAAGTTTTGGAGGCAATACAACACAGGCCAATTTTGCCTGTCAATAGTAAAACAAATGTTGCAGCCGGAAAAAATAACTCAGAGCTGAGTAAATCCCCAGCTTCTGAAACATCCCTAACTCTCAGGATAGAACAGCCTCATAGTGTAAACACACACACTCTCACAATCACACTCAACACACATGCACACACACACTAAGAAGATTTGACAGCGTGCACTCTCTGTATGCTTTTATGCTTCGCTGACACTGATAGAGGAGAAAAAAAGGCGCATGGGCAGGGATTTGCCCTGTAAAGATGACACATGAGAGCCAGGGACAGGAAGAGCTTTGGGGGCAATGCTGCTATGATACACACTGTTGACATGCAGCCCAAGTGTCTCAACATCATGTCACACATGTTTCAACAGCCGATTTAGAGACGAGGGCAGGAAGTGCAATCTGGGTCAGTTCATTACGAACATCTGGAAGGGGAGAGAGAGCTGCTTTACAGATATAAGGAAGATGGCTGTTGGACAGGCCGGGAAGGCAGAGGGAATTCAACTGGGTCTTAATTAAAAGGATGTCCTCTAACGCTGCATTGGGATTGGTCGGTGTTGGAGGAGAGAGCTATATCCCCCAGTGTGGTGTAAATAAGGGGGACGAACTCCCCCTCACCCTTCCCCCGAAGAGTTGATGGTAGAGTCCGTCACTTGGGCTGGAGTAAAATTACCCTTTGGAACAGCACAGTGAGTTTTTCTATTATCCTGGCATGTAATCCCGGGCTTTTTACCATCTGAGTGCCTTGTGGTCTGCCTGTAATCCCTCTGTCTGGAGTTACGCCAAGGTGACACACCATAGGGTGGATAGTAGCCATAACATGGCGAGGATGGATGTAGGACCAGTTTACCCTCCCACTGCTTTGCTCCTAATCTCAACTACAAAACCTGATACTGGGTCAGCATTAAAGTACAATTTGTTGTTTCGGAATCAGCTGCTTGCTAAGGTGAAGGCCAGGTTAGGGTTGCAGGATTACTGCCAATGGCATTGTGCTGAATCTGGTCGTAGGTAAGCCAGGCAGGCTGTCATCATCCATCAGAATTAATTTCACTGCAAGATCCAAGTTCAGCTGGCACTGTTATCTCCAGGCCTCTAACTTCACTCTTTTAAATAAAACACATCCTCTTTCCTTATAATAACAGATAATATCCTTGGAAGGACAAGTAATAAATGCCATCTGTATCTACAAATTGCCACTTTGTATGTGCCGACACAAGATGGCTGCCAGGCAGAGGAGACAGCTGTTTAGTCCGAGCATCACTGATGGACCTCAGTGCTTTCCTTGAGGAGCCAAAACAGCCGACATCAGTCCATCTGCACTCGTCTGCCATTAGCAGTTCAAGGATCTAGCAGAGCCGGCGGCCTGTGAGCCCAGCCTATCAGCCAGACGGCTGGATGTAAATGCCACCTGATAGGACAGCAGATGATATAGAGGCAGATAAAAAAACAGAACAAGATTTCAGGCTGCAGCCCATTCAGGATGGGATCAATACCTCTCTGGTAACAGCGATTGTCAAATTAAATTTAAGTTGTTAGAAATGATAACTAGTAGTCATACAAAATGACCATGCTTTGTGATGGGTGGGGGTGAAATTGAGCATGGTGGAGAACGGGAGTCACCCAGGGCACAAGTGATCGACTGGGTCCAGGCTGAGGAAATCGATACCGCAGAGGGCAAGAGTTTGATATGCCTCTCTGATAAGTCTCTGTGTCTTTTGGGCATCAGTATAACAGAGCATATATAGTGTTTCCAGTCAAACACACACATGCACACAAACACAACAGTTGTATACAGAAATGCAGGCGACCGTGTACACATACTCAACCCAAACAGTCAGCCAAGCACGAATAGCACAGCACACAATCTGGAGGAACATTTAATCTTCCTCAGATTCAATATGTCTCAGGTTTTCAGACTGAGAACCAGGATGTCCAGGCAAAAAACACCTCTGAAAAAAATGGCTCTGTTGAAAAACGCCTTTTCTGTCCTATACTATCCATTGTCAACCTTTTTCCTGCAGCCTCTTTCATGCAGTACAGAAGTCCTTTTAATAAGACTGAAATAGGATTTCTGTCTCTGCTACTTTCTATTAAAGACAGTAAGTTTGTTATTGTGTGGTTTTACTCATTTACAAGTAGTGTCACCGAACTTGTTTAAAAGACAAATGTTTTGTTGCTACTATTATTAGACCCCTGATGCATCTGTCTGATCTAAATTGGGATTAGCGAATGTCATGCAGACAACTGATCTTGAATTTTCACTGGTTTCTGATTGGTCAGAACTGGAATACTGATAAACTCCTGCAGCTGTTGGTACTGCTCTGTGTATTTGAATGTCATTTATTCATTTAACTGTCAGTATTTTTTGATTGTTTACTGTAAAATAAACTTTTTCTAAATGTGTAGCTGATGTGCTCCTTATGTTGTGGGCTTGTTTACATTCTGTGCATAGTGCAACAGGTAGGCTAAAATGCTATGAAGAATGGAATAGCTGTAGCAAAGTGAAGGAAAAAACCCATAACGAAAGCTACATGTACAGCAGTTCTTGTGTTTAATGAGGCTAACACTGGTGAGCTAATGGGACAATATGCTACAGTACATATTCCCAGTGTTTTGGATTTGCTGAGCAAAGTGGCTCCTGCTCCACTGTCCCTGCAGCCAGTCTCTCAGCATGAGCTGGCAAGCAGTTCTGAGCTGACCTTAAGTCAAGATAACACTTGTTATCAGATAAAACAACTCCACAGTTGTTACTGTAAAGTAAGGGGAAAAAGATTTAACACTAGGTTAGGCGGTGCAGACAAAACAAAGCCACTCTTTGCCCCTAAATATATGCCATTTATTTTCAAATGCTTCCTTACATCTGATGTGTTACCTGTTTTATGAGTGAGCTAACTACCTGAAGAGTTGTTGTTTGTTGTTTTTCCTGTACAAACCATGTGTAAGCTACACAACCAGTCAGTGGTCTAGATTTCACAACCTTCTCATTTTACTAATATTAGTAAAATCCCTAATTGGGATAATGGTTGAAATAAAAGGTCAAACAGTTATTTTACTCACCCAGTCTTGGCAAAGTTGGTCCAGTAGGTCATGACCACAGCACTGAGCATGACATCATTTTTTGAGAAGTTACAGGGGAAAAGATCAGTGGGACCAATCATGGGAATTCCAAAAACATAGGGCACCTCGTCCCCATGAGCGGCGTCAGACCAGGCGGGCTTCATTAGGCTCTGGCAGTGGTGGTAGAAGGCGTAAAAGTAGGTGGGGGAGCCATAGCGAGCGTGGAGATCCGCTGTCAACACTGAAGGCTCTACCCACTGATGGTCGGTGAACAGAGCCACCAGTGTCTTGCGCCTGGTCTCTGGATTGTCCCTGTCTGCCCAGTCTGTGTACATGAACTTAATGGTTTCCCTCAGTGTGTCCTTGCCTTCAGGGTATCCATACAGACTGTCCACAAAGTCCGACACGGAGAAATCAAAGTCATTTCCAGAGACGCCGTCCTCTGAATCTACCACGTTCTCCACAAACCGCAGCCCCTCACCTTGATTGACCCCCAGCATGATATCATAGTTGAGGAACTCGCCCTGCTCCATCAGGATCTCGGGGTCATCAGGGATAACATCACCATCGATTACAGGTCCAAAGGCCACATAGTACCTGGCGGGTTGTATGTCCTGCTCCACTAGCTCCCTGGAACTCTTCTTCCTCAGACAATCCACCATGTCTAAGGTGTCCAAGACATTACAACCCACCTTCTCTGCCAGGAGACGTGTGTACTTGACCGGCTGGTAGTTAACCGCCCAGCTGGAGAGAGCTGACCCACTCTGGATGATGGCTCTGTGGAACAGACCTGCACAAGGACACAGGAAAAAGAGACAGGATCGTGTTTAGTGTGTCACAAGGATAATTCAGTTATGTACTCTACTACGTGATAGTTGTTAATTTTGAAACTGCCATGATCAAAAGGGGACTGTCAGCTACACAGTTGATAAGAATAACAAAGGCCAGACAGAACAAGTCCTTGTTGCCATACAGAACAATAATGGAATCACGGCAGTGATAATGAATGTGCAGATGGCCCGTTCTCACAGACAGCTCGCAGACAGAGGAGGGAATCAGCACTCTGTCTGTCATCTTCTTTCCATCCATTCGGCTCTATATGTTATCCTAGTAATAACATCCATGTTTGTCACAAACAGATGCTGGCAGTATGGCTCTATAGGCTTTGTTACAAATAGAAGATGCATCAAAATTGGCTGTACCATACCTTACAAAATTTTAATTCCTGCCCTAGTATAAGACGCAGAAATGCAGCAGAGTGCAATTTAAGTGTTCCCATTTATATATGAACTCTTTGCCCGTGCCCTCCTCCTGTTAATGTACTTTTCAAGGTAGCTTAAATTGGATGAACCTCAAACATCGCAATTATACACACAGATGTTCCTTTCTGCAGTAATCAGCACACACATACACACACACGCACACACACACACGCACGCACACGCACACACACACACACACACACATATTGATATTAATAAAACTACACTCTTAATCCCTACATTTGTGGTATAGAGCTGCACACATTCACCTGGCAACACAATAAAACATGGCACACACAATGAAATAAGACCAAACTGAACTGAACACCACGGTCTCCTGCATGTCATATACAGAAATAAACTCATGCCGTACGCAGAGTCAACAGATCGCCTATAATGTGAAACTACACAGCAGTTTGATGTATGTATGTGGGTGGATGGGTGGTCTTCAAAGAGGGTGGACGGGGTTTGAAAGCTGAAGAGAACAAATCTACTGTCTCACGGGGTCCTTTCACAAATTACAGTCAATTACATTTTGGTTGCAGTGCAGTATGAATGAAATCTAAAATGACTTGTCAGGAACAGATCCAAAATAACAAACATAATTTCCTCAGAAATAATTGAATTGCGCTCCTTTTGAAAAAGTTCTCCTTACAGACAGTAGAGTGAAAGTGACATGACATCCTTTCTATCTCCGGTAGACCTCCCTCACATCATCGCCTATGCCTCGCAATCTCTGTCTTGACAGCACCACTCATCCGTTCTGATACAGTTTTGAATTCACGAGTGCTATTTTTTTTTCCGACCTCAAAGAAAAACATTAACAAAGCTCCTACCACTTGACCATGTCGCTTTATTGCTTATAGCACTATCACTGCCAGAGTCATTGAATTCCATGTTAAAAGCCACAGCAGATGAAATGCTCCAGAAATGGCATATATTGGAAAATAAAATAAAAAAAATAAATGTCATTAGACAATTCCACATTTAAGCCACGAAGATAAGCAGAGAAACCTACAGGCCCGCAGACTCTGATATTTCAGAGCCAGTGTAGGTGGCTCTGTTGAAGTCTTTGTGTTTATGAGGTTAACAGCAGACTTAAGTGCCAGATATATCACTTTGGTTGTCTTAATCAGAGGCGGCGGGGGGCTTATTTCTTCTTGGCGAAGATAAAGTGTTTATTTACGGAGCTATTTACATTTATTTGTTCACAAGTAGTAAGTAGAATTAATGTGTCTGGGCGAGTGAACTGTGAAATGTTTCTGTGGTGAGTGTGTTTACCAGTATAAACTACCATTTGTGTATTTGACAATGATTTGTAGGTGTGAATGTAAAGATTTCAATACATGTTGGCCAACAAGGTTTTTGATTAAACCTCAGTGCAAGAAGTCATGCTAGTTTTCCTGTTTCTGCACCACGTGCCTCGCTCTACGTGGATGAGACCATCACCTTTCTGTGGCCTTGCCCTGATGCTGCCCTTCGAGCTGTCCTGTGGATGTGTGTCTCTGCAGGACGGTGGCCTGTGCTGTGTCCCAGGGAGCAGAAGCAGATGTCGAGGGTTTCACCCACTTGAAAGCATTAGAGGGGCGGCCGCGAGATGAAAGATGGCTGCTTGGAGGCAGAGAGGGGGGGCTGGGGCTTAATCCTTCCATCCCTCCCTTCTCCTCCTCCTCTCCCCTCCCTTCCCCTCCCCTCGCTCTTTAGTGGTATTGCCTCTCTTCACATCTCGACTCGATTGCGCTGTGCAAACAGAGGCAGTCATGGTGCAGGGAGTCTGTCCTGAATCCCAATGCTGCCAGCCATGCCACAGCCACTTTCTAAATGTCTTTGATCAGAAGTTGCTGTAGGAAAACGTTTGCCAGCAGAGCAGTTCCTATGATTGCCAAGGCGATTTGACAGACATACGTATATCAAATCTGTTTTGCTGTAATTGAGGAGAGCGGCTTGAATGCAACAAGGCTTGGTCTCATATCTGTCAGCGACTAAACCTACAGATGGCCAGCTGCTGAAGAGGAGGATGGAGCCAGGTTGACATTACTAGATTTATCTACTGCTTTGGTTGATGAAAGAGAGGAAGAATGACGGAGGCTCTACTATTGTTTGTCGAGAATCATATAAATCCAGCCCACATGAGCTGTCACTGGACCAATAAATATGTATTAGAGCTGCATGTGATGAGCCCCACTGTGGTAGGAGGCTCGCTGGGGAAGGTCAGAGAGAGAGGGAAGAAAAGCACAGGCTCTATCACCCACTGAGGGAATCCACTAATTATCAACACTGGGAGGTGAACTGTGTGTGTGTGTGTGTCTGTGAGCATGCGCATGTGTGTGTATGTGAATGCATATGTATTTGTGCTGACTTTGATTGATAAGAGGCAGGGATGATGAATAGACTGTCGGACGACAGGCATCATCAAGACGGGGGTTAACCATTTGTGACATTGTTTTGTCTTCAGCATTTATAGTGACGTCTACACAAAGAACGCCTCTTCACTCAGCGTCCTGAGGAATTAAACAGAAAAGAGTATGATGACGATCAACACGTGTGTCACATTCATATCTAGCATGTTTTACTTTGTAAAAGCAACAGATAGCCCTATCGTTATCTGTCTGTGTTTGACATGTGAGAACCCGACACCCAAACTGTGAGCAGATCCATCAAGCCATAGCGTTGCTGGCAGATTGAGGTCACACTGAATTATGACTGGAGCTCTGAGGTAATCACTCATTGGGCCCCAGCTAAAATGCTGTCGCTTAGCTCTGTGCTGCGGTTTGCCGACCTCGACCGTGCTGCCCCCTCACTAGATGCCCGTTAAATGGGCATGTGGTTCAAGCCACAGATTGGTGGAGTGGCTTGTGGAGATAATTCACAGCTGATAGGAAGAGAGAGAGAAAAAAAAAGAAGCTTGACCTTGTGGTTATGATGACCACCGGATAGGTTAGATAGCCATAACCCACACATACACACACACACAATTAAACACATCCACAGGCTTAAACAAACACGCACACACGCGCACACACGCACACACACACACACACACACACACACACACGCACACGCACACACACACATTTAGGCTATGTTTTGACACCAGCAATATGGATGAAATGCTGATTTTAATGAGCCAATGCTGCATCACTGGAGAGAAAGAGAGTAACATGACGTGGCTGTGCTTTGGATCACTGCTGATGTATTACGTGGCTTGTATAGGCATGTGTGAGTGCTCAGTCCACGTTAATGGACAAGGATGTTCTGTCGGTGATGACGGCTGTAAGCACTATAAATGACTGTACTTTGTAATCTGGAACAGCTGGCAAAAGTCACTGAAGCATCAGCGGTGAGTTTTATCAGTCTGGCCCTAAGATATATGCAACTGTAAAATGCATCCTGCGAAAACCACTACAACCTTAAACAATGTCATCCAAAACAACCAATGTTAATGGGACGTCAATCAGATGGCCTTGGAAGTTTTGGACTGTCCAAGTATCATTTTATAGGTCAGTGATTCATTTTCACAACAAAAATCCACATGATGTTAAAAGAGCTAATAGGGGTGAAAAGATGTAAAGCAGTAGTCTTATCAAAATTTTCTCATACACATAAAAGCCATCACAAGGGAGAAATAACACAGCCACAGGGAAATGTCATTTTCTCTCCTCCTGCATCATGTACTTGCTTTTCCCCTCGCCTTCAATCTTCCCTTTGCTGTTTCTCTCTCTCTCTCTCCATAGTACTCTCTCTGTCTCCTTTTCTGAGGGACCACGCTGAGTCCCTTCCTGCTGATTATTAGACATAAGCCTGCGTTCAGCGAAGCCTGAATCCCCTGAGCCATCTTACCTCCACCATCTCTTCACTGTAAGCAAATCTCCACAGACCCGTGGACTATGCAGGGCCCCCTGTGTTGCAAAAACATCCTCTCTGTCTACAGTCAAACTAGGCTAGCACTCAGTTGGACACACTCAATAAATGTTGCTCACCCTCTATTGCAGCATTTCACTCTGGCTCTTGTTTTGTTTCTCATTCTCAGTTCTGTTTTATTTTTCACTCTTCTGAAAACTCTCATCTCCTACCAGAAATTCACAATATTATTGTCCCCCCCCCCCCAAATGATTAAGACATATGAATCATTTAATCCCACCTGAAATATTTAAAGTCTGTTTTGGAGATGAGTACTTTATTTACTTTTTTACTTTCTAAAATTTGCCTAATTGTGGCCTACATCCTTGGCCACTTGCAGTCTAAAAACACAGGGTTAAAGCTGCTGTCTCCATGGCTACAGCCTACAGTACCACAGGCTGCATCCACTTAATCACAAGTGCCTCTGGTCTGATCATGCATTAGTCCATGGATAATTTCACATTGGTCTGGCAGCCCTGAAACAACACCTACATTGTTTCATTTTCCATTAAAAATTCTGTCTAGCATCGAACTTGTCAACTACAAAACGAGTACTGACGGAATCAGGAAAAAGGGAAAGCCTTAGATTTCTGAGATCGTAGTTTCACTGAATACACTTCCTGGATTCCTAGCACAGAAGTATCCAGGCCATCTGTGTGTACGCGTGAGCATTAATCCATGCGAGACTGTTATTTGTAGTACTTGCTTGCTTATACATTAAAAATGAAACATGACATAAAATGGCCCAAATAGGTCTTACTACCCATGATTCACTGCGTGCATTTGCTCTTTTATGGCTGCAACTATTCTTATTACCTGGGTTCACGTGTTTTCCCTCTAAACCAGATTTATTCTGATTTCATAGGAGATTATCCAACAGAAGAGCTGCCAAAGAAAATGCATCTTCCTCTCAGAGACTGACGGATTTGTTTTGCATGGATCAGAACACAAAAGTGTGATGTTGCCTAATTCTGGCACAATTTAAGTCTGTCTCTCATCCTGGGAGGTGCTGTGGCAATATTTAAGTGAAGAGCAGTGGACTTTGAAACAGAAGGACTGCTTGTATTTCATTGTGTCCATATAGAGGCAGTGTCTGAGAGGCCAGCGTTTTCATCTATCAGTGTGAGACATGCTTCATGCCAGCCCTATATAATGTTGTTTGAAGCTGTTGGTCTTCTGCTCCAGCCTCTGTAGAGACTGCCTGCTTGCCTGCAGGCTGTGGCTTAGGCCAGATAAAGAGTTTGATCCATGAGGGCGAATGGAGGGAAGAAGGAGGGAATGGGAATGCAGAACAGAGGAGAGAGAAGAAAAAAAACGATGGGGGACAAGAGGAGGTGAGAGGGTATGAGAGGGGGAGAGGAAATTGGGGAATGACAGAAGGCAAAAAGGGTAGAAGGCAGGAGAGGAGAAGAGAGGATAAAAATGACCCCATTGACAGGCTGTACCCAGGTTCCAGGATCGATGTGCATCTAAGCCCGGTGAGTGTGATATCTCCTACAAATCGCGACGTGACATCCACTGGTCAATACCATACACTCCAGGCCTCATCATCACGCGCATGCTAGCCTCCCTCGGTCTGCACGCAGAGCACAACAGGGCCACTGCTCCTCCTTGAACTCATCAATCTGGCTGCTAATCACAGGCATGCACACCACACCTGAGTCAAACAGTATTTCTGGTCTTTCTCTGAATTAATTTGAGCCTCGGAATCGGCGTGGGTGGGATTTTGCTACATCGGTACATTTTAGATTAGTGCATGTTGTCATTCATAGTAAAGCAGATTAAACTGAAAATTCAAACATGTCTATGTGATTGTCTAAACTTTTTGGGTGCTTCTATGTTATATTGTCCAATACAACAAATTGGATCTGGCACTCTTAGCTGGATAACACTGCTATTTATTTGAAAATCCTATATGATCCAGTTACAGTGCCCACAGACACAGGCACAAGCATAAGGCACATACCCACTCACTTACCACGGACTAAAAAGCATCTTTTGACACTTAAAGGTTACAGCAGCTTTTAAGCACTTTGCTGTTGTTGTTAGAAAAGCGTGTGGCACCGTGCTTGATGGATTAAACAATCACAGGGTGCAAGTAGGCTCTCTTTTCTTTAGCTGACATCTGGTGACTGACTTATGCCTGCTAAAATAAGTAAAAAAAGAAATATTAAAACAAATGAAGATCATACAGAATAATTTTCTATTACTTATATGGTATCCACATGCAAGACTATGCTCTTACAGCATTTAAGATTCATGTTATCTGTAACTTTTCATGACTGCATATGTACGTATACGTGCACACACACACACACACAAACACACACATACACACACACACTCACACACAGGGAATTGATTTCTGTCCCTCTCCTCTGCCCTCACAGCCTCCCTGCCAAACCAAGAGAAACTGAGAGCCTGCATGGTGAATTTTTCCATTTGCACTCATGCATGTGTCACTAATGCTGCAGCCTCTGAAAAGCAAGGAATGCTATCTCCATGTGCCTCTGTTGCTAGCTTTCTTTGTGCTGTGGCATTTGAGGCAGTATTCAGTGAGCTCACTCCACACTGCTGCATTGCCTAGATTGGCCTGATAGCTGTGTACGCACAACAACACGCACTGTCAGCGAGCCTTGACTAGGCGTCAATGTGGAAATGGGAAGAATAATGAGTTATTACAGGGTTATCTGTGTGTATCTTCATGTCATGACTGTGTAAGCGGCTCTGCTAATCTCATTAGATGAAACAAGTTGTTAAAGATGTTTTCTGATTTCCTCCCTCTTCTCCTACTGCGTCCACAAATAGATTTCAGATCAGTGTGCTGAGAGGAAATGATTAGTGCCTATAGCTCCCACAGAAACTGGTTTTCATGGGAGGATTGTGCAACTGGCTGCTGTGTAGTAACAGTGAAAAACATCTGACTCCTGTTTCTAAATATATACACCATGTTTTACACCCAATCTGCATTGTGTAGCAGCCCCCAAAGCATGGCTCATTTTTATATATGCAGTAAGTAGTGAGAGTCAGAGACAAAGAGTTCCCTGACTTAAAGGAAGCAAAGCTCCATAAGTACAAATCTGATGTAAAATATGTCTAGTATGGGAGGGTCAAAGATGTAAGTCACACACAAATATGACAATTCAGCCATGAAATGTGGAAGGATGGGAAGCTTCTATTCTTGGCGACATCTTGCCTGTGACAGCCAGATGGGATAGCTGAAACTCATTTTTGGGCCAAGGAAAGCCACGGAGAGGGTGCAGTTGCATTTGTGACAGACAAATTATCGCAAGGGATGTACACCCCCCTGGGGGGAATCAGAGGGATTCAGAGCAAAGAAGGAAGGAAAGAATGGCAGAGAAAAAGGGGGGAGAGAGAGAGAGAGAGAGAGAGAGAGAGAGAGAGAGAGAGAGAGAGAGAGAGAGAGAGAGAGAGAGAGAGAGAGAGAGAGAGAGAGAGAGAGAGACGTCGGTTTAAGTGAACAAGTCTTGCAGAAACAAATTAGCTGTGAGCTGTAGGGGTACTGGAGGTGAAACTGAGATGGATATGCATATCCCAACTAAAAGCAGGAGGTGGGTGGAAGCTTATTGCTTACCCTGGCCCTTTTCACAGTCTTCCAATACAGCAGATTGGAAGCTTACAAGCCTTTGAGTCTGGTTTATAAAGGGATATGTCCCTGATTACATTTGATTGTAGCGCACATAGAAAGACAAACAATGTGCATGGCGTTAACAGTATTAACACGTTGGGCTTGGCTGCACATGTGCATCCTCAATATCATCATCACAATCATCAATAGTATCTCTAGGGAAGTCCAATCCTTCTCTAGCTTACATGAAGAATACCTGCAGATAACTTGTAATATATTGTATGTATACTATGCAGCCCACCCACATAAATACTACCAGTGTGTATGCACAAACACACACATACACACGCGCACACACACACATTTCAGAAAGCTCATTAGTCATCACTCACAGAGCACCTAGTAGGCAGTAACCTTTTTTCTTTGACCAAGAACATCAACAACTCTTTTAATCTAAACCACCATTAATGAACCAGAACCAAAGGAGACGTTTGAAAAAGAAAAGCTCTCCTGGATGCGCTGTTATTCCTGCACCCCACTTGGAATTAAAGTGCTCTACCTATTAAAAAGAGTCCCCCCAATTACTGATGCCTTTTAGGGTCAGTGGTCACACCAGCAGCGGCGTCTAAGCTGATTAGCTATTGTACCAGGCATGAATGTGCTGGGCTAGCTGAGGTCTCCAACAGTGTAAACATATTCTTCTAGCTGTGCCTATGTCACTCTGTGTGTTTCTCTCTCACAGCGTCTGACACCACTGTTCCTCACTCTTCCCATTGTGCCAGTAGCCCTGCAGTCAGAAGCCACACAAGCTTGGTCTAATTCAAGGCAACACACCATGCAAACAGCGGACAAAAATAGGATGGATATATCGCCCTCATGCCGTCATTGTTGGGCACATATTAAAGACTGAGATCGAAACTCAGGCCCGGGATAGGACGGAGTTCTGAATATGATGCCAGCACCTGACTCTGGAATGACTTGCTCTCAGGAAAGCTACTACGTTTGTGCATGCATTGAGCGAGCGTGTGTGCATTTGTGCATGCACGTGTAGCCAGTAACACGGCAGAGAAATAGCAGCACTGTCACAACAGCCCATCCCTGGAGAGCACCGTCGTATCTGCCTTCCCTGCCTCATGCTTCATACTGTAAACTCCCATTGAGTCAATTACTGTGGCAGACTCTTTAGCCACCGTAGCCACTTACTGTAAGTGGACGTTGAGACAATTGGGTTATGACATGTCCTGCTGTAAAAACGGCTTGGAAAACTTCCATTGGCAGCGGAGGCTCCCAGAAAATACACTCGAACAAATCAAGTCAACTGGAAATCCCAACAATTAAGAGCTATTTGTGCAGCCTTTCTGAACTCAGCATTCGGCCACTGAACATCGATCTGCTACAAAACTAATCTAAATCAATCCATTCAAATGTTTTTATTTTGATTAGGAAATACACTGAGTTGCTGAGATGTTGACTTTGGTAATAGAGATTAAACTGTGTTGACCACTGTGTTCATCAATCTGCGATCCTTCATTTCTGCCTCCTCTGAACAAAAGCGTGCTGACTACACATTTATCTGTGCTACAAACTACAAAATATATCTTAGCAAAACAAACAGACAGATATATGGATGAACTGAGCTGTAGACATCCATTCTCATTGTGTCACAGACAGAGAAAGGAAGGAGGAAAAAATGGGGGAGGTCATGGGAGGATAAGAAGGGAGGAAAAAAGAAAAGAAAAAGAGAAAAGCAAGAAGACTCTTAAAATTCCTCAGTGGGTGCTATTGTCCCCGAAGAGTATTCAAGGCAGGCAAAGGCTCTCTGCATAGGAAAATGGCTCTCCGCATGCTAACTGTGACTTTGCATTCATTGTGAAGAAGACACAGGCATCTCAGTGCACTGAGTGACTCATGCAACCATTTCATCTCAAATGTGCGTTTTTCTTGAGCTCACTACAAAGGCTCTGCAATGATTTCAGAGTCATTTTCTTAAATGAAATCTCTTAACAGCGAGACATTTCTATATAGGTTCAAAATATACCACAGATCGATCAGATCACTTATGATTTTCTGTAAGTGGATTAGTTAATACTGACTTTTGTAATAATCTAAAATAATTGTATTATTTTATTTGGCAGTGGCCTTTTGTCAGTTGTATTTTTTTATGACAGTTTAAGCTCATGTAGGGGAGAAACAACTACATTCTGAGCTAGTCCGTGGCTATGAAGCAGGATGGCATTCGTAACAGTTTGGTCAGAGCATTTTCATTTAACTGTGTTTTGCGAGGCTCTACCAGTCCTCTATAGGGTCATATTGGCTTATGATGCTCTGCAACTGAGTAAATATAAGCTTGTGTATTAGATTTGGGGACCTGAGATGAAATCTAATTTCTGCAAGCTCAGTGAGAGATTGCTTGCTGATACACTTCCACACATCCAAGGCCACATCTGGCAGGCCCTATCAAATATACATGAACCTCAGAAAATCATGATATGGCTGTGCTCCCATTATTTCCTCCACAAATCCACAACACATTCTTGCTCCCTTGTAAGGCGTTTGATACCGACGCTGACATTTCCTTTGATATTTACCAACTTTGTGCAGATAAACATGCCGTGACATCCATCTCTTGCATTGGCGACGTCTTGGTTACTGTCCGATCTCATGAGGATACCATTTAAGAACTGAATATTGTAATGAAGGCAATAAAGCACGAAGATGACTTGGCTGATATTGAGAAGTGACAGTTAATTTCAGTCAGTGGTGTAGCCAGCTGATAACAGATTGATAGTGCCACAAACCGTAATGGACAAGTAATTAATATCTATTGCACTGCCTCCATTTGGAACACTAATGTATCATATTGAATTTCATATGAAACAAAAAATGGAGTGACAGAAAACATCTCAATGTCTGGCGCTGTGTCAACCTCATTTCAGACCAGCCCGGCCTAATAACAAGGACTATATACATTCCCCCTTTCACAGCAGCACTCCAGCCGTTTTCAATTCTGGCAGGACAGAATGCAGTGTATTTTCTACCTCCGGTCCTTTCTGTCAAACTCTGAAAAGGCCAAATGGGTAGTGGTGGACAGTTTATTCACCACCTCAATACCTAAAATTGTGTTGGCTGCTTACAGTGGAGTGGTGGTGCACGGAGTAAAACACAGACTGACAGGCTGAGGTCCCGGCACAAGGGCAGAGAGCTGTGAGCTGAGCTATGGCGAGGAGCAGTGTATCCCTACCCTGGCAGCTTCATTCACTATTTATTTGTGGGTGTGTGTGTGTGTGTGTGTATGTGTGTGAGAAAGAGACAGAGAGAGAGAGAGGGAGAGAGAGGGAGAGGGAGAGGGAGAGAGAGAGAGAGAGAGAGAGAGAGAGAGAGAGAGAGAGAGAGAGAGAGAGAGAGAGAGAAAGAGACACAGAGAGAGAGAGCATGCTGGCTGTGCTCCCTTGTGTCATTCTATTTGCTTATATTCTGTCCTTGTACATACACACACATGCGCGTGTCTGCATTCTGGTGAACTTTTCGTGCTGCTTATGGAGCTGTGCGACTGCCTCACTGAGGTAAAAAAGGCATTCAATAGTTGCCTTTCTGCCTCAACGGTCACACTTCAGATTATCAGTCTTTTACATTCAAACCAGGCTGTAGGCAATGGAGGAAATGAAAGAAAAAAGGAAAAAAAAAATACCACGGTCGTGTGCAAGACTGCACAGTCTCCTTTCTCATGTTTTTGTGCTCTTTTTCATGGTAACATGCCTTTCACTGCAATCTGTCTGTTTCCATATCTTCCCCTATATTCTCTCTTCTCTCTGTTGTGTCTCTTGCTGCCAGTGCCAGTAGGCACACAGCTGTAGCCACATGAAATCCCCTGGAGTGGGAGTGTATGTGGTCTTACATGTACACATGGCCTCTGAGTGTGTGTGTGTGTGTGTGTGTGTGTGTGTGTGTGTGTGTGTGTGAAAATGTTTGTTTGCATTTGTGCGAAGCTGAGCTTAGGTGAGCCGAGCAGAGGGGGAATATTTACACAGGCCAACGACAGTCAATCCCATGGGTCTGGACCTGCCATAGCCAGAGCTGTGTGTGTGTTTGTGTGTGTGTGTGTGTGTATGCGTTTTCTGTGTGTTCAGAATGTGTATCTGTTCTGTATCATGTGTTTGAGCACATAGGCTGATGTTTGTGAAGTATCGATGTGAGTTTTCGGAGTTATGTGCGTGTACAGGCATGCGCGTGTACGCGTGCGACTGAGAGTAATTGTCTATCAGTTAGGCTGCATGCTGGCACGCTCCACTTTCTCAATGTCAAGCTAACACATATTCAACAGCAACTAACGTCACAACACTTGACACATATCTCACCCACAGACATTCTTTTCCAGCACACATTCAGAGTGGCATCGGTAAGCCTATTGCCATTACTAAAGAGTGTGTCATTGTCAGCCTCCATCACCATAAAGAAATGACACATGAGTCTGGTCTGTAAAACACAGATTAGAAATTTACATTTGAGTTGTTGCTATGGTACTCTCAGAAATTCTAAAATATTACGATAAATGATGGTAATTGTGAGCATCATAGCACGTAGGAAGTATATTGCTCTTTATCTATACCACTCACTTCATGGTTAACAATCACAGTTAGCTGTTACATTTTTTGAAATGCTTGAAATACTCCAAAGAGAATATGACAATATTTTCATAATCTGATTATTTATATTTTTGCTGTTATCTTTCTTTACTTGTGCTGACAATTTCTTACAAATGTATGTGGTATACTGTATGTACTGCAATAAATGTATGTTTGAATGTAAAACATTTAATTGTCCCCACCAAATGAAATACAACAATGAAATAATAAATTAGTCACCAAAACATCAATACTGACTGACAGTATATGGCTGTTAATGACATCTGGTTTGTTAATCTTCTATTACCATATTGACCTAAATATAAGACTATGTTTTGCTTTTTTTTTTTTTTTTTTAAAGTGCTGTCTTAGATGTGTGGACTAGACATAAATGTCATTATTCATTTAAACTCTCTGTCAGTTTCTCTTGACTCTGTTCTGTCTGTGTATTTACTGTTTAGCCGTCCCTCCTTCGCTGTCTCCCTTTCTCCCTCCCTCTGCACGCCTGCCTGTTTTTCTTTGTTTGTCGCTGGTTTAGAGAAGATGAGTAGTAACCAGGAGGGAAAATACCTCCACCAGCTGCTCAGTGTTTATGACAGTTAATACATTAATACCTTAATTAATGCTGATTGTCTTTGAAATGGTATAATGCAATCAAAGATAGCAGCAGCCTACAGTTTTATCATAATTTGAATAACTTGATTTTTATTATTATTTTATTTACATGTGAGAGTACATTTTAACAAGATACAATCCTGTCTCATGGTAAATGTTATTTGATATATGTGTTGGAATAGTGCAATATTCTGAAAAGTCACTAAGAAACTGTTATGGGGGTTAAACAACCAAGAATATGCAAATCCTGCATATTTAATACAACACAAAGCAAAGCACTTCTAAAAGAGGTAAAAACTCCAGCAACACTTGTCATATATAGAACTTGGCCATTTGTCTGAGTGTGGGCCTTTATCAAGATAAGCATGAAACACATTACAAACAACATAGGCTAAGTATGTAGCAAAAAAAAAGAAGGTAAAAAATATAAAAGACAATAAATTATATATCTCCACAGACACATCAGCCAATGGTACCTACATTGGATTTAAGGTCACATGGCTTCAGGCCCTGGCACCTGAGTTTGTGTAGAAGATGCCTTAATCCAAAAAGCATTTAATTAATGCGGTTAATGTCACAATACTTTAAAAACACTTAAATTATTACTTTTAAATAAAGTGCTACAAATAAAAAGAGTAAGAAGAGCAACAAGCTACATTGTATTATATGTACTACCATAAAATCCACTACAAAATCACATAAATGAGAGATACCTAAAAACCACTATGAAAACTCATTAAATGAGAAGTGTTCTGCCCCTGGAAATACACTTCTGAGAAAGAAAATCCAAAATGCCTCTCTCTTTTGGGTGGTGAATCAACACTACCACCTCTTTGGCTGGACTTAATCACTTTGATGCCTATAAAAATAAAAAAGACAAAATGTGATGCAACAGGACTGGTTACATCATTCCTCTTAGTAAAGCTCCTATGCTCTTTAAGAAAACAAAATGGCTCACCTGTATATTTTACCACATGGACACTGTCTATGTGGTAAAATGTCCACAAGAAATCTCTACTAAATGATTTCTATTCTTGGGTGGATAAAAATTGCTTTTCATTTTAAAAGTGTTATTTTGGATAGAGTTCTGAGAGAGGGAAACAATCTTTTTGTCTTTGAGAAATTTCTGTAGGTTTAAAAAGAGGTTCAATTTTACTTACAGATGGAGTTGGAACAAAAGAAAGGCCAAGTTCAAGTGCAGAGAGCTGAGTGAAGGTCAGTTCAGTACAGCTCAGGCTGACAACAGTCGATTTCTTCCCTGGCCTTTGGATCTGGCTCATGGACGGGTGAATTGATCTCTTCCTCTTGCACTGTCGTGTTTGTTTGGCTTTGGATGTCTGCTGGTCTGGGGTTTCAGAGGTGGTAACTGACTTTTGTCCAAAAAAAACAAAAAAACAAAAAACAGATGGGCAGCACGGCTTGAGGAGTTATGTTGGACTTTCTTTTTATTTGGGGTGGTGGAAAGAAGTCTCCTCCTTGGATATGAGTCCTGAAACCAGACTGGATGTTGCTCAGGTGCAATAGAGGTTTCAGTGCTTGGACTCTGATTATGTTTGTAGCTGCATCACATGATAGGTGTATCACTTCTTGTAGTCCTTCTCATCTCTTAGGAATTTGTCTTTTTTATCTGCCTTGTTTGGTTGTATTGCTTCTGTAAAGCACTTTGTAATTGTTAAGAAAAGTGCTATACAAATAAAGTTTATTATTATTATTATTATTATTATTATTTGTTGAGGTATTTGATTTTATTCACATTTTAGTTAGTTTCACGTCACTGTCCTCTATTTATTTTAGCATGTTCTTGTTGGACTTTCTTCCTCATTGATGTATTTGATGGTGATGGCCATTAATACAAGAGAAAACTTGTTAAGAACACTGTTTCATGCAGTGATGAATGCTGGACTGTCCTTACCAGAGGAAGATGGCTTAGATCTCATGGGATCATTTCTTTCATGATATACTCAGACAAGGTTTCTTCAGGTAATCCATAGTTTCATTGTTGACATTATGTTCAAAAAGAGAGGTTGTCTTTAAAACCTCTGTGGGATTGAAACCACAGAAAGCTGATGCCCCTTAGTCAGTGGAGTGTTGTTCTTCCATGGTGAGTGCGTCTCAGAGTAATTAGTCACAAGAAATGTCTCAAGAAATTAGTCACTAAAACATGCATAATGAACGACGCTATATGACTGCTAATGCCATAGAGTCCAGTTTGTTTATCTTCTATTGACCTAAATATAGGACAACCATTTTCTTTTTTCCAAAAAAGTGATGTCGCCTTACATTTGTGGACGAGACATAAATGTCATTACTCATTTAATCTCTCTGTCAGTCTCTCTTGACTCTGTACTGCCTGTGTGTTTTTTATCTGTCTCACTCTACCTGTCTGCCTGTTTCCCTTCCCTGTCGCTGGTTTAGAAAAAAAATATAAGTAGTAATCAGGGGGGAAAATACCTCCACCAGCTGCTCGGTGTTATATAGTTAACACACTAATTCAGTTAATTAGTGTGTTAGTTAATACTGTTTGTCTTTGTAATAGTATAATGGAATTAAAATACAGGTGGGCTACAGTTTTATCATGTTTAACCTTTGATTTGAATCATTTGATTTTAAAATGAGTTTATAATATCTGCATGCATTTTGTATTGATGTATTATATATTATTTTAATTTAAATGTATAAAGAACTGTGTCATGGTAAATGTAACTTCAGACTGCAATATTGATATATGTGTTGATATTGAAACTGTTAGAAGTTTAAATAACTAAGAATTTGAAAATTCTGCACATTTATTACCTTCATCACACTGATGCAACAATCATACACAAATCTATTACTGCTCACAATGGTCAAATAACAGTGTGGCAGTATAACATGTCTGCCAGTTGAGAAATTCATATTGTCTCATAGTATTATCATGCTACCCAACCTTAATTTAAAAGATATGTATATTATTGTTCTACTTTTTTTCTTTTTTTGGTTATTCAGTTATCTTCACAAAGTATTCCAAAAACAGATTTTGTAAAAGGGAGACTTATTATCATGGCAGTCTTATATTTGGCCAATTCATTCATTCTTCACAAGCAATATATATATTGTGTGTACACTATCCCAGAGTACATTTCCATATGACAGCCGAGTCTACAGCTATTGTCACTTACTGTAAATAGCTTGGAGCATATCACTTCTACCACACATTGATTTCTGCCAGTCTCCCGCCATGTCGCTGTGTACTTCCTTTCTCTGCAATTCTGCACAGGGAATGGGAATGTTAGAAACTGGCCTGTGTTAATTCAGTGAAGCACTTCCATGGCATCATGTTTTCCTCTTTTGAATTTTAATCAAACATGGGCCACCCTTTTTCAGCCAGAGATGTGTTTTCACTGTGACAGGGGTGCAGGATTTTTGGCTCTGATATGTCGCCGTTCCCATGAACACCATCAGATATTCACATCTCGTGCCATCTCTGATGTCGCAGCTTTCCATCCTCCTTGCCAACTTCATCAGTTTTGACACAGAGAAATAGACTTGTGCTTTTGGGTTCCTGACAAATTACAGCGGCACAATCTACAGTGTTTGAATAATTTAACACCGTACCGCTCAGGGTACATTTGTGAAAAAGGGTAAAAAAAAGAAACCACACACACCAAAGTAGCCCCTACTATCTTCAGGGCTCAGAGCAGAAGGTATCATCTGTCTGTGCTCTGGGATTTTGTAATCTTGTATCTTTCTGTATCTCTGCAAGTGTATGGAACATGTTTTGATTTCACAGAGGCTGGTGGCTGTCTCTGAGCACAACTCAGGTAACCATACACCCCCTGTCTTTCCCAGGGGATCCAGGTCAGAGGTCATAATGGGCTGGGTAGGTAGTTGATCCACAGAGGGAAGGTTTATTTTGTACAGCTCTTTAATAGAGACCAGAGGGAGAGGAGGAGTAGCAGAAGCTGGTAAGGCTGTAGCACAGTAGCGCTGTTTTCCATCTACTCTCCCTCTCCTCTCCTAATGAGCATTCTATTAGCAGCTAGGGGACGGATTTAGGCAGTTAGGCATACGGAGAAGGCTGGCTAACAATGCAAGTGGTTAGCTAAACAGCTGTTCTCTCTCTGCTGCCACCTCCCATCTCTGGCTAATGAAGCCCTCACCGATGAGCAGGAGTCCCGGGACATGTCGGAGAACAGCCACAGATACCCAGACAGGGGATCTCAGCCATTCACAGGCCTTATAAAATGTGTGTGTTGAGGCTTTTTACCAACAGGACAACCGAGGCTCCAATTACATAGTGGCTCTAAGGGGAACCCTAAGAATAGCACATTGGATGAGAGTAGACGTTTTTATGAGCACTCTGAACACTGCTCTGTGTTTTTCAAGAAGTAAACACTCTTTGCATTGTTTTTCTGACTAGAAAACAGCAGTAGGCATTATTACTTTCATAATGTATAATAAACAGATCACTGTGATGATTTTTGTGAAATGTTGCAATGCCACATTTAATTATCTTCTACAGTGTGAGACATGTTCACAGTGGTGGGCATCGATCAATATTAGTGGCATGCCATATGGGTTTGTCAACATATGAAATACTGCAGAGGATGCATGCTCTCCAAACAGCCTTCACTTACACAGGAAGAAATGTTTCACAAAATGATGTCTAGTTTTCATTTTGTAAAAATATGATGCTGCATTATCTTTGGCTGACAAAAAGCACAATTTGTTTGAGTTAAATGTTGCGTCTGACGTTGGCTTGATTGTCTAACGAGGGCCCAGGTTACTTTCAAGTGATGCATGGGTTAAGATTCACTTTGCAGGCATTTCCTTTTTGTTCCTTTGTTCAGCAGTCACTTTAGCTGTCAAGGCTGCTGCACGCTTTCAACGAAGGGCTGTTTTACACAAGGGATACGGTCAGAGCTCAGACAGGAGATGTTGATATTTTGAACGTCTAACACTTCCATTTTGGAGCAATTAGCCAGGTGTGTTTAGGTGTGAAAATAAGCAAGGTTTTGAGTACTCTGCAATTTCTTTTCAGTTCCTTCTTCACACAGCCTATTTCTACTATTGTGTTGAATCCTAAACTGCTCATCATGAACAGCTTTGAGGGAAAACCAGCTTTTTAGTGTTCGCTTTAATCTGAATTTGTTAGTTCATGGATAACGTAGGAGTCGCATTGGGAGTTTTGTTCTATTCCTGCATTCCTTGTAACGTTTCATCTAACAGATAGATGATAGATGCCTTACTTGGTTTCTGATCCACTTCATTGCTGTGCTTCGTCAGCAAAACACTTTCTCAGCACTTCCTGGAGCTGCATCACAATAAAATCCTTCCAGCTGTTCAGGGGGAATAATGAATTTTATAAGCAAAATTATTTTTGTTTTTATTTGACTGCTGTTTGACTTGAGTCAGCCATTATGTTTTATAGTGAGTTCATACGAGGCCCAATACAGCTCAATGAAACTGCCCATACTTTGAAACATCAAAGCAAAGTGTAGACCTTCAATTTTTATGTGATTCTAGAATCTTTAAAATTCCTCTGATGTAACAAGTTTTTTTTAAATATTTTGTTGGCATAGACACCTTTATTTATCAGTAGACCAACAGGAAACATGGGAGAGAGAGGGGTGTGTGACATGCAGCAAAGGACCTCCGACCGGGATTCAAACCGGGGATGGCTGTGTATACGGCATGAGCTCTAACCACTCGACCACCTGTGTTCCCAACAAGCTTTTGTTGGTTGAAAAATGAAATGAGCTTATTGAAAACTGTTGCTGTTGACATGTTATTCTTCATTGTTAGGAACTCTGGAATGGTTCCTGCAAATTTTTAGCTCCTCACACACACTGAAAGGGCTTTAAGGTGCCCCTGGAGGCCTTTTTCTTCTAAGCAGCTCCACCAAGTGTTGCAATTTACGTGGAAGGTTAGCCACTATGGGATAATCTTATTTTTAATACTGTGAAAGTTGTCCATTTTATGTGCTTCTTTGGGGGCAGATGGTAGTGAGATTTCTATTTGACTGAGAAAAACAGCACAAAAAGCTCAGGTAGTAACCCCTGAGCTACACATGTGCTTTTACTGTTTATGATCCAGTGCCTCTCCGTGTCAGACAGCTTCTCACCCCAACTTCAATTTACCTAAAGGTGTGGATATGCTACATTGTTAAAAGCATGTGTAAGCCTTTACCTGTGGCCAAAATAATATTTTATTTGTAACATGCAGGTGCTATTTTTTGTTACAGGGTTATTGTCTTATGGCATTTTCCTTTTTAAGGAGGTTTTCATTTAAAAGTCTGCAGCAACAGGTAGCTTCCCAGCCAGATATTAACCACATATAAACATTTTTTTCTCTTATAGAGGAGATAATTGTCTTGAAGTTGTGAGATAGCAGATTGGCAATATTGTTCTCCAACAGCCCTTTGATTTGGTGAGTCTCTCTCTTTTACCACTGAAAAGGATCTATAGCTTATGTTACTTCTCTAAGCTAAAAATCTATTACAGCCTTGCGGGCCTGAGAGCTAAAGATTTAGTCTTTTTGTCAGGTTGCACAATGTCGGCCTTTTATAGTAGAGGTTTCTGCTTGTCAGCATGTTTGCTGAAGTTCGTCTCATTGGGGATTTCATTGTGCTCAGACTATGCAAATTTCACAGCTAAGGCTAATGCATTTGCATTGCCCAGAATTGAACGTCTTGGTAGGCAGGCTACAGCTTGTGAGTGCATGTGCACATGGTCATACACATGCACACACACCCACCCACACACACACACACACACACACACACATAAAAACAACAGTTAAAGTGTACACTTCCGGCACATTATAGGGATCCAGATGGCACACCATGGATTCCATTCTTTGCATCACATTGTTACAGGCTCTCACCAAGCAAATCACACCAGCTTAGTCCTACAGCAAAGTAATTGGACTGATGTTTTTCCTATATGCGACACTTCTTATCACACACTGAAAAAACAATTTTCCCTCCAAATCGTTTTGTCTGTAAGCACAGACTGTAGCAAGCGGGCTCTATGTAAACAGAATGATGTATTCCAGGACGCCTATAATCATGAAGTAAAGCAGTAAACAAGTACTTTTCCTCTCTGTGCAGATGAAGCAGTTATACCAGAATTAAGTGAGCACAAAACCATACATTTCCCATCTCAAAATGATTCTAAAGTTTCAAAACGTCACCCGAAACAGTTTTAAACACCAGGTAGTGTTCTCTACCTGCTGCAGAAGATCACCGTATGCAAACCTGTGAAACTGATGGTGGCGCTCTCAAGCACAGCATAGTCACTCCTCACAATATGTCTGTTATTCATGCAGAGGAATTGAACCTCTTTCTCTCTGCAGAGATAAACAGATGTATGAACACTGAAGGACTGACCTAGCTAGCCACAGAGGTGAGCTGTCAGTGAAAACAAGCAAACACAAAGTGCTTGTGGTCATCACTGAAGGGCAAAGTTCAGCTAATTACACCGTGGTTGTTCATCTGGCAGACAAACACAGAAACAACAGTCTATTTAACAACACATGGTTCAACATCTAGCCAACCGTGTTGCCTGGTGTGGAATGCCTAATGAATAAACACTTATACAACCATGGATAAAATAAGAAACAAATACAATTGTGCAGTGAAGAAGACAAAAAGGAGAACAGACGGATGAGAAAAAGATGGATGGATATAATGAAATGGAAAAATAGCATAAGGGAAACTAGAGAAAGGTGGCAGAAATTGGGCCAATATGTGTGTAACAACAGGGAATAAAGGGAGAGTGAGAGAGAAAAAGAAAGAGAGAGATAGAGAAGGTGTGAGAGGAGGAGGGAGGTCAGTGGAGATGTGGAGATGGGCGGAGGAGGAGGAGGGGGAGAGATGAGCCCCCAGTGCTCAGCTGTCAGTGCTTCCTCTGCAGGTGGGGCAGGAGGAGTGCCAAGTCCCTCTCTCCCACTCACACAGACACCCATGCATCGCTCTATAATGGATGCTTTACACTGGTGCCAGAGAGAGAAAGACTGAGAGAGAGAGAGAGAGAGAGAGAGAGAGAGAGAGAGAGAGAGAGAGAGAGAGAGAGAGAGAGAGAGAGAGAGAGAGAGAGAGAGAGAGGGAGAGAGGGAGAGATGGTGAGAAGACGAAAGGGAGCTGCTGTAAGAAACAAGGAAGGGAGCTGAAGAAATTGCCTCAGAGATTAAGGTGCTGGACTCCAGGCAAGTGTAGCAGGACAGTGGACAGACAGACAGACATACATATACAGAAACTCTATCAAGTCATTAGACCACTTAAGAGGGGAAACAGACGAGACAGTCTGGTAGCAATATGATGCAGCTATTGGTTTAATTGATCTAAAGACTAACAGGATCAAAGAACACAGGAGCATAGCCAGGAGCTGCAACCACTATTCCCCTTCCACAACTGTCACTGTCCATTAGGATGTGTATGAATGCGCCCTTGACAATGATTTATAAAGAATGATTCATAGATGGCAACTACCAGAACTAATAATCACTTGCCAGCGTCTTCACTGGGGATTGCAGGTCATCAACAGATGACATATTCTGTAGTCCCCTCGTTCATCAGCTGCGATTAGATTCCAAAAGCAATCTCAGCGATACATCACCAGATGGGTCTCATTGTATTGTCTTGGAGAGTATTGCTGAGGCAGCCCATGTGTGCCACATGTCGCTCAAGCTGCTGAAGCCCATCCGTACAGTTGTGAATCTGGGGTATATGCAATGCTCTGAGCTATTACCTTGGTTGATGGAGGCATGGATTTACTAAAGTACTCAATTATCCCCTGCTTCTTTCTCTGACCTGCTGCTGGGCTCTTTAACACCTATAACTCCATGCTTTATAGGCTCAACTACCTGCTGCAAGCAGAGACAGACTGATGGCTGGACTACCTGAATGAACTGCCTTCATCGTTTTCGGGCCATTTGTCAATTCTTCATTCCTCCACTCTCTTTTAGCTAGGGATAGGTAAAGCTGCCTCACTCTGATGGAAAGCCCAATTAGATATTATTTTCTAGACTGTTACCTCAAACTGGCTAGCTGACCTTAGTGGAGTCATCTTTAGCCTAATAACACCCTCCCTCCCACACTGCATTACTCTGTGGTGCCACCTTTTTTGTCCCGCTCAATACAACTTTGGCTTCATTTTCTCTTTGCAACGATGAGTGGTGAAGAGAAAAAACCTATTTGCTGCCTGAATTAGGCCATTTCCAATTTCTTTCAAGTTCAAAAGAGAGCAATACCTTTTAGTTGGTAAGTAATCTTCCATCTTTGTTTAGTAAAAAATAAAGCAATTTTGCTCCGCTACACAAAGTCAAAGGCATTGCTGTTCAAAGAATGACTGAAAAATGCCACATAGGCCACTTGTTAAAAGCAGTTTGCTTTCTCCACACAATGGCAGCCACAGTATATGGCAGACAACAAAGGAGAGTACTCAGCGTAAATAAATACAAGCATTCTTGCTCCGCAGAGATGGCATCCCCCTGGTTTAATTATCGCTCCTGTCAATCGAGGTGGAAGAATACGGCACCTGACAAGTCGCGTCCCCATTCTCTCATCTCGCATAGGCCCTTTTCACACCCTGAGATGCACAGACACCCTTCAGCAAAAACAGCCAAATCAAACCTCGAGATGGAGGCATTCTGTTGCCCCAAACACCCAGGTAACTTTACAGTGTCGACTTGCTGAATGCCTTTGACACCTCAGAAATGGGGTCTATTCAACTTCAACAATTGTTCCTGTTTTTTCTCAAACACGGAGCATTTGCACAACAATGGCAGCTGCATCGTGTATGAATAACATCCCAGGCAGTGGTTATGCAGCTATCTTTCCCGGTGACTCCAGTTCACATTCCAGCTCTTGCAAGGTGCCTTTATTTGATGTTTAAACTCCACAGGCGACGGATGGCTGCCACAGGATGCTTGAGCCCACAGAAATGAACACAGGGTGTGGATGGATCGCACCTCCAGATTGCTACGGTGAGAGCTCAGCGCGTTGCATGGACATTATGGAGTGGGGGTGTGCAGGCCTCTAGGCCATTCCACATGGAGAACCTCCCATGGGTCTTGTTTCAGAGAGGAAACCCACACGTGTTATTTTCAAAGGTCATAGCCGAATGTAACATTGCAGTTAAAGCAGTGATGTACTGCAACATTCACACACTCTTCATCTATATGGCTTGTTGACCTCCTTCTCCACTCTGCTGGATAGGGTAATATGGAGTTGCATTTATATTAGCCTTAGATTACGTGTCGATATCTTGAGATACAGCAATGAATAAGTATACATGTTCTCAAGGCTTAATGCATCCTCACCAGTCCCAGCAGACACAGTAGAACAGTGTTTGTGTTGCTACCTCAAAGGACAACAGGAAGCCTGCATGGACACGGTAAATGATTGTCAGAGCAGAGGTTACGTGCTCATGGGAACGCAGGCTTTGAATCCCAAAGTGGCCGTAGTAGATCAACAAGATTGACAGAGGCAGATTGATTTGAAGTCCAATAAACATTGTTGTCAGTCTTGTTTCCTTCCTATATATGTCCGCAAGTTAAATACATGCCAGGCACAGCACAGCAGTCATTTGCACTGATTTGTGCAGTGAAATCACAAGAGGACCAAGACAAGACCTTACAAAGAGGTCTGTTCCCTGAGGTTCCTCTGCTCTATGTGAAGTCATGCAGATGGAGTCACTCAGAATTTCATTGAACCTTAAAATATTCAGCAATTCAAGCAGAATCAGTAAAATTATAAGAATCAAATGTTATACGTAATGCACACTAATATGCACATAAACTATACTAATGTATGAAACTGCATATTAATTTATAGTATGTACTGTGGTTATCTATAGTTTCATGTATTGAGGATAGTATATAGTATATAGAGTTTAAATAATAATAATAAAAAAAATGAAATGTGGCACATTAGATGTTGCTTCCTAACTAACTGTGTCATTCATGCAGAATTACTAAAAGAAAAAAATCATAAGAATAATGCACCCCTCCATGTGAGTGTCTGCATTGTATTAGCACTGTAAAGATTACATGTATTGCTCACACTAATGCATACTACTATTATATATGAATAATAGTACATTGTTCTATGGATTTATCTGAACACAGCTTGCCAGGAGTTTTAACACGTGTGTGAAGCCAGTAAATGACAGCGAAGCACATGTGGATTATAGATAAGATTAATATGGGAAAAAAAGGTTTTATTTGGAAAACCAAGCAACGTATGAATATTCATACACATGCAAATATTTATCCTTAAGCTGTGATATATTACAAATTATAATTATGATAATAATGATGATGATAAATTATAATTAATATTACAGTTATTGTTGATGGTAATCTACTCGTTATGTGCCTCTGTATTGGTGTCATCAGTGTGTTTTGTTTACAATTGCAGAGGTTGGAGTCTTGCATCGGAGGTGGAGGAGGGAGAAAAAAGGCATGTTGACAGAATAAAACAAAGTGTGATGAGTGTTGCTGAGTGTAGCTTATGATTGAAACAGTCACCAGTGCAGATGTTAAACAAAAGCTCTAGCCTAGCTCAAACTCTGAGGGCTGTTGAAGTGTTGATGGATTTGTGATGAATATTAAGAATTTGATATTGCACTGTTGTACAATTAAATTATTACTAGTTAAACGGTAAGATCAAATGTATTAATTTAATTATATTTTTATGACTAATTATCTCATGTTGCAGCCTTCACATGTGTACAAACTGAATTGTATAATAATCCACAACCATTAGTAGAGTGGAGTACTTCTGGTTATATTTAGGTTATTTTAAAAAAAACAACATTTTTCCATTCATCTTAGCCTCAGATAATTCACTGATAACACTTAATCGTAAAGGACATGGCTATGTGTCCCACTGCAATCATTACATCACACTCAAGTCACTCTAATGGAAGCCCTAGTTTCTCACCCAATCAGCTGCGGGAAATTGTACAGTAATACATCAATTCCTATGACTTCTGAGTCACATCTTTCCCAAGACTGCATGAATCATAAATTCTAGTGAGAAAATCCACATCAAGTAGTTCACTCTGCATATCAGCCATTTATAAAGTTAATATTTCAGATTTGATTTTTTTTTTTAAAAGTGCCACGCCATTTGATATTTTCAATCTGTCAGAACCTCTATTTCTCCACATCCCACGATACATTCCTTGACTTAATCACCTTCTATGCTATTCTTCACACTAAATGGATTCAAAAATTTGTCACAGAGTACCTGTCCCACTGCCCTCCTAATATTCATGGTTCAAGGGGTTTCAGTGTTTGCTAGGTGGCGTCTTGCATTAAAAAGCCTTGGTACTCATTGCACTGCTGTAATAAAACCCAAGTATTTAACATGCACATTTATGGTCCTCAATAACCCAGAAGTCTTAATAAAAATGAAAGCTGACATTGGCATGAAGGATCCTCCACACTAGTTGTCTTTAATGTCCAATACGTTCCATTAAAACGGGAGCACTTCCTCAGAAGCAGAGCTTTTATCTTGATTGCTTACAGGAAGAGAGGAAAAAAAGAAACCAAACGACCTTCAGCGCTTCTACAACTAGCCCTACCCTCCTGTGTGCTCTGCGAAAAGACACGCCTGTGTGCACATATGAGAACAGCTGGACACATGTGCACAGACATACAGTATGATTCCTGTAGGTTGCATAGGGAGAAACATATATAATGGCCTCTAATATGCAAGCATTAAGAGATACATGTACAAATACACATGTCTGAGTCACTGGCTACTTGGTATTCTGTCCGTGTACAGAGAAGCCATCTCACTTTTTATATCATAATGATTATTAGGAGATAGGGAAAAAGCCAAATCTGCATGTTCAATTAGTGCCTGTGCGATGCCAGATAGATAATACATGGGACTGGCTAATGTCCTTGCTTCTGAACTTCTTCAGCCGTTTTCTGTTTGAAGCCAGAGCAAAAGAAGATGAGGACAGAGATTTCCCTCTGTGGGAACACAACTGTTGAGCTACATTTAATAAGCTGGTCAAAAACACTCTCCTACCGAGAGAGACTATGCTTTTAATGACCATTCTGCTTCCAAAGTCTCAGATGTGCTGCTAGATTGCTTGCCACATAGCAGACAAGGCAGCCATCTTATTAATAGCAACGCACCACACATGCTGCAGACTAGGGAACAGAAACCATGAGAGGGAGAAAACTAGAGAGAGAGACACACACACGGACACATGGAGAGAAAGTGTGCGTCCCTCGCATGCATTTACTGTCTGTGAAGGCAGGGAGACAGATGGGTGCAGTGAGAAGGAGATTAGATGGAGGAGGCAGGGCAGGGACTGGGGTCTAAAAAATCCAGCCCTCATGAGAGGACGTCTAGGCCAGCCTTCACGCAGGCCAGAAGGGGGAGGCTTGGTGATGGATGTACACTGTGACTGGAGCCCTCGGCACGCCCACATGGAGACAGTACCAAGGCCAGGCCAGAGGAGCAGGCAATCAAAGAGAGAGGCCGGAGGGCTAGGATGATATAGGAGGATCCAGATTATTAAATAGGCTTCAGGAGGAGCATGGAGCATCTGAAGTAAGTTGTCACCCTGCCACCAACAGGCATAAAAGGAGTCTCTGTTAGATGGAGACTCTATGCACTGTAGGCAGTGATGACAGACTGTGTACAGTAAGAGTGGGAATACTGTCATTAAATACACCAACGCACCAGGGAGCTCCAGAACAGTGTGTCATCGATGATTTACTTTTTCTTTTTTACCTGCACCTCGTTATCCTGCATCTGAGCAGCAGGTGAAAGAAAATGTCTGTGTGCTAGTGTGCTAGTGTGCATGTATGCGTGCGTGCAGACATGTGAATCTTATCCTGTGTTATCATATCCGACCCTATTAAGCTCGAGAATTTGAACAAGTATTCAATGTGACACCACTGCCTCTATTTCTATGAATTGAGTATGATTTTTTATTTGTGAGCAAGTTGGACAACAAAGTCAAATGAAGAGATGAGGGAGGAGCTATGAGGCATTGTTTACAATATTGTTTCTTGACTTAATTTCCATTCAGACTGCAAAGTAGAGAACTCAATATATATATAATAATATATAAGACGCTCTTCCAGAGATGCAACAGTCTGCTAACATGGAAGGAAAATCATTACAGAAATCCATTACTAGAGGCCACCTGAAACCAGGTGTGCTCATGCCACAGTGTATAATTCATTTGATTATAGATTTTTGCATCAATTTTCACCGCTATGTGAATCCAGACGCTTTGATTCCTTTCTTGTTTATTGCGTTGTCTTGGCAACAAGAACATCCTACCAGTTTTCACTTCACCGAAACTGTAGGAAAAGAGGAGAATGGGGAGAGGAGGGGAGAGAGTACAGCTTAGGTTGTGAAAGCAGGTGCAGAAAGACATTTCTTTACTTGGATTTCCTGTCACATCCTGCAGCCCACTCCAGTCCTAAACTTTATATAATTACAACAATCTGTGCTCCGAAAGAGACTGTGTGAAATCTGATTGCCATTGGTAACATTCGCAGCAAGAGTCCTGGCGTGATAGAAGACTTCCTGTTTCAATTTCCTAGGATCCCTCAAGTTTTTACTGGGTCTTTTTTTTATCCCATCAGTGGGGCATACATTTCCATTCAGGGAAAAAACAGACCCGGTAATATCCAATTTACTGGGAGGCAGAGGAGATGGTTTCACTGGCAGTATAATAACATGCTACATGGAGCGTAGCATTATGGAGTATGAATAAAAAAGGCATTTATGGTAAAAATTCAATCCAAAAGCAGTCATCATTCATCGGAGGAAATCAAGGCAATTAGTAACACTTTAATGCAAATTGGAGAATGCAAAACACATCACAAATCCCTGGCACTGTAATGGAGACTGAAGATGAGCAGCTCAAATGACCTCTTTCAAATGCATGTTGGTCTGCTAATCAAAAATCAGAGAACAAAGATTCTACTCTGCCTAGTGATGAGGAAAAGCATTGTGTGTGTATCTGTGTGTTGGGTGGTTGGGTGGTGCCAGTTGTGCTACTTAATAATTCCCTGACAGCAGCATTGCCCAGGACCAACCCTCTAATGCAAGAGTGATTTCTTTAATGTAATTCACTTGCAACATAATGTGCAGTAAAAGCCCTGTGTTACATTTCCAACCATGTGTGGCCAAAGCAGCATGTTTGTGGCTTGTTAACATGTTCACAAGCTGGGAGCACATCTGAATGTAAAGATTTCTCATTTGGAATATTACCACCACATAAACAACGTGTTGAAAAAAACATAAACATTGCTATACAACACAAACACCTTAATGTCATGAAGCCTGTCATGTACAAAGCCCCGCTATCAATTAAACGTGGACATAGTTAGCTTTTAAATAGATGGGTGAATACGTGACTGACTGTAATAATTCCTGGTTACAGATGATGCTGTGTCCATTAAGCTCTGCAGGGTGTAGTCTGAGCAGGACAGTCATGGATGGAGCTCAAAGCAAGCATGAGCTCAAGCACCTCTTGCAAGAACTTACCCACAAGCAGTGGGAGTCCATCTTAATTCAGGGATGCATTAGGGGAACACGGGTATGAGGGATGTTTATCGCATGTCCGGCTCAAGCATGCTTGCTGCATTTAGTATTAAAGACATGGCCAACATGAGCAGTAAATCATCATGAAGCAGCATTAAGGCAGCCAGTAGATAAACAACATTGCTTAGAAAGAAAACAGCAAAGAACCACAACCAATAACTGCCCTTACATGAACAGCCAGCATCATGTCCTTTTTTCATATCCTGCTTACAGGAAAAAAAACCATAATACCTACATATTCAGTTCTGACATACAGTAGGAGGGATACTAGAAAACCAGCAGAGTATCACAAGACCCACATGTAGAGGTTTGAAAGCCACTGTAGAGTTTCAATTTCCCGACGGGAATGAATATCACAATCATTTAAATGCAAACACCTGCTCCTTAAACATTCGTTATGCTGTACGGTAAAGTAGAATACATTACTCAATAACTCGTCCTGCATCGCCAGTTTCTAATATCAAGCAGCCTACACGCCACCAGGCATGAGCTCCACAGCTGTATCACCCATCCCCCACCCACCCTCTACTGTATTGTACCTTCAGAGTGGTGGGAAAGGGTGAGAAGACTGACGCAGGAAGCTCCGATCCCAGAACCGAACACAGTGATGCGATTGGAGTCTCCTCCGAAGAAGCCGATGTTCTCACTGATCCACCTTAAGGCCTGGATCTGGTCCAGGAGCCCATAGTTCCCTTTAGCTGCCTGGTCACCAGTACTGAGGAAGCCTGTAAACACACAGAGATTAAGACATTTAAAATTACAGAAAGCTAATAAAATAAGTCACATTGTTGTACTGGATACTGAAATGTTCACTTGACCATAAAAAACAAAACAAAAACAAAACAAAGTAGGGCTAAAGGTTATCCGCAATGATGAACCCAATCCCAGTTTTGTCAGAGGAACCATCGAGCCGGGTGACAGCAGCGGTGAAATCATGACTTATTAGATGACAGGGTTGTTGGTAAAATAGGAATGCGTGTGACCACATGTCATCTGTACCTTATGGGAAATCAATGACATGTCTCCCTAGGTGAACACCCATCATCAGATATATTGAGCAGGACTGATGAAAACCTTACGGATCTATGAAAACTCGGACAGAGTGAGAAAAAGAGGTGATAATATGATTTACAATAATTTCAATGCAGCAAAAAAGACCATATGGACTTCACCCTTATTACATATCATATCAGGGTTACCATCTTCTGCGGATATATTTCGATTCCCACACATACCTTCAGTTGAAACACTCACAACTATCCTCCATGTCTATGTAATCTGCTATAAGATGTCTGAATTGGACGGTGAGTCTCTATTGGGTACATCAGAGCCCGTGTTAACACACCACCCTCTCCCAGCTGCTCTCAGGGGCCTAAGCCCTGCTGAATGATGGGTAATCGAGAGTCGCGGGAGAAGATCAAAGGCAAGCAATCCCTGAAGTCCCCACGGTGGACTCAGTGTCCATCAAACCTATGAACATGCATGCAAGGAGACAGCTGGGAGACATGCATGGAAAGCAAGACCCCCCTCTTCCCCTCCCCCCCACCTCTCTTTAGTGGCAAAACCGTCGAACATTTCACAAGCTATAAATGTGTTGGTGGTGAATGCTCGCAAGCCTCCAGTGATGGTCCTTGTTTCCAACATCTATTTCATGGTCTATGCCTCCATATAATGATGAGTACACTGTGTTTAAGTCCTAAGGGGGAAAAAAGAATAGTTTTGATATCAGCAATGCAAAACAAAAAGAGAGAGAGAGAGAGAGAAAAAAAAAGATGACTCAGGTCAGCACAGCGATGCTCACTTTAGATAAACACAGATTAGAAAGCAGCTGCTCTGGGCTCATTGGCAGTTTATGGTATATGTACAAAGAACACAAGTCTGATGATCCCTATTTTCTCTCTTTGTGTAAATCAGGGACTATAGAGGGCACAACCTCTTGCCCTACCCCCAACGGCACTCTCGCCTTGCCCCAAGTGCCTGTTGGCAGCAACAAAGAGGGTAGGCAGGGGAAAGGCCGGGCCTGATCATCGATAGGAGAGAGGAGAGGTGGCACAGGAAGCAAAGCAGGAGACAAATGGATCAACAGATGGTCTCCTTCAGATGCATCCCTGAGGATGACAGAGCAGCAGGGCACATGCAGAGAGAGAGTGAGTGAAAGGGACAGGCAGAGGAACAGAGACAGACAGAGAGAAGAGAAGGCAGGGATTGAAGAGCTTTTCCTTTTCTTTTTCCTCATGCGGCTCCTCCTTGTGTTCCGTCATAACTAAAGGACAACAGCTTTTACAAGCCTCTCGTGGGTGCAGGGGAGAGAGGAGACGCGACTCTCCCAGAATAACCCTCATTTGCAAAATGGTTCACACTTCACCAAGTGTATGTCAGATGGGTTATGAAATGTCAGGAGACCGGCATGTAAAAGGGATTTTGTGCAACAGTTAGCCTAATTGAAAAGATATAGTAAACATTATCCATTTGACATTGTAATATGAGGCATTACTAAATAACAAATGTAAACCATTAGAGTTGAATACCCAGCCAGTGGTTTAAAACGCTGTTAGAGGCCCTGATTCTACGGCAACGTTTTGTTTAGGTGAGCCTATTCTTCTGCATCTATAAATGAAACTGGTCATTAAAATGTAGAGGTGGAATCCAATATCTTAGACAACAAGACAGGCTGCAGGCACCATTTAAAAATACATCTAATATAGCTGCTGGTTATGTTTTAATTGGAAAGGTGACAGAAAGTATTTTCTTTGGAAAGCAATTAAGATAGCAAAGTAATTGTTTTTATGCATGGCTATTTCTATTTTTACATTTATAGCAGGCCATTGTCTTTATGTTCGTGCTCTAGAGGTGTTTAGTCTGTTTTGTTTTATGGCTGTTTCTTAATGTCCGTCACCTATGAATCACCTCCAGACTTTCCCTCTGCTTTACTAGAATAATAGGATAGAGAATCATTTACATACTATTACTCCAACACTCAATCTGATTACTTAAATAATGACATCTAATATCTAGCTTTACTTTATCCAATGTTCCCAACCTCTTTACTCGTCGGGGATTGTGTTATAGATTTCAAGATCCAGCAGATGATCCCTGTCTGATCAGCGCTGCGTGGGCTTTGGCTGCACATGAACCGCGATGTGCAGCGCTCACAGCTCACACCTACACAGGACCTTGGGAATCTGCAGCTCAGTGCCTCTGAACTATTTGGTCAGGGTGGTTACGCGCTTGACTGCACTACACTCAAGCTGACACTCAGCTGAGACTTTTAGGTGCAGCTTTAAAATAAGCATTTAATTATAAACTGTAATCACATAATATCCATCTTTGTTAGCTGTCTGTTTTCAAATCAATATGCAAATTCTCTTTTAAATGATCTGGCCAATTAACTCTGGCACAACCGGTACATTGTCTCAGTCAAGTTAATTCAACAAACATAAAATAATCATTAAATAACAAATAGTTCTAGTTGATCTGATACTTTGAAAGTAAAGTGCTCACAAATTAATTTGTACTAATTGAATTATCAGTGACATAATTAAGTGTGCCTGTTGTGAGTTCTGTAGATTAAACATTGGATGCCTTTTCAACTGAGTCTCAATAAGTGAAGCCCAAGTCAATGTCATATATGGTTTGCCTAAAGCCTTCTCTTACAAAACATTGTTTTGTATATACAACTGAATGGTTCAGTGGAAAATATTTTATTTTGACAAACGAAAGAGGAAAATTGAGGAAGGGAAAATGCCCCTCAGTTGAAATGCACTGGAGAAAATAAATCATATACTGTAACTGAACTGAATCATGTATGCCAATTTATTTAATAAGATCTGCAGAGGAAACTAGTTATACATGCATCACTTACAAAAGGTCATGTCCACAAATAACATTTCAAATTGTCTCAAAAACAAAGATTTCCAAATGTGGAGTCTAATCTTTTTACACGTGTCAGCTGGATTAGACATGAAGTTTGCAAGAGAGTTTCTTAATCTCAGCAAACAATGAGTTATTAACAGTTACTGTGTGCTCTCTCTCAGCATGTTACAACTGTAATTTGTTCTGACTGTTTACATGATGTGTTTTTGTATCATGTCTCAAAGCTGTTCTTCCTTGACAGTGATGTGGTTCACGTCTACTGTATGGAGAACTGGTGTTTTCTCCTTGTGGCAGCACAGTCAGAGATTCAGTCCTGATTGCAATTGGAGTGGCAGCGGTGACCGTGGACTGGTCACAGCCAGGTCAGGTCACACCTGTCACCTTGCATCGTCCTTCTCGGACAGAACATTGTGTGTATGTAGCACACCACCCCATGCGAGGAACTTAGCCGCCCTCGTCACTTTAACATGACCTGAGGGTCAGTTAATGTATACAGCATGACAGTGTCCCCTCCCTGCGGTGCTTGAGCTTCAGCAATTGTGCCGGAAGCAATTCATGAGCTGATGTTCAAGGACCAGGAGATCACTGCTCAAATCCACTCCATCTCCACACATTTTCACACACCAGCCACAATCATTGCATCACCTGAATATCAGCAAAACTGTTTACTTTTCTAAGAAGCCAGCACCACGCGTGATGCCTCATAATGCATTTTGTGGCTTGATCGTCTTTTATCAATAAGCGTGTGCCACTATCTCAGTCTGAACTGAGCGTCTCCGTTAACTCCTGAGGCATGGCAGTGATTTCCTTTAGCCATGCCTCTCAGCATTGATATTGCTCTATTGATTATGATTTAAATGTCTGTTTCCTATACGGTGGGCTATAACTCACAGTGTAGCGGAAAGAGGTGATGATAATGATCGCTCCGACCCGAGACATCTCTCTTAGCCTGGTCTCCCAGATAATGGAATGTGTGTAAAGTAATGGCGGAGGGTGAGAAGGGGGCGAGGAATGGGTAAGGGGGAGGGCAAAAGCTTGTTATTGAGCTGAAGAGTGAGCTTTCACAGGGACAGATGGAGGGAACGGATAGGGAGGAGTGGAGGAGAAGAGAGGAGGAGGATGGGAATAACAGCGGTGACGTAACGGAGGGAAAGTTTTTGGGGCTTTTTACTGGATTCATTCTCGCTTTTTTACTTCGTCTTTTCCCTGTTTCTTTCTCTCTCTCTCATCCTCTCCCTCATTGGGGGTGCCAGTTAACAAGGTCGTCTGTGTCCAAACTCTCCTTTGGTACTCCCCCTCCCACCAACTCCCCCTTGCCCTCTCCCTCTATCTTTTCTCCCCTTTTCTTCTCTGGGGAAATAAAGGCCCACACAGTCACAGCCTTGACAGCCTCCCCTAAGAATCCTCCACTACAAAAGAGCTCCAACTTCCCCCCAGCTAGACCCGGGCTGAATGGGAGCCTCTGGGGTGTGGATGAGAAGCAGAGGAGGGAAGGGGCCACCCTCCACACAGCCACATAAAGGGCCTGTGTGTCAGGCTGACGATGAGCAAGGGACATACCCAGTGGTCCATCCTCCACACACAGAGTCATTCCCACCAGATTTTTCATTCTCTCATTTTGGGCACTAGAACGGTTCAGCATGCTGACAAGAAAAAAATGAAAACAGGCTGCGTAAAGGGAAAGGGGCAGGAGGGGGCGTGGGCCTGAATGAAGGTGATTGCCACTTGGATCAGTGTGCAGCTCCTCGCTGCCCAATAGCATAGCTGAAGCACAGTCTGATCTGAGAGCAGGAGAGGGAGAGAGAGATAGAGAAATAGAGAGAGAGAGAGAGTAAGCGAGAGAGAGGGACAGAAGGGCAGCCAAGCACAAGAAAGCCTCTTTATGGCATCCTGAACACTGAAGACCATTTACCCAACACCACATCCTTGTTTCCGGTGGAAGAGAAAATAAAGAGTCGTGAAGGGGGGGGGGGGGCAGGGGGGCAAGCCATACTCTTTTGATTGTCACCCCTACAAATGACTAGTTCCATATGAATGAATATAACATGATAGCAGGATCAAACTAGAAAATGGTGAAAAGGAATTTATGTATGAGCCCCTGATTCCTGCTAGCCTCATCATGGATCAATAATTAAAGGAAATATCAGACTGCCTTGAATGGCAACAAAGTCATCTGATGTTTCAGGGGCCTGCTCCTCAACACTGGACTAGTTCAAACTGAATGATAACGCACTCACTAAACTGCAGGTGTTGAAAATGTGAAGTGACCAAACAGAAACCTAAATGCTTGCGTTTGAATATGACTGTTAGATGCACATAATGACACATAGATGCAGGGTGAATACAGCAGGAACCAACACAGCAACTGCACTCTGCACTGAAGGGGTGGTTGGATTGTCTAATGCATGATGCTGAAGACGGATCATCATGCATACTGTGCTGCTGTATACAGCCTGAGTCACTCAAATGGAAAATGTGGTTTGTGTGCAACAAAGCACTGAGGAAAAAAAAAAACAACAACAAAATGTCAAGAGGGACAATCTTCACCGCACAAACACCAAAGCTCATCTGACACGTATCTGAGCCCCTAAAACCCAGATCTCTTTCAGACAGACAAGAGCCTGTTACAGCAGACAAGGATGAAAAACAGATACTGTAAATCAGAGCTGGTGGTGCACGTGGCAGCTGTTGGTCGTCCTGCATGTGACTTTGGGGCTGCTTAATCTGATTGTGCTATGTGTCCCGGTGGTCAGGTGACACTATTCAAGGGCTCTGGTGAACAGCAGCCCTGGCAGCAACTACAAATGAGCAGTTTGCATATGTATGACCCCTGGCATCGGAACGCCACTCAATCAATCACACATCGGCTACAGCGGCTGTCGACTTTCAGTTTAGTTGCCCTCCTTCGCTTCTCTCCCGCCCACCCTTTTACAAGTCCTCCCTGTGCTCTGTCCCTCTGATGTGTTTCCTGTCTTCCTCTGCTCTCAGTATCTCTCTGTATTCTCTATCTATGCCTCTGTCTTTTTTCCCACTCCCTATCACCTTCTCTCTTTCCTGTATATCTCAACATATTTCCTTTTGGTGAATAGCGGAGACCGTGGCTTGTCAAAGACAGCAAAATGCTTTTACATTAAGTAGAGCTTTGCATCTCACAGCTGGTGCGGAGGCGGGTCTGCATGCTTCCACAGAGTGAGAGGGAGAGACTGGTGTTGGAGAGTCACAACTGCGAGGTTAACCAGTGCTTTGGTTCCACTTGGAGGAACATGCGGCATAGGGAGAAATTTTATGAACAATAATTAGCTTTTACTCAAGTGTGATTTTTAAATGGCTCTTATATTCAAGATCCTTTTTTTTCTATTTTCTCTGTCTCACTTCTTGGCCGGTGGCTTGACATGTTCAAAGGCATGGTGTGAAAAGTGACATCAAACCTGGGTGATGTAATCTGAGGGCGTGGTGAGAAAGTTTAGCGCCACCCAGCTCTGGAAGTCTGGGCCAGTGTGCAGTGATGCACTGTGATACCACAGAGGAGATCAGAGCATGGCTTATCAAAGCACACCAGTGGAGCAGAGTATGAGAGAAAAGGTCATAATTTAGAGGATCTTCAAAGCCCAACTCCTCCTCTCCTCAGGTTGGAGTTGCTCTGATAGCTGGCCATAATGAGCTTGGTTTTTGGTTGACCCTTCCTCACAAGAACTTGTGAAAATAAGCTCAGGCAGCTCGTTCTATAGCTTTTATTCCTGATACTGTTCATTTCTAAAACCATGCCAACTTTAGTTGTAAATCAACGGCAGCAATTTAAATGAACATCTGTTTTCTGGAGGTTTAGCACTGTGGTGTGTGCTGTATGAGTGATGTTGTATTTGTCTTTGGAAGGGCATAATATTTTTGGCTACAAAAAGCCGCGCCGCTGCCAGTTGAGTGGTGTTCTGATTTGGAATCAGCTCGAAATTTACAAGAAGCAAGGATTTGTTAAGAAACATGCTTTTTGATTCGGCTTATCATATTCTGAAAGCAAAGTTTGGATCTGCTCTGCCTTCAACTACAGGCAGTTAAGGTGTTTACAATATTGCACACAATTTTCCAATCTTTCTTACAACTGTCGACAAATCCCATGAAAAGACTAAAATCAACAGTGAATTGATCTTTCTAACAATTATTCCATCCTTCATTACGATGAACATGCGCTCTGTTTAATATGAATCAGTCCCACATACTGTACACCATCCTGCTGCTCTAAATACCTCATAGCATGTCAAATCCACGGCTGGAAATGGTTCCTACAAATACACTATTTACTCCTGTTTTAGTAAGGTTTAATGTTACTAAATCTACAGTGTTTTATTAAATTACTGGACTACTTACAAAAAATAAAACTATGCATTCATGACCTATTTTTAAAGACCTACATCTTCTGTAGGAACAAAAAAGGCTTGGGTTTAGTGCTACACACTAGTTAGTGAAGACAGACAGACACAACAGTAACAAAAATATAGAATTTTGCTATAGCTAGATCCTTCAACTTTATCAAAAGCATTTTTAAAAATCCTCCAGTCACCTAATGCGAACATGGTAGCACATATAGGAGAGATAAAGGTGTTTTTTAATAACAATATGAGAATTTAAACTAGATGATCACGATAACTGAAATCTGTACAGACACCCAAAACATCCAAATCCTTGAAAGAGCAAGGACAGTTTGTATTTGGAACAATTAGGAAGTTTATGTGTGTGACTGCTTGGCTGCTGGGCTCCAGCCATGTGTGCATGGGAGAGTAAATGGGAGTGCCATGGTACAGAGTGTGGGTGAGTGCACAGCCACTGTGTGCATAAGTGAAGAGGAGGGCTTCCAACAGAGTGTGTGTGAGTATTTGTTTGTTTGTGAGTGTGCCTGTGTGGAGCAGGGGCAGTGTGCGAGCACTCGGGGGGTGGGGAGGGGGGGTGTGGTGGTTGTATGCAGTGCGGTGAGGGAGGTATGGATATTAATCACCAAGAGGAGCATGGTTCTGTGGCGCCGGGCGGAGATGGATGGGGTGTGAGTGCAGTGATGTCACCCTGACAAATGGACCGGCCATGTTGGCTGAGACTTGCACATCGCCTCTCATTTCAATTAGTTCCTCACACAGCAACCCACCTAGCCCACAATCTGCAGGTTACACACGCACAAACACAAACACTTAGGCCACAAACACACCCCCTCCGGTGCCCTAACCCATAGCACAGCCCTGATGCACTGATCTGTAAGAATACAGTGTAGCTCCTTTAATTAATCTAACTCAATTATGACAGCATTTTTGCTTTCAATCCCAGCAGCCAGTCACTCATTACCATTCATATTATCAGCCAAACACACTGACTAGGTCTACGGCCAGCATACTAGCCAGTGGGAATTGGCAGAGAGTCTAGGTGTGTTTACGAACTAAAGACTGGGCACTGCCGGTGTGTTTTCCCACAATATCAATTTGATGAAGTGCTGGAACGATGGCAATGTGAGCAGTCGTTTGCTCCAATGGTAATAGCATGCATTTACTCTCTGATGTGGAAAAGGGTACAAGATTTGTACCAGCCATCACTGTGAGCAGCAATTGTGACAAACTGAGTTCAGGTATAAAAGGCCTAACCACCTCGCTAACTGTTTATAGCCTTGTTCTTAACAGCCTGACACCACAAACTAAAGGAGCCAGAGCTGACTTTAAACTGTCTGTCACCTATGAACAAAGTATTAGGCCCTATTTTCAAAGGTCTGGTGCTAACTAGAAGCAGTAAGCCTCGTTTGAAACTCCTGCCTGTCTTCTGTGAACTGTGACACTGGAGGGCTTCACTATTCTTTGGACATTCCTCTGAGTACTCTATGTTAAAGTACCTCTCTATCACCATCTGGACCTTTTCATTTTCTGCTTCCTCTTTCTTTCTTCTCCAGCTGATCTGTCTCTTTGCTGCAATCTTCGCTTTCTTCACACCAAGAGGATAGTGGAATAGGATCACTAGGGTAGGCTGGGCCATGTGAGGCTGAACTAGGCTATGCAGTGCACAACGGAGCGCTAAGTTCGGGATTTGACTGGAGCCTCTTGGGGCTGCAGTTCCAGCTCAGGCTTAACATCAGTGGTTGGTATCTCTTCATCTGCCTTGAAACCATCAGGAGGTTAATACCTACTCTGTAGAGATGACTGAGAAGTGGGAGGAACTTCATTGTGCCACAGCTTTAATTAGACCCCTCCACATCTGCATTTAGCACATTAAAGCCACTTTAAAGGTTCCACAAAATCTGAGGTAAGAGCTAAGCTTTATGATCACAGATAGAGATGATTACCTGTCAATGCAGAGGCCATTCTGTGAACTGTTACAGTTAGTTAGTTTAGTTAGTTAATCTTTATTTTTTTCAAGAGGGACAGTGTACATTAATGAACATTTATATATAAAAAATGTAAATGCACCCAATTGTAGGCACAAGACTAGTTTCCATAAGCAGTCCCTCTGTCACATCAATATAATTTTGTTTATTATACAATCAAAAGAAGGTTTACCACCTACACTAAGAAAAGCAGTTAAGGTGGGTGACATGTGAATGTGAATCTGCAATAATGTGGTTTGTTAATAATACTCGCCAACAACGAACGTATTTGAAATGTCGATATTGGCAGTTGGATGTCTTTCTCCCTCATACAAACTGAAACCGCAAGGTTTTGTACATATGCAGAATTTATTATCTTCCACCTTGTGAGGGTGCTTGGCTTGCTCGCCTTCATATATTCCTTTGTTGATGAAACATGCCTATTCTCTCACCCCAAGAACAGTGAGAAATGAAAAATGGATGAAAAGCTTTTGAAATAGTGTGTATGATTACCATAACACTTTTACAATAGAGGGAGTGTGCCTGTCATGTATTGTTGCATGTAACACAAAGGGCATGCACTATACAAAAGACACTTGTACCAATGTCTTACAAAGGATGACAATATTTGCTTTATTTGCCTCCTTTTCAATTGATATTGAAGTCCTGTTTCCAGTGAGGGTCTCCATGTTCAAACAGCTGAAGTGATTCCTTTTTCATTTCACTTTGCCGTTCTTCCTTTTAATCTAGCAGCACTAAAGAACTAGGTTCCAGCAACAACAAAAAGGTTAGATCTCGCTTTCTGTTTCATCTTGGCCTCCTGCGATCCCCAGGGATGTCTCTCTGTGCTCGTCTGCACTGTTTGGTGATGGGAGATTTTTGCCAGGGCTCTGTTTGTTTGGCTTTCTTCCCCCTCCTCATCGCGCTGAAATCTGCCTGACAGTTCAGCAGCATGGCTCAGGCCCCACAGGAGCTACCGTCAGATAAAATGTCACCGTGGCTTTGTTCCACGCACCCTATAGGCTGGCCAGATGCACTGTATACCTGAAAGCCTGAAGGCCAAAGCACGGAGCGAGAGAAGGGCGAAAGACGTGGTGTGGAGACAGAGAAGCATCCAGTCTTGTTAATTTTGCTGCCTGTGTCGTTGTCGCATTTTGTTAACTGCCTGCATTTTATCTTCATTGCAAAATCAGCTTTGATGGACAATTAGATTAGACGTTCGGACCTTAGAGCTATATGATTAAACTGCAAATAAGTTACAGAAACATGTGATTCACCTCACCATCACTTAACAGCTTCTGAGGCTCCAACTCTTGACATCTACAGTCAAAGCTGATCCATTTTCCTCTGAACAGCGGCAGCACCAGACCCATCTCTGAGCCTCAGATATCTCTTCTCACTGTTTCTCTAACGAGGCACAAGCGAAAAAGCCGACTGGTTCTCTCACAGTCGAGCACTAGGGCGGTTGCCACTGTCAGCTCCTGTTAAGTCAGCCCTCTCTGGTTCACGTTTCAAAGAGCGCCAAACACACTCATCCCAAAGGAGCTCATCCATGCTCCTTCACTCACCCCCTGACTCCCCTCACCCCCCCTCAATAAATTAATAAAAGAAGGAGCAGCTCTCGCAGGTAATTTGATTAAATACGACATCCCTGCTTTAAAGAGTGTGCTGACGGAGCAAAAAGAAGACGGGACGTTGTCGGAAGAAATTGTCACTGTACTTGTACATGACCCCCACCCCCGCAGCTCTGCTCCACTCCCTCTCTATCAGCTGAGCATCACCACATACTCCATTTTCCAAGGACATCTCAGAGTGTTATTAGATGAAAAATGCTATATGCTCCAGATTACTAGGCTTGTCAGTCACCTAATTTGATGCAATCCCCACCAGATCTCTTCCCTTAATTGAGTTTCTTTTGCTTTATTTGATAGCAGACGTTTATGAGTTCATATGTCTGAACCATGGCTGCATGCTGCATAAGCCTATGGGCTTATCTGGGGCACATGCTCATACTTTTCAAAACAGACATAGTGTAAACAACAACATGAGCTCAGACATTTGTTATACACCAAGGACATAAATGAGTGTAACCAATTTCTGCCAAATGTGCTGAGGGAATAGTATTAGCATTTTAGAGAAGAAAAAAAAACAACAACTTAATACAAGGATCCAAACACTAAATTTTCATATTTTAGTTAACACAGTTACTCGGTAATTGCAATATTGTTATCAAAGCAACTGAATCAGCGTGTACATTTATTTAACTGAATATACAGTATCTATGTTATATTCCCATTTTCATCTGGAGAATAGTTCATCTCTTTCTGTGTTTATGTCATCCCTACTGTCTTCTCTTTCTCCCTCAGGCTTGAGAGGGCTGACTAGAGTTAGGAAGGATGTATCGAGCTAAGACTTATGAATGGAATGACAAGCTATGTCAGTCAGAGGGGAAACCACTCATTATACAGATTGCTTTGTGGTGGTTCTGGGTAGTCAAGGCCAATGTCACCTCTCCTCAGTCTGGCCTCAGCCTTTACTGGCATCACTGCCTGTCTCGCAGCCCCTACTCGCCATATCCGAGCTGACACACTTTGTTGTTAACTCTGTATCCGTCAGAGTCAGTTTGCCTAGAGGTTACAAGGGTGGATTACCCAACAACAATGCCAATAATGGGAGGAAAACAGACACGTTTTAATGGAAGCGAGGATTCGGAATCTTATTAGATGGACATCTTGTTTCAGTCAATGCTCCAGTAGCCCCTCTGGCTCTATGATAGCATCAGCAGCAAACAGCTAGCAGGTGCAGAACAGAAATAAAGCCAATTGCGTTGATCAAATCATCCCCCCGTTCTACCACCCCACATCTATTCCTTCACTTGAGCGTCCACTAACTGGCTGTGCTATGGATAATGCTCTCTAATGTCTATTAATGCTCTCTGCGGTGCTATCAAGGCATATGCTGATGACAATACTTTCCCCTTGTCTCCGACAGGTTAACTACATTGCAATGGCTCCCACGTTGGAGAACAGGTGGTTAACTGCTCTTCCTGTCTCTCGCTTAGGATAACTGGACCAGACTGTGTGGTGTGTTGTTGCTCACTGTTAGTGACATCCCTACCTGTAGCTGCTGAAAATCATGCTGCTACCTGCAGCTGCCTGTGTAGTGAAGGTAAGTTTGTACCATACTGAGCTCCTGTGTTAAACCTTATCTCGCAGCCTGAAAATCCCTGATTCTGCCCTCTGGATTGGCATGGGGAGCAGCTCTGAGTGGCAGGCTCCTGCTCTAATTAAACCAGCAGAAGCTTTAGTCCCGCGTGTGAGCAGTTTTCATAATTACCCGCGCAATTCATTCATTATTTAAGTTAACGAGATAGCTCGGCGGCTAAACATACAGTGGATTGGAGGCCTAATTTGGGAAAATGCCATAAAGATATTGGATACCTGAAGTTTTTTGCCCCAGCCACCTGTAAAGCTTCTGGATGATGAGGGATCAGAAATAATGACTGGATACGTGGTCTTATTAAGTTAAAAGTGTCTGCTGGTGATGTAGGCAAACACAGAAAAGCACTCTTATTGCAATGTCTATTAAGTTCAAATGAAATGTAAGTATGACCTTTCTAAGCTGCTTAATTCAGCTAAATTGGCTCCAGAGGAGGCTAATTTAGCCTTTTACAAGATGGGCAGAGCAGTGGTGCCACCAGCAAATGGCACTGGGCCCTGACTTGTTTGCACAGAAAAATGTGTAAGCTTTATATCTAAAAACTTTCCTTTTTCTAAAAGCCCCGCTCTCCATTCCGCCACCCCAACCCCCAAACTACTTATCCTCACCCAATTGCTGATATTACCATTATAATTTTGACCACAGCGGTATTGTTAGTAAATGTAAATAGGTGTTTACATTAAAATGCAAATGCAGCGCGTGAAAGCATGCAGTCAGCATTTTATAATCCTGCATGAAAAATGTAACCTTAAGACGTGCATATATTTAGATGCCAGAACTGGGATACCAAATCATAATGGGCTGTACTCAGAACTGAGGCTGGGGAGATAATTGATACTCAATTCATATTTAAAATGACGGGGGTGGATGATCAAGTTAGACTGGTGTGATACAACTCTGCAAAATTATTGAGTCAGAAGATAATCTGTTTTGATGCAGCCTTTATACCACTTATGATAATTCATATCGCTCCATATTCTCACTCATACATAACAGCTGGATCCACTGATCACAGGCACAGCTTGAGTCATCCCGCCTATGCCCTTCCATATTTAATGAAGAAAAATACAAAGGTGAAACACCCTCCATGTGTGTCGTTGTTGTCGGGTGAAAGTCTTTTGAATCCAGCTCTTGTGATTTTGATGTTAGTCAAAGAATGACATGGTTCCGGTATGAGTCAGGAATAACAGTTAGGTTTTATTTTAAGTTGCATAACACCATTTAAAGTTGCATATCACTATTTTTTAAGTTGCATATCACGTATCAGTTTTTAAGTTGCGTATCACTATTTTTAATGGCCTGACACTTTTAACAGTTCAACTAATATGATCTGTGTCATTGAGTTACTGTCGCTCAGGAATCCATATCCATTTTAATCCCTGTCATGCATTGTTAACTTGTTTACTGCTATATTAAGCACCAGATATGCTGCCTCAGAGAGAAGTATACAGCCTGTGGCAATTTTGCTCCAATGAAAGCATTAGGCTCACAGCAGTCTTACAGGAACAATGAATTCAATTACACATGTGTTTTTGTGCACGCTGTGGACTCTGTATTTTTGATTTCATCAAATATTTATGGAATACTGAGGTCTACTCTCATGGGTATATTTCTTACATTTGTACATGCTGCACTGTACATATGTGAAATCATGGCCATGTTTGCATTAGGCTTAGCTTACTTGTAGCAGGTTTACTGTTCATGCATTTGTATTGTCAGTGCTATGTTTGCAGCGCGGCTTGCTGTTGACTTAAGGACTACTCAGTTTGGGAGAGCAAGATTAGAATATACTGTATAAAGTAAAAGACTGAAAATCTACATCACTGTTGCAAGTGTAAAGCAGTTCAAACAAAGCAGCATGCATGGTGCTTCCAGCACAAAGATATCACATCAAGAATCAGACAAAAGCCAGAGTAAAGCCACTTCTTCTCCCTCCACTGTCAGGAAATAGAAATAGCATTACCACACTTGTAACTGTGCTCCAGTGACCCAGAAACACATATTTCTAATTGTTCTAGCTGGCCTCTGGGGCTTCCTTCACAAAGCTATGACCTCTTTACAATCAGACCCCAGCGCATGGCCCATCAGGATCCAAAGGAGAGCCCGATTGAGTATGATCCCCTCAGGCACAGGAGCTCTCCCCTGAGCAGGCAACTCCAAATGCCACCTCCATGTCTGTCTGCGACTCATGTTTTATGAGGCTTAACAGACACAAGAGCCTGTATGCACGCAAACATCCGACTCAAAAACACACAAGCACACATTTGCACCCACACGCACAAAAGTCAAACACCCTCAGACAGCTCTATTTGTTCTCCCTATCCCCTTGAAAGTGCACCGAAGACCAAACGAAAGGAAAAATGGACTGCGTATGCTTTTTCAACCCTTCTCCTTCCTGGACAATCTAATAACATCAGACCGCGGTGATGCAGCAAGGTCGCCCCTGGTCCAAGGTCACTCTCTGCTAGGTCCACAGTTGAGGAAGTGCGCTGAGAGGAGGGGAGGGGAGCGGTAAGCACACAGCCAACTAGATGAGATCAGATTCCAGATCCGCGAGCCCTTCTGATTACAGTCTAATACATTTATAATTGAGAGTGATAAGGTCTCTGCCATTTAAAATGTTGCAAGTGTGCTGCTGATAATTAGTGACCCAGGAGAACAGGCAGCTCTTTTCCCCACTGAACAGCGAGGAGCGGGTGGTGCTTGTGATGAGAGTCATGCTGATGTTGCCAAAATAAAAGCCACCTAAACAGTTGAGAGATGAAGAGTTAGGCACTTATCAACTCTGATCTTATCAGCGAGTATGATTTGAAAACAGACACAACTTCTGCGCCAATGCTGTTTGGGCCTTTGAAACAATAATCTCTATATTTTGAGTTATATATTATATCTATATTATCCACTAGAGTCCTCTCTATCTGTTTTCTGGGGGACATGTCAGGGGCTAATTGTTAAGAATTGAGTTATTGAGCTGTATGCCCTTCTACAGCCCCTGAAGGACTAACACCAATACAAATAGCTTCCAAACACTATTGGAATTCCACTGGAGTACCCCTGACTTACCCCAGCCATAATATTGTTCTAATAATTGGAGCTCACAGGCCATCAAATATCATGCCGGTTTGTTCAATTGATTCAGACAGGGTACGAAAGGGGGAAAAAAACACGCATTTGCAATTTTCCCATTTGTAATACGAAGAGCATTTCTCCGCAATGTTTTTAATGATGGAAAATTCTGCGAGGCAAAAGCATTTTGTAATTTGTCCTCTGGCTAACTTTTATGTAATATGGTATGCAGAGCTGTTAGGGCTTTGACAGGACTACAAACAAGTACACACGCAAACAGTATGCACAACTAAGCTGTATAATTTGGCTCAAAGTATAATTCTGATATTTCACCTCCCTACAAATGGAAATGCCTTGGTAAGAGCGGTACCAAAACATTGTAATTGGCTGTATGATATAATCAGGTAATTTGATAGGATTAATTTTGATAGTGCTCTATTCAAATTGAATAGTTGACAGAGCAGAAGTGGGGTGTCAACTGCCTGTTTGCCACATTCCGCGGCTGTCGCCGCAGCACTGAAATGATGAGAGCTATATCACAGCCCATCACTAAAGGCAGTGGATTACTTTTGTGGGAGACTGCTGACTTGGCACGCAGCAGAATGTGGTTGAGTGAAGTCAAGTGGCAGAGCCGGGTGATAATGAAAATAGTTGTGATAAAGATGTAATGGATGTGGGATAGGGGTAAAAAAACATTCATGAATAATATCATAGGGAAGGTGTGAGACGTGGGTTGACTTGGTCTGATTACACACAGACAATCTGCACCTGAAAAATACATCCCTACCGACTCACTTTGCATACGCTGCGCTTATCACCTTCCAACAGGACGGAGGCAGCAATGTGTCCTATCAGACAGTTGTCGTTCAGAAGTGTTTGAACATGTTTTAAAGCATTTCAAGTGCAAACTGAGTTTAATTAGAATGGCTGCTGATTAACGCTGCTGCGGATAAAGATGAGTGTCCATAGACTATCAACAGCGGCTCAGCCACAGTGTGTGCCTCTAGTCTGCCTCAGCTGTAAACGTCAAATTCAAGAAAAGAAATGGAACAAATGTTGTTGTATGAAAGACAGTGTGGCTATGGGGAGTAGATGAGACTAATCAATAGAAAAGAAAATAGTTGACTGTTCAGTTGTTGTATTTTTCTCAAAGCATGGTACATTGCATTGTGGGTGTGCAGCAGTGCAGCACTAAAGAGGGATATCTGAACCTTTTTTTGTTGTTGCTGCATTCATGAGAAATGTCAGTGGATAGAAGATGCACACATTTTTGTATTTTATTGTTGTGTGTTCTTCAGCAGTAGCTAAGTACTATAATTGCTGCGTATAAATGTGCTAACTAGCTCTGCATCCTTCCTCCGTGCTTACCGGTATACAATATACCCAAAGGGAAGCATGAATAATAAAGACTTCAAATGACAGGCACACAGCAGGGTTAATGATAAAGGTCAACTTGCCAGCATGCAGCCAGTGAGTGTAAAGGACAAGTGACATGCAGTCACAGCTCACATGGGCTCTTGGCCAATATAAGTGAGCAGGACCCACAATTCTCCGGAACCAGATGAGAGTTGCTGCTCTACAGCGACCGTTCCCAGACCGGCTGCCATGTGCCACACACTTCACTGATGCTTTTATTAGCCTGCTACGTTGTGTTAGTGATGACAGAAACTAATACAGTTTGATATGGGAAAGCACAGCAAGGCTCATATCTGTGTAAACAAAACAGGAACAGATGAGACCTCAGAATATGAGGGGAGAAGTCCTGGTACAGTATGCTAGTGAGGTTGTGGATTTTCACTAATAGTCTCACACTGCAAAAGAGAAGCAGGATATTCAAGAGCAGTGACTGTGCTATTGAAAAATATCACAGAGAAAGACAGAGACAGTGCTCCAGAGGCCCAGCGTTGGTTTGACAGGCAGCTCCGCAGAGAGAATGTCAGCCAACACCTGAAGCCATGCAACTCCAACAAGACATTCAGGATTTATCAACACATTCACTGCTATTATTCATGAGAAACTGGCATTCGGCAGCACCTGACGCTCACATCAGTCCCGCATGATATTTACAAGAATCCCTTGAACTTCTTTTGCCTGAGAGGAACAAAGCCTCTTTCTGTTCTATGGACTAATCTCAATTAAGCCTTGCTGTTGATTACCTTGTTCACGGTTTCTGAGAATCTATAGAGAATGGACACTGTGAAAAATACAACACTGTAAGCCAAATCCAATAGCACAAGTTCTAAACAAAATAATTATTTTTATCTCGTCTTTATTTTAATAACCATTAAATTGAATTATAGTGTCTGTAGCATACTATATAAAAATCACTTTGTGCATTTTATTTCTGTTATATTATAAGCTCAGTATGTATGTGGCTGCTGTGAGCATATATTTCATGTCGATAGGTGGCGCAGAAGAGAAGTGGTGCAGCACATTTGGAACCCATTCAGAAGAATGGAAGTGGACCTGTTCACCCTCAAAGCAACATCCACTGCCTGCTCTGTTTCTCTGTCATGATTCACTCTTTTGGGTGGATGCATTTGCACATGCGCCATGATCAAGGAGGCTGCTTTACGCCTTTCCTTCTCTTTGTCTCATTCCCTTCTGCTGGAGAAAATGAGGACTTTGGTGACAGACCTGAGGTTCGGCTGTGATTTCACCCAGTTCATGTTCATGTTAACAGGGCTGGTATGGACCTCTACTCCACATAGCTGGGATCATAAAGAGGGTCGAGGCAACTAACCTATAGCCGGTTGGGCTCAGTGAGGCAGTCTGATGATGTGTCATCGGACTATGCCTACTGTAACCATCAGGTCCAGTAGAAGGCAGGGCCTGTATAAGATAGAATGAAGGTTATGATATTGTAACCCTAATTCTATAAGCACAGGTAGCTATGGACCATACAACTCCTACACCATCGACTGAAGTGATTTGAGGACGAGAACAGCAGCTAGATGCTGCTTTTATACAGTATGAGGCATACTCAATTGGTAGTTGTGTCCTGAACGGCTGGCTACGTACAAATTTCAGTAGGCTAATGCGTGCGTGTGAGGAGAGTATTACCCATAGAGTCCAGCAGAGAGCTCCATCTGTGCTTATCGAACTAGGGTTATAATATTGTAACCTTCTGTATCAACCATCTGTACTACTTCCCATCTGTAAGCTGCTTTGCCATGCTGTAATTTCATTTCTCTCCTTCAGGCTGCTGTTACATACATAATTTCTTTTGTTGTTGCTGCTGTTTGCCTACATAGGAATCAAAACAAATCAATCCTCAGCAATACACTGATGGGAAGATCTGAATTCTGGGCATGAAGCACCGAAGGCAGGTCAGTCAAGATGAGATTCAAGTGTGTAGCTGTGTGCTGCTATCAGACCTCTCTGTACTGTCATAAGGATTTTCTACGTGAACTGAAAATGTGCAGCACCAGAGCCTTAAAACTGATATTTAATATTTTCACATTGAAGAAATAGATATGGGACTTGCTCGTTATTTCATGGTTAGAATTTCAAATAGACAACTGTCTGAACATCATTTAACAAATACCTAATTCAAGAAATCAAAAATGCAGGTAACTTGCAGGTCTGTCCTTCTCTATAGACGAAGGTGCATTTGACCTCTGAATGCTTAATGATGCTGTGAAATCTACATTTTCAATGTGATCTTGAAGTCTAAGTAATTATTAAGGAAACAAACAGATATTCTATTTATATGGTGTTTTTGGTTATTTTTTACAAGGTTACATTTTCAATTATACCTAAAGGTTGGTTGTGCCTCTGTTCATACTGGGTGAATAGTTTTTCTTACTTATTCTCCTTCAGTAGCCACCATTCATCTCTTCTACACATTGACCTCTGAGTCACATATTAAACTATCTGACTTTTTTAAACAACCTCTTGCAACATGCATATCACCTCTCTCAGTAGCAAAAGTGGAACTATCGTGACTTTGTTGCTCTCTTCCATAAAGATCATGGTGGACAATTCAGCTACAAAAATGTGACTTTAATACTGCAGACCAGAGTTTCCATTCTGTCTCCTATCAACAGTAAACACTATTCTCTTTTAACCATGGCTACATTTTTCCCGTACCGTATTTTTCGGACTATAAAGCGCATCGGACTATAAGGCGCAATATCAATGAACGTGTCTATTTTCATACATAAGGCGCACCGGATTATAAGACGCATTAAGCGAAACAAAACGTGTGTCAGATAAATCAAACTTTATTCATCTCCAGTGTCTGAGTGTAACAGCTGGGCGATTTCAAGCATCAAGCATGCCCGGATCCCTCTCGTCGTTATCCGAGTCAGTCTCGTTGCTGTTACCGGTACTTGGCTGTTGTTCAGTGATGATTCCGGCCTTCATCCATTGGCACATAGTGGCGTAACTCGCCTGGCGTTGCCTCCCTGTCTTGGTGAATGTGTGTTCACCTTCTGTCAGCTACTGCTCCCACGCAGCTCGCAATTTAACTTTGAACTCCGCGCGGCTCCTGACTACGGCAGCCTTAATGCGTAATTTTGACAGATTTTTGAGCGCCGTGTACCACACAAAATAGGTTCGAGGTCAGTAAACACAACCAGAATTAATATATAAGGCGCACCAGACTATAAGGCGCACTGTCGATTTTTGAGAAAATTAAATGATTTTAAGTGCGCCTTATAGTCCGAAAAATACGGTACCTTAAAAGTTTTAGTTGCCTTAAGTCAACCACACATTAATTGATTTATCAGTCACAACGGCAATCATAACCTTATTCAAGCAGTTTAGTGTGGATTTGACCAACCAACATTTTCATAAAAGAGAAAACTAATCAGATTCATAGTATTTGAATGACTATAGACAACCACAAAGTTAAGAGTACACTTCCCTTCTACTAGCTGAAATGACTGAAAAAGTTAGATAAACAGAAGGCAGAGAGGTAAAGGTAGTGCCCGCAGGATTCCTTGTACGCTGGCTTACAACAACAAAGCTCTTCTTCGTGTGCTCTAATACTCTACATTCCTCCAGAGTGTTTCCTCCTTCATGTGCATGAAAAGAATGGACGAGCAAAGAAGATATTGGAAAATCCCACTTGGATCAATTTTATACCAATCAAGGCCTCTAAATAGTGAGAGAAGATGTGGTTGAACTAAGTTGGACTACAGCCATGGCTCCTTTTAGCTACTGTAAGGATATATTGCACCTCTGTTTCATAATGCAGCAGAGAATTATTGTATTTTCTTCATGCGGTTGAGAGGAAATGCCCTCTCACACATTTGATAGACCTCCTTGGGGTTATGATACATTCAAAACCACATATGACCCTATAAAATTAGCTCTCCTAGGAGAAGAAGAGTACTTTCCTGATGTGTAATATAGACTGTCATGGTTATATTGCCACTTATTTGCTTACTACTGTTCTTTTGTGGATACTTTACTTTAATGATAAGCACTACACTGAATATCTGCCTTTGTATTCTGCTAAATTAACAGCACCTTTATCATTTGGCATCTTTCTCCAAGCTCCAAGCTGTCACGAACAAACTGTCTGAACAGCTATATTTCTCACCTCTGTCCTATATTAATAATACTAAACTCCTACATGAGAGGTGTGATTAAAAGCATTGTGACCAGACCTTGTTCACATGCTGTCCTGCCGAACCTTCCTCCCTCTAATTTGTGCAGTTCCACCCACTGTACCAGTGCACCATACGCTGTTATTTTGTCCCCCTTAGCTGGGCTGCCCACTTTAATCCATTATCCCAAAATGTCCACCTACCTTTACTTAGCAATCTCCTTCACTACCACCTCAAGTGCCACTCTTTACCGACCACGCCCCCAGGGGTCGTCACTAATCCAACCTTATTCTCTTTCCCGTTCCTCTCCTCCTACTTTCATCAACAACCTGCTCCTCACCCTCTTCACACTCCAGGCTCCTGCTTCTGTTAGCCCCTCTGCAGCAGCACTTTGTGGTGGCAGCTTTGGAAAGTACCTCCTACACATGTGAGGATTGCTGACCTTGGTGGTTAGGCTTGGCCGCTGCTATGATTAATGCCTCTACAAGACAAGAAGCAAGTACCTCTACTTGCCCGGCCAATATATATCTTCTTACACACATCATTCCTGTCACAGGATACACCCCATGATGGACAAATCTCAACCCCCATCCTTGCTTTTGCTGTACCGGCTCTAATCGTTCCTTTCCATCCTTCACAACACTACTGCAAAGGAGTATAAAACTGAAAATGGGGGCAGAGGGGTTCAGATTCATACACTTTTTTTTCCTTCTCTGAATGATCAAACATGCCGCACTGGATAGGTGTACATGCTGGCTTCTGTTCGATAAGGCTGTACGTATTTTGCCCTAAGGAAGAAGAAGCGCCTGTGTGTTTTTGGTTGTGAAGTTAAAAATCCCTCAAGGACAAATGCACTAAGAAGAAAAGCTGTGGTGCCATTAGGAGCCTCATACTCCTCCTAGAGCAGAGTATAAAGCAAAACAAAGCATTCAAGCAATGAATCACCACAGATAGATCTTTCAGGCACCATAAACAAGAAGCCCGATACGAATTGGGAATAGACTGAAGTTATAAAAAGTCTCAGAAATACAAATATTCACCTTTGAGTATACAATACATCTTGCCGATGTCATCCTCTGACAGAGTGATATTTGTTCAAAGACCTAATACAATGATATGTACTGTTTTCAATTAATTGATTTTCAGCCCCTGTGTCAATATCTTGGTGGAGAAACAAAACAGTAATTTGCAGTTCCTATTACCCAGACTGCATTGTTTTTTTCTCTGGCATTTTGTGCCCCTCAATATATATTAGTTTGGTAACACTAATGATTTTGCATTATTTAGTTCCACAGTCTAATCCATTTACTGTTTTATTAGCATCTTCAACTTTTCTGACATGTCCAGAAAATCCTATAGTTTAGTACTTATGTAGTTTAGTTTGACCCAGCCAGCACAATAATACATCCATTCTACAGCCTCAATGTTATATAGCTGATATGTCATGCAATGACACATTTAAGGTTGAGAGGACCTTCAATTTATGTCCTTGAGAAAACAAGATAATTTTGCAATTGCTGGGCAATAAAACAATCCAAATAGGACTAAGTATAGCAGATCATACAAAATCCCCTGTTGGTGTGAATATATTTTGGGATTTAGTGGTGTGACTGCTAAAAGGGCATCTGGCTCAGGAAGCAAAGGGGAAGACCAGCCAGGGATTCACACGAAACTGTGAAACATCTATTTGTGCAAGTTAATAGCCCCTACCACAAAAACTAAAGGTGAAAGAATACCTTAATCACTGCATTGGCAACACCTGCCACTGTGCATGCACTGCATTTTGAGTTGCCTATTGGGGCTCTATTTGAGTCTCACACTCAAATACACTCAATTTAAGGGCCACTTGAAAAAATGAAAGAAAAAAAAAAAGTTTACCAGGAAATGGCAGCTCTGCCCCTGAATGAGTACTGGGTCAGATTTTGCTGAGGTGGAAATGGAAATGCTTTCTCTTGTTGCTGTTAGAGTGTGTGAGATAGCTGCTTGGTAAACATTAGTCTTCTGTCTTTGAGGGGCCACTTAGATATTTACCCAAAAAACTCAAATTTTTGAGCTCCACAAGGCTGAATAGAAATAATGTTTATGGATGCTTAGGATGCAAATGAAAGCTTCACAAGACGCACATCCTCCATCTCTAACAATAAAGGTCAAAACATCCAGCAATAAAGCGTGTCAACCACAAACACTGACACAAGGTTGACATTTTCTTTCAGTGAACCGCCGTTCCATCTGTGCACTTGGTATTGCCATATTCGGGGTGAAGTGTTCCACTTTTACATGAGATGCTACAGTGGACCCCTTGACCAGATGAAAGCAATTGTCGGGTTAGCTCTTTGATGTCTTTGTAATGCATATTTACTGTTTTGGTGAAAGTACTGCGATCATCTAAACATGTTTTCATCTCTGGGCAGTGCTACAGCAAAGTGTGTTTTGCATAGAGGAAAGCACTACTGTACCGTGGAAATTGATTTCTTAATGGCACAGTTTTCTGAAATGTCATGCTTATGAAATATAATGAGCTTTGTTCCTGTATCCATTAGCTGTAAGATGAAAAAAGAAGGACGCATTCTCATTAACAATACATCAGCAATCTGAGTTGGAGTCATAGCAGTGAGGATGAAATGTGTTGTTCATTCAGTGTAGAACATCTTTATACAACACTGCTGTGACCGTGATCCTGAGCAGGTGGTTATATTTCAAGAGAGAGAAGCACAACACGTAAAGGTGATGCTTTATATACCACTGAATGTATCTAAAAAGACATGCTGATGCTGAATTGTCATACGTTGATGATAAGTGGAAAAGTTAATTATGTATTGTGTGTCAGAAGTAGAGTTGGGCTGACCATGTCTTAGTGGAAATTGGGTTCATACTCATAAAAAGGTCCAAAATCTTGTGACCAAAGGTGAAAGAAACAGAAGTGAACTAACTGAGAATTTTATTTCTGCTGCTTTTTATATTTCACTTCCTTATTTGATTTTTTTTTTTTTTCTCTCCAGATGTCGGTGACAACAAATGAAAACAAACTTCACAGCTGCGAGCAAAGAAAATGATGATGGTTCTTATAAAAATTCCATTGTGAAACATTTAGATTGCCCTATTACCTGACTATATTTAAAGCTGAGTTCCTGTCAAACATTTCAGACCTTGTCTTGTTGAAGTAGTTCTCATAAATGATCACTGCCTGTGTAACCTCAGTGACAATTATATTGCATTTCCTGTGGCTGCTTTGCAATAAAAGTGGCACAGAGTTTCACCAGTTAAATGCGTATAATGTGAAGCAGGAAATATTGTGTCTGCAACTTTTTACTACAGTCATGTGAGTTTGTAGTGTGTGGGTAGGTAGATTCAATCCTGCACAGGAATGGCAGACTGTAATAATGACACTAATAATAATAATGATGATGTAAGTACACTTTCATTCAACCATTCATTAAAAAAAACATCAAGAATGGTTTGATTTCATAAAAGCCTCTAAAATATTATAATTGTATTATTATAACAAACAATTTGTATGGCACGTTTCATTCAGGTAATTCCAATTCCAATTCCAATATATGCCTGTAAAGCTACAGCATTTCAGTCTCTGGGTATCTCGTGCCTTGGCTCGATTTTCCAACAAAATACTAAATAAGGGCAACACTGCAAGGAAACTCAGTTGGAGGTTCCAGATTTTGGACTTTTCCCATCAGCGTGTGAAAACACAATTAGTCTTGATTGGTTCCCCTCTCTCAACAACTGAGTAAATTCTTTCAATCAGCAAGGTCTCCAGCATTTGAAATGGCAAACTCTCAGGGTGTGGTGCACATTGTGCTGTCTGCCAATCAAAGCCTGGTGCAACGACTGCAACTGAGAATTTACTTTTGTAATGAAGAAATGCATGAATAATTATTCTAAAGCACAATATGCATCTCCAGAGACAACACAATCAAAAAGAAATTAATGAAAAGTTCATAACTTTAAATGTAAGGACTCTTTGCCTGCTGTGTAAGTGCTGTTTAACAGCAATTGTTCCATTATTTCCAGGGCTCAGTCCCACTATGCATTATCCTCCTTTTCAGTTTTAATCAATACTTTTCAACAGTTTCAAGCTAAACAGGAAACATCTTCTTGGGGACGGTGAGCTGAGCACTGAGAAACAATAGGTTCCATCTCAGTGTTGTCTTGCAGAGCCAGGCGTTTGTTGCACTGCGTCTGGCAAGAGGAGCTTAAGAGTTAATTCTCTGGCAGTGATGTGTAGGAGAGCAGCTTCAACAAGCTGCTGCAGACTGGAGCATGAAAACCATTACTTCAATCCCTCACTCCCTGACATTAATAGGATGAATAAATGTTTTTGTTCTCTGCTTAATTTGGATGAATTCATCCAAATGGCAATGAAAACAAGTAAATATCCATCTCAGCTCCCCTCCCGATAATAGAAGACAAAGAGAAGTCACTCTGCCTTCGCTTTTTCTTCCACCTACTGTTTGAGAATTCTTCTTCTCGGCGCCAAGCTCATATATCAGATGATAACCAAAATGACTGAGACTGGGAACACTTACTGAGGGAGGCTCGTGTGAGAGGAAGAGTTTATTTTAAGTCGATTCACCCTCGCCACACAGGAGGCTGTCATGTCGAATTTTATTTTGCACTAACTCAGAGTGATTTTTGGGATCTCAGACATTCAATGTGAAAAATGAGCTGCACACAGACAGATCATATCTAGCACATGGACTTTAGGTAAACAAATGTAATTTTAAAAGCTGGTTTATACATACAATGCTTGTGTTGGTTTATTAGTGTTCATTAGTTTGCTAGCTTATTGCTAACTGTTGTGCACAATTCATTCTTCTTATGGTGCCTTTGGCAGTCACCAAACACGTTTATATATATATTGTATAAAATTGTGTTTTATATTAAACTGGTCCTATAGTGCCACCATGTAGAAATGTACCTTGTTATTGTGCATTCAATACTAAGATATTCAAATAATACCAGACATCCAGATTTGATCTCATTTGCTATCAATATGCGGGAGACTCCATGAACGTCTGGGAGAGTTGGGATGTCTGTAATACACAGGTTCATATATTCATGTTTTTATTTTAAACATGTGCAAGGTACGGCCTTTGTGATTGGCACAGCAGCGATAGGGGCGGGTCCTCCTCGTTGGTGGGACAGGTGTTATGAGTGAAGCCAGCTTGAAAGAGCTCCTGTGTGTCGCTGAATGTGTGCACTGCTGACTGAAAGACGTCTTCTGCCTCCATTTATCTGTTCACTACAGTGTGTTGGATTCATGTTAATGTGTATTTAAATACATTTCAATTTGTGGAAAAAATTGCGAGGGGGAATATAAAAAAAATGTCAACCAAAACTTTCGCGACCTCCCTTCAGTACCTCCGAGGACCCCCTGTTGAAGACCTCTGTCTTAGAGTAATACTATTTAACCAACATCCAGCAGGATACAGCATCTAGGTCAAGAGGCCATGAGCACACTGGGTCCTGCTCAGCGCCTGGTGAGCACACTGCACACTGTAGTCAGAAACAACTCTACTGTAGCAATTTGTGTGATATATTTTTCTGCACAATTCACAAACAACGACCAATATCAGCTGTTCCCATAATTCTTGGCTAAATGAACATATATCACCATCTTTAGTTCAGGAGAGTTACTTACCACACAGAGTATAACAGGCAATTCAACAAATCAATGCTAAGTCACCCGCCACTTACACTCACACAGTAGGTTGAGGTTATTTTGATTGGATCGAAAACTATTCTTTTGAAGGCTTGAATAACGTGGGTGTTCTGAGGTGACAGTCCTCAGCGGCGAAGTTCCCCCCATAAAATGGCTGTGATTAGAGAGATATGGCAGATAGACATCAAAGGTCACAAATAAACCCTGTCAGGGGTGAAAACTCTCCATAAGTACAGACTGTACTTGACCAGTCTCCTTTCAGAACAGTTGGCTGAGAGGAAGTCTCACCTTGGGTTTTGGAAAGAGAGGCAGCCTTTGTTAATTTTTAATGCATTTGGAAACTAGTAATTAAGCCCCCCCCCCCCCTATTGGACTGGGAAATTGACATACTCTGGAGAGCCGGTGAGTAATTATATTTGTAAAGAGCAGTGATACAAGATACTCCCCTCTGACTGGGACTCATTACACATCATTAGAGAGGCGCGGCAACTAGGCACATGCACGTGCACCATGTGCACAGACCACACACACACACACACACAGACACATATGCACCCGCATGAGGGTAGAGGGTAGACAAGTCACACACTTTGAGACTCACAGTGTCTCTTTCTCACACACAGATCAATGAGCAGTAATCCAAACACTTTCTCTTTGGTAAACAAACTCTGCTCTTCAGGTCCCTGACCCTGAGCAGAGCGTGACGACGACTTCTAACGGGACAGTCTGGAAGGTGTAAAACTCTATTCTCCATATCTCATCTGCTGATAATCATACTGCAGTGGGTCAATAAGTAATTAAAGATTAAATCTGAAATGAATTCCCATTCATCTAAATAGGGAAAGGTTGAGATATGAAAGTTTCCAAATGGGGCCTCAGGAGAATTGTGGTCCACCCTTTGAAGCAATAATTACCATTACAGCAGCGCAGGGCTAAAAGCTGCAGGGGGATGATAGAACAGCACTAGAAACTTAGTGGACTCCTCTTTAATTGGAACAGGAGTGGCAGCGACTCGACACATCATAGTCTCAGAATAGAATTTGTACAGCTCTCCTCTGTGTTACCTCTTCTTTCTACAGTATTTCTCCTCTCTCCCCCTCAGCTCTTTTCTCTCTGTACTCACAGTTTGTGTTTCACAGTAGAATGTGTAACTGCCATGCACACATTAGAAAAGCATGCTGAAATATCGATTAAACCCACTATGGCCTGTCTTTTGGAAACACTAAACAAATGCTAAATGTATATTTTATAACGCTGCGAGCACCGTCTCTCAACATGTTTACACCGTTGGATTGAAGCGTTGAAAAGTGGGAAATGGCGTAACTGCAAATATGATGTAATGGAAATGAAATAAATGAATAAAGCAGCCATCACAGAGGTTAGGAAAGATTTGGTGCTGTCCAATTTGTTGACATTTGCTGTTGAACATGTTTTTCATTCTGCATATTAAAAATGCTTTTCAGTACACATTTGTTAGTGAGGGCTGTTGTTGCCTAAAAGTTTAGGCCTATTGTTTTGGGTGAAATGAGTTAAACATTCAGATTGTTGTGTGTATTTCAAAGGTGTTTACTGCATTATTAATGCTATATTCAGATTGCCCAGGGACGGTGAGAGAGCTATATTAGTGTCAGAAAGTGTAGTTTGAGTTGACTTGTCTGCTTTCACTTTAAACTCATTATCTTGTCTAATTCTCTGTCTCCATTATTCCCTCATCCCTTTAAGCAGCCTAATTAAAAGAGCTTTCATTTTTTCATTAATATGTATTTATTTATTTATTTATTTTGCATTTCTACATGAAACTGTTTCACCCTGCACACACACCCCCCCTCCACCCCCCTTTCTTTTCATTATTTAAATGAAGGCAGTCCTGCTGCTGCTGCTGCACAGTACTTGAGTTGAAGCCACAGAAGAAGAGAAGTAAAATCTGGAGTATTTGCTTTTGGCTTTGCTTTCAAATGACCTGATCTTATGCAGCGAGTGCGAAGCTTTCAACTATGAGTGCTGTAGTTAATGTACTGTACTGTGTGTCCACAATAAAAACAGCTAATCTACTCCACTTAATGCTGTTTAGACTACATTATCACCCATATTCAATAAAAAACTGCAAACAAAAATAAAATGAAGACATGTAATTACAATTTCTCATGTTCTGAGTTTTGCAATCCGCACTTTATGACTGAAAATCTTCAGACAGCTTAGTGTTAATTGGCCCATCATGGTCTGATTTCTCTCTGGCCTTGGTTTTATTTGGTTTATATGAGTGTGTCTGTAATAACAGTTTAAAGCCGTACCATGGGGAGATTATCAGACCAAGCTACAGCAATGGACATTATCGCTCAACTACATGCATCACTTCTTCTCTGCTCATTTCTCAGAATGGCTGCTGGGGAGCTCACCAAGAGAGCTGCTTTATGAGCTGCATGTGTGTATGGCAGTTCATGTTTTCATGTGTGTGTGTGTGTGTGTGTGTGTTTGTGCATGTGGGCCAATCGTGGTCTATATGTGTGTCTGGGTTGTTTTTGTGTCTTGCTGTCTCGTACGTGGTGTTTGAGGGTGTGTGTGCATGCATGGAGAATGACATTTAGCGAAATGTGGCAGCGAGAGAAGAAACATCTGACTCATAATTGAAGTGCCATGAAAGAAATATGATCATGAATCTGTATTAGGCTTACGTGCTCAGCTTTAAACCAGCGGCAGGAGGAGGAGGAGGAGGAGGAAGCTGCATGTTCAGCCAGTGCTCTACCTTACCACCCAGAAGGCTGATTACTATACTCAAAATGATGCTCCACAAAAATGACAGAGGAAAACACAAAGCATTCAAGGTGAGCATTCCTTATAACAAAATCGATAGGCCATAGCACTCCCATCTCCATCAAAAAGAGAGTCTCAGGACGAATGTAGTTGTATCTCTGTGATTCAACCGCAGTCATCTCAATGTCCTGAAGGATAAAGCAGCACTCTTCCTCAGTCGTACTCCTGCTCTTGACATGTGGAGCCCTCTGAGCAGCAAGGTGAGGCAAACCACTCAATCAAGGATAAAGCCATATACATATTTATATTCTTTGCAAGACATAATATTTTTCCATCAATGATTACTGAATCTTTCTTATGCAGCCTGATATAGGTCAGTGGTCCTCAACCTTTTGACCCTTTAACAAAAAGTCAATTCTGAACCATTCTCTCCTCTTAAACTATTTCATTTGAATACATTTCTGTGAAAAGGTAAAAAATGACCAACAGGGAAATAGAAAAGATTTGAGGAAAACAGCAGATACATTTTTCTCCTTTCCCATGTGGTTAATCATCCTGTGACGTACGGCTGGGCGATATGGGAAAAAATCCTGATACAATAATTTTTTTCATATCAGTCGATATCGATATATATCACGATATAAATCAAATTACTATTTTTGTCAAGCTTAAATGTTCCGTTACTCGTGAGTTGTGAAGACATCAGAAGGTTATTTATGATTTAAATATTATTTATTTTCTGTCAGAAGTTGATCATGACAGATGAAACAGTTGTATAAACAGGCAGTGTTGGGCAATGACTTATAGTTACTCATTACTTCTACCAAAAAGTAACTGAGTTAGTAACTGAGTTACATCAATGTCAAAGTAATTCATTACGTTACTTTTTTGTGTTGGATGTTTCATTAGGTTTGAATTACTTGCTGCTGACGTGGAGAGGGTCTTTTGTCCGGTGCACAGGTTGCAAGTGACACAGACATGTTTCCCTTTCACCTCTACAAACGTATCATCATTATTATCATTATTATTATAATGCCTATTTGTCCAATTGGTGAAGGCCACCTTCAAACTCGCCCAAGTCATCATTGTTTTGATTACAACCCAGTTAATCAGAGGGGGGATGTGTGTGTGTGCTGTCTTTTCTCGGACCCTTCCTTTCTACCCAAACAATAGCACGTGTGCCGTGTGCTTCAACCTGACTTGACTGGCTCTATTCCAGCATGATTGGTTCGGTGCGGCGCTACTTAATTATTCTTATGTCTATCGAAATTGTATCACCCGTGTCTCATATTTCTATTGAGGAAAAGTTATTTTGCGATATGTATCGTTATCGTTTTATCACCCAGCCCTACTGTGACCTCTCAGATTTATCAAGTGAGCCTCAGGAGGTCGCCATCTCACAGGTTGATTACCATAGATACTTTCTATCTGCTGTGACATAGGCCTCCATGTCAGTTGAAAAACCATTAAAAACATATCAGCGAGGCACACTGTTGGACTGTATGACATGCTCCTTTATTGCTTTGAATATAGATATTGCTGTGTACCTATTTCTGAGTCAGTAGTTTGACTTAACGCTACAGGTTTGCTTTTAATATTATTCCTCAATTCCTTCTTGCGACCACAGTGTTTGCTCTTCATCAAATAGGCTTGCTTTAATCCACTGGTGTACTGTCTCCAACAAATGCAATATGTACCTCTCTTTGAATAACATTTGTTGAAAACTACAATTCCCATTTTTCCTGGCTTTTACAAAATGACTTGAGTTTTTTGTGACCCTGCTTTTAAAGATTCATACATACAGCTGCAGCCAGATTTCTGCAGACAAAGTTGACGGACAGACTGGTTGACAATAAGAAACATAAAGAATAACACCTGCATCATCCTTAATGTTAACAGGTAATATTTTCAACAAATGCAAACAACTTGGAAATTTCATTTTATATTCAAAGTTTTTGTAGTCAGCACACAACCACTCTAAATGCAAAATAAATGTGTGAGGAGGGAAATCAGCTGTGTCAGAGAGATGGATGGAATAGGTACAAAGCTCTGGTAGTGTGCTAACAAACTCCATTTTGTATTGCTGCAGCTGTTTCCATGGAGCTCTCTCTCCCTCTCTTTCTTTCTCTCTCTTTCTCTTCTCTCTCTCACACTCACACACGTGTCTGAAAGAGGATTCAGCTGTGTGAGTCAATCTGCAACCAACGGCAACTCAGAGAGAGAACCCCTCGTTCTCTCCAGCACTCTTCTCATCGTCTCTGTCTCTCCAGCATCTCATCGTTCCCCCCCTCCCCCCCCCCCACCTTATTACAATAATTTCTTAATTTATTCCAAACCCCAGTCACAACAAACTAACCCACATTCAGCACTTTCAATTACTGTGATTTTGATACATGAGTGCCAGCATCAACAACAAGCACAGGAACCAGTGTGTATTTACAGTGCAGCATTACTCTTCGCCTTATTTCAAGTGTATGTGGCAATCAGCAGTGCTCATTACACCTAGCTGCCCTACAAAGATGCCCCAGAAAAATGTCCTTGAAGGAGAAAGAAAAAAAAAAAGAAGACAAAGATGCTTACCAAGGACTCCGACGCGGTAGTTGAGAGTGATAACGATGACATTTCCGTAGCTGGCCAGGACGCTCCCATCGATCATGTTGCCCGTCCCCTCCATGTAGGATCCTCCATGGATGTAGACCATCACAGGCTTGGCCCCAGTATCTCGTATGTCTGCAAGAGCGGCCATCATTAACACATTCACATTGTCGTCCGCCCACTCCGATCATGGGTCAGCTCAGATTCAGATACAGCAGATATAGCACATGGTGGCCAACATACAGACAAGCTGACGCTCACCTCCCAGATACCAGCTGCAAGGATACAGTCTGCTGGCCTACTAATGGAAATGGAGGCAATATTCTATCGTATCTGTTCCATGAGAAACAAATTAATGTCCACTCATTATGTCGAGTTCAACTCTATCACAGTAATTGGCCATCTCAGCTGAAAATGTGACTTGTCATTTACCTAGAAATGAAACTATTAGGGTTGTATTTGGTTTTGTGTTGCCTTCCAGGAGGCAGACCCACTTCCCAATATAGACACGCAGGAAGCCATTAGGGAGAATAAAGAGAGAGGTACTCTGACACATCTCCTAACCAGGGAGGAGGCTAATCTGGCTTGACAGTGATAGGGAAAACGTACCAGCTAATTACACAATACTACCATGCACCTCCTTTTTACACAGGCCTATCTCTGTGCAACAATGTATTTGCACAGTCCTGCTTGGCATTGCAGGCAGTTAAGTTTGTGCTTCAGTTTTGGTAAAATGTTGTTTATTTTATTCCTGAACCAGGGCTTGATACCCAGCTGTAGCAACACTCCAGCCAGATAAAGCGCATCCAGAGGTAGAGGGAAGAAAAAAGCCTCTGTCTGAGGAATAGACTGAATTACTGACTGGCTAGCTAGAGCTGAGAGACAAGACAAGAAACTCTCTCTCATTTTCACTCCTGCTCCCATCCACCCTCCCCAACCCCGCTTTCTGTGTAGCTTCTCGCCTTCCCCTCCCTCACTTTGTATCGCTTTCACTCACAGACTCTCCCCTGTCTCTCTCCCGCCTCACCCCCCCCCCCCCCCCACCCCCCATCTCTGTCCAACTCCCTGCATGTTTTTTCCTCCTAAGCCCTGAGAGTGGTGTGAATGAGAAGGGGGTGGGAGAGCAAAGAGTGAGTAAGATAGAAGGAAGGAAGGAAGGAAGGAAGGAGGGAAGGAAGGTAGGAAGGTAGGAAGGAAGGAAGGAAGGAAGGAGGGGAAAAAAACAAAAGAGCGAGAAAAGGAGAGAAATGAATAAAGATGGAAAAAAAGGAAGAAAAAAAGAATGAAACAGAAAGAAAGAAAGCAAAGGGCTCAGATTTAAAAGGGTGGTATTGTATTCTGGTTGCTATGGAGACTGAGAGCCAAAATTCAAAATCCTCAAGAACAGCTAATCGCAGACCACATCCTGCACAGCCCAATCTGCATCCATCTGCAGGCACTGCTCGTCGTTATGCACCCCATCACATTAGCATGCTCAACACCGAGGACAACTACTTAAATGCATTTTGTAGCGACACGGTTTTTCTTTAACTCCTATAGTAGAGCTCAGCCTGGATTCACAATTTTTTTTATTTTTTTTTTATTATTCCCTTGGTTATTCATGGCCCTGTTACATTTAAAAGCAAAGCAATAACTTGTATATGATGTGGCCTTATTTATGGCGTTCTTTATCTTGCTGGTATCTGAGAAGGCTACACAGTGAAATGTGATTTATAGTTGACACTTCTCTATGCACACACTTATCTTAGACAAGAGGAGGAGGGGATGCATGGGGTGAGGAAGCATGAAAAGGTACAGTCAGAGAGGGGAAAGGGGGTGGGGGGGGGGGGGGGGGTAGAGGAGGGGTAGGGGTGGGGGGAGAACAGCAAAACGATATCCTACACAAGCTACTCAAACAAATGGGCCACAGATACAAAAAGAATGGCAAAGAGGAAGAAGGAACAGGGGGCAGAAATAAGAAAAAGAGATTAGTCATGTCAATGTTATCAGTCACCTCTTTTGTTGATTCACATCATGTCTCCATGACGACAGTTAAATCCCTTTGGGAGTGTGATTCAAGACAGTGAAGCTCCACTTGTTCTAATCTATTTATTGACTTGATCCGATGTGGGAAGTGTCACACAGATGTGATATACAGTACTCTCTGACAGTGATTTGTGTCAGAGGAAAATATACATGCGACAGATCCCAATTGGAGTTTGGCTTACAGTGAAAAATAATAATGCTTTCTGGTTAAATCCACATCTTGGCTGCAGCATGGTATGACTGGGAGCTAATGATGTGAGTAGCTCTGTTTTAACCAATCAGATCAGAGCTTTAACAGTTGCTGTGGACAGTTTAATCTGGGTGAAACAGGTGACTAACTGGCTACCTTGAGAAAGCTGCTTAGTGATTCACTAGTTCTCCAGGGCAAACACATTATTACATCAACACATATATCCATACAGTAGCATCACAAGGTCCAAAATGTAGCACAGAGCTCTGTGCTAGAAAAGAAACAGATATGTTCATTAATGCACGCAGCAATACATTTGCAATAGAACTCCATGCATAATGAGATACAATTAAAAAATACAAATAAACTTATGATCTGGAGAAGAACAAAAAAAAAATCGGTTCATGACAGAAATGTTGATGACAGCTGATGTGTGATGAAAAGTGAGCTGAACAGAAACATCATTTGAATAACAGATAGTTTCTCACATTCCTCTCAACCACACAAGTGAGATCATGCATCATCTACTGTACAGTCACATATACTCTCAGTATCTTATTAAAACAGTAGAAAGTAGAGAAAAGATATTTCAATAAATAATCAAATAGTTTAAAGTTTGCTGTACTTCACTCCTAGACAGAAGGGTTGAGGATGGTCCCAAAAACAAATACATCCCAGAGGATGGATTTTAGCAGGACCCGAGGAGCATAACCTCTCACAGGTGCATCACAGTAGCTCTAGACTGATTGGAGTGTCAGTGGGAGGCATAACTCAGTCCTGAGCCGAGCCTGTAAGTGTTGCTGCTGCAAGTGAAACTCACCAGGAGGGCTGAGAGGACTCCTTCCTTCCTCCTCTATCTTATTTTCTCTCTTTTGCTCAGCAACTGTAAGCCCGTACCTTTGTCCTTTGCCTCTCAGTCCATTGAGAACAGTCAGTCATATGTCTGACGTTAAGCGCCCCAGAACCGGACTTGACACTCCGGAGTGGGACGGGACAAAAGCGAGTGGAGATGAGTGTCGATGGCATTCACTGTGTCAACACTTGGTGAAACATGGTGGCTGTCAGCGGCTATCAGTGAGGTCTGAGGTGGGGGGGGGACGGGTGACAATGTCCTGATGTGGCAGGACATGACATGCACCCTACTGTAGTGCTCTTGTCAGGCCGAGCTTCACGCTTCACTCATGACAAGTCCATTACTGGTCATGTTCACATTTAAGAACGGCATATAGTTTATCTGGGGAGCTGCTTGACAAAACAGGCAACGTAATTACCCCAAATTAAACAGCTGCTTGTGCGGCTGTACAAGTTGCTGACAGTATTCTGAATGTCACTGAATGTCTGCTTAATATTCCCTTTATGCAGAATCAAATGAAATAGCACTGTGTGTGACTAGGCCTGGGAGGGATAAAGGCTAAAGTGAAGGAACACACAGTAACACATTTTCTATTTTTGACTCAGAGAAGACAGTAGAAGGAGGACCACAGGGGTAAAAAAAAAAAAAAAAAAAAAAAAGCTGTTGCATAGCTGTTGCTATTTTAAGCCAGTTGACTTTCAGAGCCTGCACATCATCAGGAGTGATGTGGTGGGCAGAAAAAAGGAGCACCTTATAGTTGCAGTATGTCAAAATCACGGTGTTCCCTACAACACTTGACATTTCTGAGAGTAACTGAAGTGTGTCGTATGTATCTAAAGGCAACCTTGGCATTGCGTATATGAAAGGGAGACGTGTTTGCCTATATTATGAATTCTGACATCGCTACAGTAAATGTAATGTGAGGAATGACCTTTGTGTGAAGGTGACCTCTTGCTCCCTGGCTGGCTGGTGTGTTTGTGCGTTAAATATGATGTTGGCAACAGGGCAGACAGTGTGCGGCATGTATATGTAAAAGGATAGAAAGAAAACAGAGACATGGACAGATGCAGGCTGAGGAAAATAAAAGGGAAGACACAGTGAGAAGCCTACAAGGCTATTAGCCAAAGCCCCCTACATCTGGCCTGGATCTAGAAAAGAGGAAGAAGCTGTTGAGGTGCTGTCATCCCTAAGACTCACAGAATGATAGAAGACCAACCCTTTTGTCTTTCAGGAAAGTCCGCTTGTCCTTGGTACAAGCCACAAAAGCCGTGGTTATACTGTACAAACTCACTGAAGGGTTGATGACGGCACAACAATAAACACATTTCAAAATTGCACATAGCAAACAGCCGTTCAGTGGCATTGCATAAGGATAGAGTCAAAGTGCCTCACTGAACTAATTCAAAGCCTATCTCCACTCTTGTTCCATTCTTTTCAAAAGCAGAATATTTTTGCATGTTTTTGCCGTGCCAATTATTCTGTGCCACTCAAGAGTAAAGGACAAACGAAAAAAGAAAAGAAAAAGAAAAGATCACAGTAACAGTCTGGTTCTCCGATCCTTTGAAATGGCTCAAATGATGCCCTTGTGGATCAGCCATTAGCAGCAATGCTTATCTTGGAAGGAAGCTAAGAAGCAGCATTCCAAATATCTCTGCATAAATGGGCTTCAAGGGGCATGATTCCTCATCCCTGCAACATCAGAGAGAATAGGATAGTGGCAGAATGGGGAGAATGGTGTGTGAATTGCCCCCACTGTCGATTCACCACTCTCCAGGCTGGCTGAGCTGAGCTGAGGGCTTTGCTGGATGGGGATCCAGTCAGGCCTGTGCAATGGAATTAATGGTAATACCCAGGCAGGTGGAGCTCAGCTCTGCTCCCTGGCACAGCAACGATGGAGAGCTTCTGCGGGGGTTGTGGTATATGTGTGAGAGTGTGTGTGTGTATAGTCTTCTTCACTGCCTGCTTCTAAAGCTTGGAAGCAAGCATTGTTTATGTGTATGTGCATGTGTGTACGCTTCACTGATTTAATGGACGTGAGTGTACATGTCTGGGTGTGTGCACACTCTTGCAGGGTGGAAGCATTCCTCCTGATTAGAGCTGGAGTCTCAGAGTGCCAAACGACAGACAGACAAACACACACACACAAACACACACACTTATTTTTCATCAGTGGGAGAGGGCCGAGGTAGCATTGGTGCGAGACACTCTAGTGGTGGAGTGGGGACGGCTGCTTCACTCTGCCTAACACTGGGCACAGTACCTCAGCACTGCTGCCATGTTCCACCTGGGAGATTTAGCTCCTACACAGCCTCACTTCCTCTATTTACATGCCCACCTTTATCTAACAACAGCAGGTAGTTGATTGAAAGCTTGCACTCCCTTATACAGTGCTATAACAGCCTCTGTAAAATTGAGTCTTGATTGTGGGACGGTGTAAATCACAGTAACTTGGCCCACACACTTGTGTTGCTGGAGGGAGTGAGGCATAGAATTTGAATAGAGTTTGGGGAAAGCCAGGGGGCTGACTGTTGCTCCGACAGACAGGCGGTCACACAAAGGGACAGATGGAAAGACGCAGGAAGAGATAAACAGACAGAAAGGCTAAGAGGGAGAGGCTCAGTGGACAGATAAATATATAGTGCGTATATAAATGTCATTATATTATATATTTCATTTAACTCATCTGCTCGTCTCAGCTGAATGTTTTTATTGGCTGTTTCACAATCTTTTTATTGTAAATTTATGTATTACTATTCCATTGCATATGTTGCTTTCATCTCTTTAGTAATGTGAGAAACTCTTTATTGTTCCAGTACAATATATTTGAATTAGAAGTTAGGAGCGTGTCTAGAGGGTTATAACAGGGAGGAGGGCAGCTCAAATATAGTGGAGGGAGGGGAGGAATTAGCCCAGGATAGACAGAATGCCAACTGAGACAGCATGGTAATGCTGGGATGAACAGACTGAGAGATGGAGGGGGTTAGACAGAGAAGCCAGACAAGACAGCAGCTCCCAGGAATGAATGAGAATATGTGGATGAGAGGTGCATCACTTAAAGAGTGAGAGAGTGGGAGTTCTGCTTGTTTTCTGATTCTACTTGCCCTTTAACTTGAATACAACTGTTTGATTTTCATTGGTAATATATGCAGCGCATTTATTGTAGGCAATTATCTGCAATAGTAGTGCAGCCACTTGTGAGAGCGGTAGTATGCAAGACAGTTTACAAGGACTTTGTGGTTTGTGCTGTATACTCAAACATCCTTCAGTGAGGAAACTTTTTTTATTCACAGAGGTAACTGTTCTCTTTGGAGGGAATATAGAAGAACAGAAGGGAGTCTCTGAACACAGGTTTCATGTGTCAAGCTACGACACTTCAAAAAAAAACAGACACATCCGCCAGAACAATGAAAATCTTCTGGATCATGTTTAGGGATTGATGGCCAACTCTGTCACACATTAGTTACAGTGCTGTAGCAGAGATTCTGCGGGGACCGTATTGTGCTTCTACGGTGATGCTCTGTAAATAGTATTAGTTGCGCTCTGTAAAGAATAGACTTGTCACATTTTCAGTGAGGCTAGTCTTGCACAACAGCTTGGAGACCAAGCCACTGTGTATGCATGCAAAGACTTGCCAGACAAAGGGATCGGCACTTGTCAGCAATTTTGAACGGACTTAGGGTTACATACACTGACGCATGTGGGCTCGCTTGAAGGAAGGCAAACATCCACACGCACACACGTATACACACAGTCAAGCCTCAGACTGAAGGCAATTTGGTTTCAGTTGCAACAGCTTGCCCTGGGCTTGAATGAGGAAACACCTGTGTGTCAAAGTGGTGCCATGGCAACGCTTCCTGTTCTGTGATCAAGGCCAGCATGAGGCTTCTTTTTGAGAGGAGAGCCCACTGGCATATAGGAAGGCGCTTCACTACAAACCCTTCAACATCTGGAGAGATCCCTGGCCAGCAAGCCTCAGCTGGGTTTAAAACCCAATGCAGGACCCACAGCAAAATCAGCATTCATAGTGCCAACATAAAAAAAGAGTGATGTATATGTGAAAGGATATTGCAACTAAGTGTCTCAATTTCTCGCCAAGTAGAAAGTCCATATGCCCTAAACATGTGTTGAGGTCCAAAACAACCACACTCCAGACATACAGTTAAACTGTGTTCAGATAATATACACACAATGTGCAAAAATCCAGTCTGTTCATGGCAAACAAATGCAGTATAAATCAACAGCTTTAACTTGATACCCAACATCATGCTTGCATCACCTGTGCTATAGTGGCAAATGAAGACAAGGGCGGGGCGATATCAAGGGGTTTGATTTAGATTCAGAGACTTAAGCCGTTTCTGTTGCAGCACAAGAATCGTCTCTCATTCTAATCTCGGCAGAGATCCACCCAGAGCCAGGAATATCCCAAGATAAATATGGAAAGTGAACAATGCGATTGCTGAGCAGCAACTTCCCATTTTCTACACCTCTTGCCTCTAATCCTCTCCAGCAGCACTCCTGAACTGCCGCTCCTCATCTAAATCTGCTGGCAGACCTGGTGAACAGTCTGATATTACACTGCTGCTTCACTTTCCCTCTGCCATTATCGCCACAAATACAGCTGCTAGCCACACCTTAAGAAGGGGCTCTCACCACTGCTGCTGCCCTTACAATAACAGTTGCTCCAGTCGCTATGTGAGATATTAAAATATCTCGACCTGGGCTTGGTTATCTAGACAGTGACTAGATCTCACCTGACTCTGAAGCCAAACACTCTACTCATCAGTTGAATTCAGATGCTTAGGAACAGGAGACCTCACATTATCTCACACATACACTGACATTTGTTCAATCTCTACAGACTGTAATGAGACAGGGGTGCTTGATGATTGCATTTGCAATTAGAAGTAAAAACAAAGATAAAAAAAAGCATAAATGATCATAAAAGAGTGACGTTTTTCAGAAGAAATCATGCACCATCTTTGTTCACCATGGAAATACCTTCATCTTCATCACCGTCGTTATCCGATAAATCCTCGCCCTGTTTTTTTGCATGGGCCCCTATTAATGAAGCAGGAAGAGACATAGAGAGGCACAGGGAAATTCAAAATAGCATGTTTGGCAACACAGATATGGGTAAAGAGGCAGTTCAATAAAAAGCCACAGCAGTAATTGACACCACATATGAATAATAGCAATGTTAATGTAAATACACAATCTCCATTAGGCATTTCTTTTTAATACACCATACAATAACAGAAAAAATACATATTGTAATGGAATACAAATCTAATTGAAAAAAGGCACTAAAAAACTAAAAAAAACCATCATCACATCACCTTGCAGAGGGAAGCTTTGAAACACACATATTTGGGGCAGAGTCATACACCACTGGCATTTTCAGAGAAACCTTTTGTTTGTAGATTGGTAGATTAGATTTGTTTGTAGATTTATCAGGACAACGTTCTGAGGCCAATCCTGTTTAGTTAACAACATTATTAACTGAAAGCATTGCTGAAAAACAACTACAGTAGATTGTGCAATTTTAATTGTATTAATTATAACTTTTTTAACAGGGTTTTAGTGACTTTCTAGTCTCTCTATTTATTAAATTAAATTCAATAGGATTTGCACCTATCAACAATAAAATGACAACAACATACCATACAAGTAGTTACTCACTAGCTGAATAACAAAAACTGGGATGCAGAAAATTGCTGAAAGAAGAGGTTTTAAACTGCAAGTGCATGATTCCAACTTCCCTAGAGGAGATAGGATTTGAATAAATCACAAGATTGCGTGTATCATGTACACTCACTGATGTGTGCAGCTTGTCTCTTTCCTCTAAACAGTAGGTAATGTTGTCCTTGTGCTACATGTAAGTTTGAAAATTGAGCCCCCTAGGGCGCCTGTGCACCATGTACAGATAACTTACACAGTAGTATTCTGAATTGGTTAGAGTTTGATATCCATTTACTGCAATTTGGTCTTGCCTGCTACAGCAGAGCCTGAGGATAGCAATGTCATTTAGTGTGTCAGTCAATCAATTCAATAGTAAAGCCTTCAAAATCCAGAATCTTTGCTATTATTAACATTACAAAATGTTTTTGGTGATGAACATCCCCACTAATGCCATCACTAGAACATTTCCACAACAAATAAGTAACAAGAATACTAATTAATATCATAATCTAATGGTGTGATTATCATTGATTGGATTTTTTCCATCCTTCATCAGTAACATTTTTTCCTGGTGATATTCTTGGTTCCAAGCTGCCAGAAATAGGTCTATTCTGTTTGTTAATTTTAGTGAGACACCGTGTTTTTGTCATGGTGGAACTAAGTCACATGTTGCCCTCAGGCACAGACCCCATTTATGGTTAAAACCCACCAAGAGTCTTATCAAGATAATATTTTTGTGTCAGTCAGGTGGAGTCAGTGAAAGACACTGTAATGCACCTACATTGTGGACACAAAAGTAATAACAATATAAAGCACTTTGGCGGAGCGCCATGGTAGCTGTATAGTTCTGTTGTGTGTCTGCAACATTTCTGGTTTGAGTCCACCTGAGGACCATTGTTGCATATATCATGCACCTCTCTCTCCTTGTTGTATCCTGTCTGCTTCTGCACTGTCAGCTGTAAATAAAGGCAACAAAAAAAAAGCCCAAAGACACATCTTAAAAAAACAACCTCTTTGGTAAAAGGCGCTTGTTAAATAACTTCTATTTAAATGAATGGTTGGCTGTGTTAGAATATCTCATCCATTGTTAATTGAGAGTTGCAATACATTGCATAATATAATAGATTGAGGGTCATGACATTTACTGAGTACATACGTGCTCTTAAGTGGAGGAGTCTTTTGAATTGGTTAATTCCACGGTCGGCACAATGACCTTGTTCAGTACGTCCATCTTTTTTGTGCTATGGGCTGTAATGAACGTGTCAGTCTGTATTTGCTGTTGTATGGGCTTTAGACATCCAAACATAATCATATCACTACGACCTAGATGCGTCACTGGGCGGCAGACTTTTAACTTCCATAAGCCACCGGATATACAATGAAAGGTGTAACAAGTCTGAGAGGCCACATACTTCACACTGGCTAATTGAAATATATGAAATCCTTTATGAATCCATTATCATATCATATCCATTAAGTATCAGTATATAATCTAGGTTGTCGAAGTAACCAGTGATAATGAATATGACCGTAGTCTATTGTTTGGCAGATACAGCAAGTGTCATAGTAACATCAGGCCAGCTAGGAGCATCTTCTTTGTGTAGGAAGTGACTGCCATTGACTTTTCATGCTTCATGTCTCTATTAAGTAGGACCAACAGCTAGCACCCAAACAAAGAGGTTTCACCTGGTTCAACAGCTTTCTTTATGGCCTGTTAGCATTTACTGTTATTCTAGCATTCGCTGTGTTGTTGACATGGTAAAACAGTGAGGTTATTGAGTGATAGTGCTTCAGACAGGCATAGATTGGATGGCAGGTGTCAACAGGGAAGCTCTGTCACTTTGAATCGTGTTGTCTGCGAGCCTGAGTTTGTCAAATGCCGGATCTATAATAGGAACTGCAAACATGTGACATCTGCAGTGACTCAGCAAGAGAGCCTATATTTGACCTTCAATCTTTTAAAGTGATGCCACAGTGAAAAGAGTGTGACATTAAAGGAAAACTAAAATAAATTGAAGAGTTTCTTTGTACGGCCAGCCTCCAGGAGTCGACATTTGCATCGCTTGGAAACAGGCGTCATCTCTAGAACAACAGCTATTATTCATGTTCCTTGACAAGCAAAATAGAAACCTGTCGCATTTATCAAATCAGATTAAAAGAAAACATATTTGATGGGCTTACTTGTTAGATGAAGGGTACTGAAATTTATCATCGTAACAGGATGGATTGAAGACAAAAGACACTCTAGAGCTTGGTATACATGATAGAAACCCATGCATGCACACACACACACACACACACACACACACACACACACACACACACACACACACACACACACACACACACACACACACACAGACACTCACACACACACAAACACACAAACACACAGATATAGAGTGCTCTCGGACTCCAGAGACTTCTTGACTGAATCCACAATTCACTCAATACATTGTGGAAGGGCTGAATGTTAACTGCCTTTCCTTTGCTGGAAAAAGGTTCGCTGACAATAGATTGGCCTTGGAGTTAAATATCAGAAAGGTCAGAATGTGGAAAGGGACTTAGTGAAATGTGAAATGTTGCAGCCTTGACAATTTAGAGCAGTTATATCCAGTCTCTAATCCTCAGGCGGCCATTTTTCTCTTTCAGAGGGCCTGGATCTGTCTTTCCTCCTGTCTTTCCTCCTGTCCTGTCCTGTCTGCTCTCTCTCTCTCTCTCTCTCTCTCTCTTTCTCTCTGTGTGTCTGTCTATCTCCATCTCTCTCAATCTGTCTCCCAGTGTAGAGGTTAAGGAACAGCTTGGGAGGGACACATAAGAGAGAATGATGGAGAATGCAGCTGAAAGGTTAAGGAGGCTGTAATCCTGCAGTAAAGGACAGCCAAAACTCACACTGCGCTTCAGCTGTTCCCAAAATAAAAAAAACAACAACAAAACAAAACAAAAAAATATCCAAATAAAAGGCAAGCCAAGTAGTCTTTCTGTCTGTCTACAGCCTGATAATGGAAAGAGACATGTTGAACAGACACCACAGGGTTCTGAGTATGAAAGCAACCTAAGGTAACACACACTGGGGTAACTTGCCTCCATTCTGGAGTCCTAATGAACCATTTATTCCCAATATTATGTGAACAAAGACTACACTGCACCAACATCTTACAAAAACAATCACCAGGCTTTAAGTTTGTTTCGCCTCACATGCTTAAAAGTCATTTGCTCCACCATATGCATCACTGCTGATTTCAGACTCATTCAAAGCCTTTGAAAGCAATGAGAATGTCAGTATGTAGCCTTCAGAACTGAAACCGGAAGAATGATTTTTAATAATTTGTCTTTTTATTTCTAGAAATAATACTGCACTGACTGATTTTGCAGTTTTTGGATTCTGGTTAAAAGGTACCCCTGTAGAGGTTTTGACCACTGGTAGCAATAGTTTGGAGCAATACTTCACATCCCTTTTTTATCAAGCTATTTTGCTGATTGACAGTTGATAATGGTAATGAACCAACAAACAGCAAAAAAGCAATTTATAAAATAAAGAAGAAAATCCACTTTTTTATGAGTAAGGAGAATTTTGACACATGAGTTATTTACAAGGACACTCCACAGGATTCACTGTCAAATGCACTGTAAGGTTCATCATTACAAATGCATGATGTGTGGGAAAGCATTGCTCAAAAATCACAAAACTCTAAATTGAACTGTTTCCAGTAATATTAAAAGTGTCAAGCTGAATTGCAGGAAAAAGTGTATAAAATTGTGCAATTGAGGGAAAATCAGGGCTCAAGCTAACAGATATACCAGCAGCAAAATATTGTGTTTTCCTCTTTAAAATGGGCTTTAGAACTCCACCGACTGTGTTCTCTATTGGGGTAAACAAAGAAGAGAACAGAGATATTGAGCCTTGGGTTGACTGTGGAAGCTGGACAGCACAGCAGCAGGAGGCCTCTGAATAGGAACTTCCTGCTTAGGTTGTGTCTTGCATCTCAAGTCAGAGTGACTGTTTCTGCCTCTGGCTGGCAACAGCTTTCACTCACAGGGTTCATCAACTGTCCCAAATAGATGATTGCAGGAGATCACAGAAGTAATTTATTTGTCAAACAAAAAAAGGGGGGGGGACATCTGTTCTGTTTTCAAATCACACAGGCCAATATTTGTTCTTGTCTTCTTGGAAAGTTTTTGCCCTGTCTGCTTGGCGTACAGATTTCCTCAGCAGCACTCAGAGACTAGCCCCTCCTTCCCCAAGGCTGGGTTGAGTCGGCCAACCAACAGGATTACCATGGTGTGTTACTGTCTGCCATGGCCCAGAAGTAGTCAAACCAGGATTGGGGCTCTTTCGCAGTTTTCACAGCTCTCTAGCATCTGGAGGTCATCTGGTAAGTGGAAAAGATGTCCAATGTTTCTGCTGGGGTAGTTAATCTACAGGTTTGGCAACTGATTGGGCTGTTCAGTCCTGGCACTAGACTGTGTAACACACGGCAGCCTGCTGCCTGTGAGGCCTGCATAGGAATGATAGTGGAGTGGTCCAAATCAAGCAGAAATGTACAACAGATTTCACTGCACTTATCTCAAATAGACTCATGATGAAGGTTGAATTTAGGAGTCAGAAAGGATGATCTCAGTGTCTCTCAAAAACACTGTTATTCAGAGAGACCAGTGTGAAGGACTCTAAGGGGGTTACAAGCAATGACAGAGACATGCTGTAAAAACACTGCAGAATATAATGTGAATATTCTATAAACAGGCAGCGTGAAGCACAGTGAATGCACCTTATCACCACACATCTGCCTCAATGAAGATCTCATCAATATTATAAATCTATTTTAAAGATTGTCAATCAATATAACAATGTAAACCTTTTTTAAAGATAAACATTGACCTCATCAGGGTCCGTCCTCTCAGAATTAACCCATCTCCAGGCAATCTAGGGACACTAAAACTGAATAGTGCTTAGCTGTGCCCCACGCACATCATTACCCCTCTCTTCATTCCATTCACTCTGAATCAGAGCAGAGAAAATGACAGTGATATAACAAGGGCTCCAATGTCTCTGGCTCCGTCACTGCTCTGTGTGCCAGTTGAGAGAGACCAGGGGGGCTACGGTTCTGATCTTGCACATTGGACCACCTCCACATGACCTCGGTGACTACCTGCTCGGACATCTGGGACATGCAGTGCTGCAATGGAACAGTAAAATAATGGACAGTTGTTGTTCTCTGAATGATATTTCAGTCAGTGTAAACAAAGATGAACAAAGATGACTACACTGTTGGTTTTGCTAAATTAGCTTCACAGCAGCTCTAGCCCAGAACACCAATGGATAATACGTTCTACATCTATAATTTTGCCTTACATTTTGTGAATGAGTCTGTCTTTGATCTTTCGTCAGGGCATTTCTATGTGCTCTAAGGGCATTGCTATGTGCTCTAAGGGCATTTTATGGGAGAAATTAGCCACATTTTTAATATCAGCACAAGCAAATAGTTTCCTTAAAGAGTGCCCACTAGGATCCCAACAGTACGGGATCGATAGGATAGACTTTCTCAATTGTAAAATTAGATATTCTCTTACCATCACTCGTCTAGCTCATAGTGAAGATCGTTTTCTGTATTTACACATGTTCTACACTCTACAAATCATCAAATACTAACATCCTGTCTCATAAAACTGAAGAAAGATCTCATGCTATGCTTTACAAGGTTCACAGGTGATGCATTTTTCACTTGATAGGCATCACCATTGCCTATCTAGTGCTTCACGCTAGGTAAGAGGGCCATTTACTGTGCTCCTGTCACAACTGCATACTGTTGCTTGGCAACAATCACACAACCATTTCATTAAGAGTCAAATATACTTCTCCTCCAGAGGAACCTTAGTCAGAGATACAGATTGTAAATTTGTGGTGAAGGTGTTATTAGTACTGAATATGCACAGTGTGTATGACTCTACTGCATTATACAGGTCTCTACTGAAAGCTTTGCAAATTTTGAAACAGAAAACATGTAACGCTGTTGGTGTTGGCAGCTTTATGTAACAGATCTTACTATTTCAATAACACTAATTAAAAGCTTTAATAAGGGAACTGATGAACTGTTAAAACTGTTTACCCAGTTCACGCCTTCCTTGTTGGAAATATTTAACCAAAACCAAGAACGCTTCAGAGCTTGCTTTCTACATTGCCTAAGACGGATAAATTATGCTTTATTTGCACTGTTCAATTCAACATAAGCAAAGATTAGCAGAAGCAGTTTTTTTAAAAGGTGCAATTGAAATAAAGAATTTCCAGACGGACTGAAAATTACAACCTTGATGTTTATGGCAACAGAGGAGCTATGCAACAATCACCCCTCTGCACAATAATGTGTCACAAAACCAACATATGAAACTTATGATAAACCATTTTCTCATTACCAAACATGGGGAAGATAATTGAAAAATTTCAAGAGGAAGGGGAATATTAAAGAGATATTTCTGTGTATATTCCACAACTGGGACTAATTCAGAAGCAGAAGTGCCTGGAGGGCCAGTCTGTCTCTAACAAAATTGGTTTACCAAAGCAGAATGTACAAGTGCACAGAGTGAGGCCAATAGCTGCCTCCTGCCTCCCATGGAAATCAACAGCAGAGGTCTTGCAGCTGAAAGTGAATCTTTACTGTGGAGCGTGATATGCTCAGGATCACAGTCTTAAGGCTAGTTGCTAGGTCCTCCGGTGCCTTTGGGCAACCTTCGAAAATTAGAGATTTCAGCTGTTGCTAATGGAATTGCACTGTGTTTCTTTGTGGCACTGTGTTTGAGCATCTGCCTCATGGATAGATGAAAGCTGTCCAATAAAATACCCCACCACCCCTATTTTGAACAACTGTGAATAATACACTTAAGAGAGAGGTGGGCCCTCCACTTTTTAGTGTAAATTTAATCAACGGCTTTCAGGTGTCGTGTTTGACAAATACTTGCAATAAGCCAGTGTCTTAAGTGCTGTCAGTGCAATCTGAAACATGACTAAAATTCTTTGCATAACAAGTCACATTTTATGTTCGAATATTTCACAATCGCACTCTTGCCTCTGACTTAATCAACAGTTGTGTTTAAGTTACACATCTTGCACTTTGAACATAAACAAGCCATAAAACAACATTAAAAAAAAAAAATACAGGTTATTCTTATACATCATGATCTATTGATTGACAACACTCCATTATTTATTAAGGGACCTGGATTTTCACTGCTTCCCCCACACACACACACACACACACACACCCACACATACTCACACACTCTCATAGTAAAACTACATTAAAGCATGCACACGGCCACACGCACGCACACGCACACGCACACGCACACGCACACGCACACACATACACATGCAATACAACACAAGCATTTACTCATCTCTCACACTTAAGGATGATCTGAGTCACTAGTCCCATGTTCATCCCAATTAGCACTTTGATTTGGGAGTTGATAGGTGGTGATATTGGCAGCTTTGGAAGGACGCAACCATCACTCTCCTCTCTCTTTCATTCAATTCCTCTTTCGTTCCGTGTTGGCTTTTTTTTCTTTTTCTTTTTTTTTTTTTACATACCTCCTTTTCTACACATTTTCTTGTTGGGTTTCCTGGCACATTCCTTGGATATTCTTTTGACTGTAAAATGAATGGAAAAACTACAAAATAACAGAGTGCTCTGGAAAAGATCGCATGTGACATGCAAAAACTCAGACTGAGTCAGACCCCCTCTTCACCCTCTTCCCTCCTCCCACCCTCCTCCCAGTCATCAACAACAAGAACAACAGAGGACCTGTTGAGAAAGTAACCGGGGTGCTGCTGCAGAAATATTCCAAAATGGTGGAATGAATTTGCTGCATCCTGGGACACAGGAAGCCCATATTCACATGCACTTCTATTTAAGACCCATTACAGCCACACAGAACTGTGTGTCACCTCAGCTGAGAAGCTAGATTTCCAAAGTTGCAGTACATTTTAATCTGATATTTGACATTATCCATTTTGATGTCAGAGCACTTAACATTTCAAGCCCATTTTCCTGTGTGGGTCTCTTTCAAGTGGTGAAATAGTAGGGGCCATTTGGGAGTCAAGATGAGGATATGTAAACCTTTTAAGACTTTCAGTCATGGTGGAGCCCAATGTGTGTTTGCCTTTTGCACAACAACTGCTGCATTTAGCTTTGTGCAGGGACAAACTGTGGATGAAGCGAGGAGAGTAAAGGGTCTTACATAGGTCAGGCTGATGCCACAGGCCTCTCGTGTACCAGACAAAATATTTCACCAACCCTACAGTAGATCATTCACTTATGAGGCAAGCTACTGATCACTAATGGCTAATAATCCCCAGAACAGTCAAGACAGTGAGGGTAGGAAGGTGCACCAAGTTTTTCCAATCTCTTCCTTGAATGATTAGATTTTTTAAAAAATTATTCAGTCATTTTAATAAGTCATTTAGTCATCAAAAGAGGAACCTCTAACAGTGGCATGGAAGGGGAGAGTTGATGAAAAAGACTAAATGAAAGTTCAAGTCAAGATGAGAGGTTGAGATGATGGACACAGACACAGCATGCGCCAGACAACAGGTCATGCTCCGCGCAAAATACAGAGGTGACAAGGTTTTTTTAGAGAAAAGACAGTAAGAGAGAGGGGAAGGCAGAGACAGGAGAGAGGAGGAGAGGTTTTGGTTTCCTGTACACTCGACACACTCACCATCCTCTGTTGGAACATAGATGTTTAGATAAAGACAATCCTCGTGTTGATCCTGTATGTACGTGGTAACTATATCCAGGTTGAAGGTGAACCATATTGGCATCATGATGTCTGGCACGGCGTTGTGAATATTTTGGGGGCAGACAGGAGCAAAGTGGGTGGCATTCTTGATCCCTGACCAGGAAGAAGGAGGCTCGGGGGGCATGAAACGTTTTTCCCCCACTGGGGAGGCAGCGTACGGAACCCCCAGATACTGGTCCACCGGTCCCAGAATCTCACTAGGCAGGGGCACCCTGACCCCTCTGAGTTTCCCATACTGTGTGTTCACAGTGGGGTGGTAGTTCTGACCTCTCACATCTGCAAAGCACCAACAAAAACTTAAGACCCACAAGGACACGCTGAAATGATTGGTGCAACTGTAGGCACCGTGCCAGTTCTGCGAGGGGAGACGACTTCTCCTTGGAGAAAACCACATGGTCCTTGTGAGCGAGTGCGACTGCAAATGACCAACATACAAGCCGGGGCAGCCCCTCAGCAAACACGCAGGCTTCCCGTGCCTTTGCTCAGCGCTGCAGTCCAGCCACCTGAGGGACAGTCATCAGCTGTGATAGTGCAGCCTGGCGGCTTACAGATGAGGAGAAACAGTCGTAGTTGTGCAGCTCCTCTCTGCAGCGACGTCCTTATTCACTGTCCTCTCGCCACTGATCTTCTATCCCGTACTGCAAGAGAAGAGGACAGGAAAATTAATGACAGTTCCCTGACAGCCCACCAGTTTGTTCCCATTTTTAGTCAGTCATTTTTATTGACTTGTAGAGTCCTTTTCTGCCATGACATAAAACAGCTCACATAAACATGACAGAGCTCTTAGTGATACCATCAATCCACATAATCAAGAACCTGCCTATGACTAGGATATTGCAATTAACTTGTCTAATAATGCTAATAGGGCATTTGAAATGTGAAAGGCATACTGTCCATAGGTAATTACTCTTTACTTTATAGTTTAAGAATAACAGTATTTACAGGACAACCCAGCAGTAGTAGTTACACACAAGAACATAATATGATAACATTTCCATGTCCTGCTTAATGTCATGTAGCATTTTCCCTACATCTCCCTTTGGTATAGATATGTACATGGTAGAATTTAAATCTCAACACCCTGTTTTCCTCTGACAAGAAGTCCCGTTTTGGGAGGAAGAAGAAAGAAAGGGGCAGAGGAGGACGTAGCTACCGGCAACACAGGCTCTTCCAGTGACAGCCCTGTAAATGCTAATCAACAGTCCCAGGGAGAACCACAGTGGTGCCAGCGACAACACCTTCCCACACTGCCTGATCAATTTTCAATTTCTGTTGGCTTAGGGTGCCCCTCTGCCTTGGGCACCCACTGCAGCGTTCGCTCTAATAACAATGGAGAAGAAAAGCCAGCATTTAGAGGAGGATATTGCATTCCAAAATGACTGTGTAAATGATTTATAATGTATCAGCAGCCGTTGGAGGGCCAGTAACCAGTGAGAGAAAGCAATCCTGACGTTCCTGGAGGTGCTGTTATCGCTAGGAAGCTATTCCCATCTGCTGCAGCCGCGGATCAGCGGAACGGCTGGCGGAGGATTCTGCACGCGTAGTTGTACAAGGAAGCCCTCACTTCATATCAAAAACACACATACATTTTGTAAATACAGCTGATGAGCCCACCGCCATCGATACTTGTATAAATGAATGCGTGTGTTGGATGATTCCGCTCAGGGACTCCGGCACATCGAGCACCTTCTATGTGATAATACATAAAAAATCATCCGTATCCAATCTGGGGACTAAGAGGCATGCATTGCTGGGGGCCAAGAGGGGCAAAGGCTTCAAAATTCTCAAAAAGTCACACTGGCACAAGTTCCTTCTCTGCTCACTAGGGTAACACAAGCAGAAAACCTAGAAGATATTATAGCCATATTGAAAGACTGTATTATATATATTGTTATTTGTAACATTATAATTTCACTCCTGTTTATTTTTATTCAAACAAACCGTAGCACCGATCAATACTACAACATTTATAGCTTCATCTAGTTTAAAACCTTATAAAAAAATAAACACAGCTCCACAAAAAAACACTTACAAATAACATAAAACACAAGCTGTGATATAATACACTCAGTTGCTTGTTTATTAGGTGCGCCTATCTAAACCTAGCGCTGTGTTTAATACAACAAGCCTGCATTCCATTAAACCTTCAGCAGGGTTATAATGTTCAGTTTTCTGTGAGCTGTTTTACATTTTATTTAATTTTATTTTATTTTTTGGTCAATTTGGAGACTTTACTTTGTGCGGTTATATCAATGAGTATTTTATCCACCCCATTTATCTCAGTGAGGAAAGGCTAGATATTAGAGATGCATCACAATATAACACCATTACAGCCTCCAACATGACTAAAAGTTGAATTAACACCTGTTGTTTAATAGTAACTAGACATAATAAGCTTCATTAATGTAGGACTGATGTAGTTAAGTGCTCCTAATAAACTGGCAAAAACCTAGAGGACATCACTTCCCCCATATCTGCATGTCTGATCCTCTTCAAAAACTGTTGTAATTGAACTTGAATTAAATTCTGTTTAGATCCATTTTGAGCTATGTGTATAAGGACCTTCAAATATTGAATCCTCCAAATCAAAGCCAAAGATAATAATAATAACTTTAATAACTGTTCAGAGGAGGTTTTATAAAAAATGCATGTCTCATTTAAGGCTGCAGGTACCACTTATTTTCATTACTGACTAATTTGCTGATTTTGTACATAAACAAACAGTAAAAAATCACCTGTAGGTAGATTTTCACTTTCCTGTCACATTTGACAAAGACAGATATTAAATGATCATATTTGAGGAGCTGAATCCAGAAACTATTTGACATTTTTGGTTAAAGATACAAACAATTATTTGATTATCAAAATAGCCTCAATTAACTTTCTACCGATCGACTAATTGATTAATCAGCCAATTGCTGCAGGTGTAGTATAAATCCCATTACAGTAGATACACCCACATTTAGATTTTTAATTTCATCCAAAGCTATTTGTGTTTACATCTGCACAAACAGCCGCAGAATAAGTGTGATAACACTAATTCTAGTTGAGATAAAATACATCAGGTCAAACTTTTTAATCAGGACATAGCAAGGACATAGGACAGTGTGATTGAGTGTGTGTGTTTAGAGGACACACAGCACAGAGGACTTCATCAGTCTCCCCTCCAACAGCATCTCAGAGGTCCTCCCGGCTTTGATCTCTCTACCTGCTGAAGCACTGCCAAGGGAGGAACAGAGGGAAAGAGAGAGATTGCATGAGTTCTCCCTCATCATCCCAGAAATATTGATCGTCTCATCACCGTGGCCTTGCAGCCCGTAATAAATACAACTGGGCTGATGGAGGCGGGGGGAGGAGGGGAGGAGGAGGAGGTGGGTGAGGTGGGTGAGGTGGGTGGAGGGGGGGGGGTGGTTTGCAGTGCTGATGCTCTTATTAGCCCTTAATGCAAGACGGCACTCCACCGAGTACACGCTGTTAAACACCCGCCTCCCCATTTCTCCGATCCGTGATTAATAAGACATGTAAGATTCATCCGGTCCAATCCCTTTTCATTATTATTCAACAGCACAACATATGAGTTGTCCCCACACAGATCCCGTATCTAGAAGGAAAAACATAGACTTTATTCCTCTTTATTCTGGTCCGAGCCCACAGCCATGTACACTTACTGTAGAACACCCTTTGTTCTCCTACAGCAGAGAGATCTCTGCATCGCAATAAAAGTCTGAGCACAGAGCCAAATGTACTCCTACGCCCCGACATCCCTTAGAGAGAGGCTGAATGGACTCTGATAAAAAAGGAACCAATAAGAGTTCTGAGTAGATGGAGTTCTGACTCTCTCCACTCTGTTATTATAGTAGCTAGTCTGCAACAAAGGCATTCACAAAGCTGCATTAGTCCTCTGGAACATCTAACTTCAAATAAAGTGAGCTATCCTGACCTGAGAGAGTGTAATCACTGATTACAATTGCTCCTGCTGCTGTAACAGTATAAGCAAGACTGCATGTGTCATTATAGAAACAATAAGAGACAAGCAACAAGACAGGAAGCAGATGACAGAAACTTATGTATCCGCGCTGTTACCTCAGCTGAACTCATTAAAATGTGAGTGGCAATGGCAGAAACTCAATTTAGTGTCTTTACCTTCCATTTGTGCTCCAGAAAGACACACGTCTACATCAGTGTGAAAGCCTCATTTTGAGACCAGTTTAGCTTAAGATGACAGGATTGCTCTTTGGCCTCCGTGCATCAATGATGTAGGAAGTATATCTGTAAATGATCTGTTTACACGTGTTTATTTCAGATAGGCAAACAACGATTTCAACACAGCAAAATCAATAATGAATGTATACACATACAGCATCTCCTCTCGCTGGCACACACTTTATATAAGCTCCTCGGCTTGATGAACAACAGCATGCCATATCAAATCAAGGAGATTGGCATGTTTCAGAAACAACGTTCACAAAATGTCAAAACCAAAGTGTGGCTTCATAAGACTCCTGCTGAGAATCAATGCTGCTATAACAGTGAGGGATGAGGGCCCACCATTCCATTTCCTTTGCTTTTTTTTCATCAGACACAGAGCCTGTGCAGTCATTATTACTTAGGAGATTTGGCATTAAATCAAGGACAAAGACGCAGCGCATTCTGACTGCTAATCACCGCGGTGATGCTGACATATTTTTAAAGAAGCAAAAGGGAGACGTGAGGAATGAAAGTGCTGCTGTCGCTGTGGCCGCCTGCACCACCCCTTCTCCTGGCTGGTGGATAAATGCTGCCATGAGTATCATTACTAGCCAAACGGCCCAGGAAGCATAGAGAGATGAGCCTGGCGGGCCAAATAAAGACAGATTCCAGGTGAGTACATGTAGAGATGAATCGAGTGGTAGCACAGCAAATAAATAATGGCCATTCTGTTAACTGCTGACAGTGGCTGAAACAACTGTTTGGTCTGTGTGACTTAAATGATAGGGACAGATTTGATCTAGAAGTCCTAAAATGGCAAGTAGAAGCAGTCTATGCTGCCTCTCTCTTCTCATGACTGGGTGTTATGTACAGTTGAGGCAGTGATATGATATGATGAAACAATATGTGTGGCTGCAGGGATATTAATCACAACTCGCTGACTCAATTAGACGGGAAAGGAATGAGGAGCTTACATTTAATGAAAATGATAAATAATGAAATTTCCCCAACAGGTCATCATCCTAACTCCTATTGATCAGCTGAAGAGTCCCACTAGACACTCCTACTGAAAAAAACTCAAAGTAGCTAATCACTCAAGTAGCCCACAGGGATCCTGCGAGAAACCGCAGGGGCAAGTATTGGGTCCGTCTCTAATCTAGCCGTATGTAAACACATTAAGGCTTTACACATGGCATACTCATTATCCTGGCTCCCACAGATGCCGTTTGCAGGGTGGGATATGTTCTCTTGACGAAAATGTTTTGTGTGCAATTTCTATCACCGTGCCAACACAGCTCCAAACTGCTGCTAAAGAGAGAGCTCAAGACGATTTCCTTTGCCGTGTCTTCAGAAATGGCCAAATCACTGACAATAAACAAGTCACATCTAATTAAAGTCTGGCATCCATCCATCCATCCATTACAATCTCTCATTGGATGTTGTTGCATTATAGGGGTTCACAGCCATAGTATTACTGTGCACATACAAACAACATGCCATTCATTTTGGAGAATGTTTAGCCATGTGAGCAGCTCTGGAGATGGCAATGTTATTTTGTCAGTCAGTGCAACACTTTGATATTCATGGTACACAGAAGATGAATCTTAATGACTTTGGAGATTCCCTGAGTTTTTACAGTATGTAGTGTCATCATTTGGTCAATATTTCAGTTTGTCTGATACTTTGGTTCAAACAGACATAGTTCTAATTAGCAAATGTTAGCATGGTAGCACACTAAACTAAGCTGGTGAATATAGTAAATATTATACCTGCTGAATATTAGCATATTAGCATTGCCACTGAAAGCATGTTAGTAAGCTGAAATCAGCATTTAGCTCAAGGCACCACTTTGCTTCTTTACAGTGCCATTACTAGCATGGCTGTAGACTTAGTGCTGTTCCTTCACTTCTTTGACACAACTTTTACAAGAATATTACTGAACATCCAGAGAAAAAAGTCTCCTGTGTGTTTCAGCATTATGACTTGATAAATATCTACTACAATTAGCATTTTCATGTGTCATGCTGGATGTTCAGCTATAGTATATATTACTAATATACACCATTATGAATGCTGCATTCATTGGTTGTTGGTCAAATCATCCTACATCTGTGAAGAGGCAACACATTTGATTGGACTTAGCGAGCACATGTGAAACATGATTGAATTCCTAGAGAGGATATACTCGAGCATACCAAGGAGAATTCAGCAGATATTTCAAGCAGCTCGTCTCATCTCCTCTACTGTGAGGATAGCACGTATAACATGGCAGCACTAACATCAATTTCTGGCTTACAGTGAAAAGGAGGATGGATTTTTAGCCTTCTGGGATGCATCCCTAATAAAATTCAGGCAAGTGCAAGGAACCTGAACAGCGCTGGCATGGCGCCACATATATATATATATATATATATATATATATATATATATATATATATATTTATAAAGCAAATCAAAGTTTATGACAATCACTTCAAATGTGAACTGCTGTGTATTACTGCTGCTGCACTCTTTGGTCTAAATACTGTCATGGAGCTCCCTGCCAGTTATCAGAGTTACTGCCTGAAATCAGAACTCACTTAAATTTATTGATTGCTTACGGTTCTGAGATTAATGAGGGTATCATTTGGGATAAATGGGTTATATCCAATTTAAACTCTTTATTGGATGTTTAAAATGTGTCATGTATCTAATGTGTGTAATGTATCTACAGATATGCAGTGCATTGAACATTGATCTGAGTGGATCAGCGGTACCAAAGAATTGACAGGGATGTGTGTGGGGGGGGGGGGGGGCATTTTTCTTTAAGCAGCTATTAACACTTCATAAACATATAGAGTTGAACTGGGGGTTTGCTGTGAGTTAATTGAGGTCTGGCCGGTAATTACAACAGGGAGTTGATCTCCCACAATCAGGGTTCCAAGTTCATTGGCACTGCTTTATAAAATCTTAGATGGATCAGCTCCTATGGCTACTATTGACTCTTCTCCTCAGTGTTAAAGAGGCCATGCAGTTGTCCTTGGCCTGAATAAGCATTTGAAAAGACAGAATCAAGTGCAGATATGCAACTAACACAATAGCACATTGGTGAGCCATTATTTACAAAGAACAAAACAGTTCCTCTGGGCCAGAAGGACACTTCTAGTGAAAATATAATTTAGACCATCTTAGAAATGAATTGCTTACAAAATGTATCTAAAAATGGGATTATGCGGGTAATTTGCAATGTAGTAACATCTGCAATTTGGTGGACATTTCCTGCTAGGAACAGAGAAAATTAATTCTTGCGGTTAGAATGCCACTGCCACTGCCATGCAATCCCCCCCCCCCCCCCACCCTCCCCCAAACACACATACATCCTCCATTACAGAAACTAAAACACAAACAGAAGTATCCTCATAAACCATACAGTACAAAGCCAGGCCTTTGAAGAGCTGATCATCCTGAGGACAACACTTAGCTATGCACCATTTCAAAAAGCAGTGAAGCCCTGCACTGAGCGCATGTAATTCACCGCTTTCATCCACTGCATTTTGAATTATGTTTTCTCCAGACAAAGATTAAAAATTCAGATCAACTTGTCCAGAAGAATGTGAAATTTAATTTTACAATAAAACGAAAGCTGTTGGGGCTGCACTGTGAAATGTAATAGCTTTGTGCATGTGTGTGTGTGTGTGTGTGCATGTGTGGGCACGTACAAAATATACTGTCAGTATACTGAGAAAATGAATCTTTTCATGGCCTAATAAGCTAAATAACAGCTTTAATTTAAGGTAAGTAGGCTGCAGTTCTCAGGGAAAATTGAAAGATCAGCTTTATCATGTGGTGTGAAGGGGCTCCACAGAATCATACATATACCAAGCAGAGACATGACCCAGATGCTGCCTGTAAAATTAATGAGCTAATAATGCATTAGCTGCCTTATATGCATTTGCAGCAGTTACAGTAACATGCAAACAGAGAGATATTTCACATTTAGGTAATATATGGTGTTAGACTCCAGACTTCATGTAAGAACATGAATTAATTAATTTGTTTTGATCTAAAAGCATCGCAGTGTGAACTCAGTTGCATCATATATCCTCAGCTTCAGGCATGCACTTCCTTACTCTGCACATGCTTTAAAAAAATATCCTGCATGATAATTGTGATTGTTGATCAATTAAACCATGATGGGGTTTGAGAAAATAATGTGTTAATGAACGCACAATGTATTGCTCTGATGTTTCTTTTCAAAGACCTCGACTACTTGGCTTCCTCACAGAGTATTCACAAATGCCAAAAGCGCAGTGGTAGAATGATGCTATTGACATGCAAATGCATGGTAGTTGCAAAGAAGTGAGAGGTGCCAAAGTGTATTGTTGTGTGACAAGCAGGATTTCTGAATACATAGTTGAAAGCTGAGATGTACACGAGTGCGCTTGACACAGCTAAACCCGCAGCATCTTTTCTTTCTTTTTTTTTTTAAATTTTATGACAAGAAAAAAAAAACCCAGCATAATAGATTCATGAGCATTATGGCGCGGGTCCTATTTACACAGGAAGCACCGGGTTACTGTAGCCTAATGACAGCAGATTAAATGAGGTCTGTCCACCGTACATGATGCCTGGAGTTTTATGGGAGCATAATTAAGTTTCGAGGCAACCCAACAGTGATGTGCTTTTAACTAAAGGTCAACAGTAAACAGCTATTTGAGCCACACTTGATTATGTATATCACAACATCAAAAAAGATACTGCTGCACTAATGAGGGGGTGACCTTCATCGTCGGCGTAAACAAAGACCAAACAAACACATGCTGCACTGCGTGGCCTCTCTAAGCCATTAATAAGACATGTTTAAGAAATTAATAATGTTTTAATATTCATTATGGGACACAGTATTTGACATTTCAGAGAAGGCCTAGTTTGCAGTGGAATGCTTTCAAATGATGAAAAGAGGACATACTTTATTTGCAGCATCAGGAGAGCCTAAATGCTGCAAATAAGACCTATAAATAGCATTAAGAAATAAAATAGACGCTTTAGTTTTTTTCATTTTTCATACTGTACTGTATTAAGAATGAAAAATTGGAAATGCAAATGAGGTTTGAGCATTTAAATCTTAATTCATCACATTACAGGCTCATTCAGAGCTACATCCAGGTGGATTTACAGGAGATGTAGGAGGATTAGTGAGGTGATATCAATCACCACAGTTGAACCGTCCTTATCCAGCACCATCACAGTCCCTGGCTGCTTTTTCCATTGATCTCACTCAGGCTAAAGGGCCTGAGCTGGAGCCAAGGATTTCCCTTTAGAGGACCCTAAAGCATTAGAAAATAGATCATTTTTATTTTTTTTAAAAAAGTGGATACACTCAGATTTATCCTGAAATTTAGAAAAAAAGCTAATCAGTAATTCAACAAAGTTTCCAGCGCACCAGAAAGATGTCCTAGAGGGGGAACAAAAGCAGCTGTTTTTCCTCCAGTGTCTCTCCCGGTTATCTGTATATGAAAACACGCCGCATGCTCACATTGATATTCTAGATATTATTAGTCAGGCCAGAGCATCCAGATGATGATGAGCTCTGGGGGACATTTTAAATGACAGTGCCCTTTCTTGAAGGGAGAGAGTAAAGAATAGAGACGACCCAGGCTGTCTTGTTACTAGTACTCATCTGAATTTGCTGAAAAAACACAACAAAACAAAACACAAGTGTAACTGAGGGCCAAAGCCGGGAAGACAGAATATGTGTGTGTGGGGGGTGGGTGGGTGGGTGGGTGAGGCAGACACATGCTTCAATATCACACATGGAGTAGGGAACACTGTCCCTTGACAACAGTCCTTTCGGCTCGCCCTGGAAGATATGTCTACTCTCCATTCACTATTTCTAATCCTGTCTGAAAGCCTATCTTGAATGTCAGGCTTCTTCCTAAATTGGCTCGTGTTCTTAGTGATTGATTAAAGTACTGTAACCCAGCTTTATCAGACCACCCTGAACTCTGTATTTCTGCCAAATCTATTAGGTAATGCATCCTTTGTTATTGCACTGGTTGGTCTTTTCTCTCTTTTTTTTTTCTTTCTTTCCCCCCCTCCACCCCCTCCAATCTCTCTTTGAGAAATGCACAGATCCATTTACTATGACACAGAATACTCATCATACCTGGCTCTATGTTAGCACAGCAGCCTTCAGATCAAACAGTGGAGCGGCCTTAAGCTCACGACAGTTTTGTGACAAATGTGGCATCCTAATTCAATATAGCATTATTCAGTGAAATTGGCTTACATTTATCACCAGAGTCCAAAACAGTCTGTGCAGGAAAATACTTAAAATACATTTCATAATCCCTATTTCTCCCTTTTTCTAGCTTTTGACTGATGCCATGGTGCAACCAGAAACATGTCAAAGTCCCCTGACATTGAGCTAACAATATGGCCATAATTCATGCACTCTAATGCTGTAATATCCCCCATGCCATTGCACACAGAGGAGAGGAGAGGTTGCCCTGATATTACTGCTGACGCCTGAGTCCTAGACGTTGCACTTAGAGTGTCTCCTGCAGGACATTATTCAAACACACACACACACAGGCACTACAAAGTCCATGAGACAAGAGTGGGCCACAACAGCACCACAACTGCACACATCCTCAGACACTGCAGCTTACTGAGGGTACTCAAGGTCATACAGCGAGGCGCCACACATACTAGGATGTCATCACTTTGTGAAATCTGTAATATTTTATCAAGATATCCCAATTACTTTTAAACTACGGCTCTGAATTGCAGTGGAACAGCGGAAAGAAAAGACACAGTGCAGACGCTCGCTCTGCATACGGAACTCTGAGTATGAATTAAAATCCCATTTGTGTACTTTAAACAGAGTAGAAGACCACATTAATGACGCTTAGAAGTAGGCCATGTCCAAACACTGCAGGCGAATCTGGCCTCGGGTTGTCTGCACTTCCTCAAAAACTGCAC